>NC_079343.1:11857500-12157500 GCF_029582105.1 Oenanthe melanoleuca | reverse complement strand
GCTAGTTAGTAGCTATTGACAGGACTAATCTGAAGCCTTCCTCACCATGAGAAGATAATGAGGTCCAGTACTTTTTTAATTTAAAATAATCTGAGCCAGCCATTGTATTTTACTGAAAATGCACGTTTCTACATATTAAATTGCTCTACATACAGCTTGTTTTGTATGACTTTTTCAGTACATGGCAGCTGCCTTAAACAAGTTTGAAAGGGTCCATTATGGTCTTTTGGGTCAAAATTGGTTTTTTCTAAAGTGCCAAAGTACTTAGTTACAGTGAATTGGTAACACAATATCCACACCATAATATGCATATCGTGCATG
The DNA here is from genome assembly GCF_029582105.1 of Oenanthe melanoleuca. Classification (NCBI taxonomy): domain Eukaryota; kingdom Metazoa; phylum Chordata; class Aves; order Passeriformes; family Muscicapidae; genus Oenanthe; species Oenanthe melanoleuca. The sequence goes on along the minus strand of NC_079343.1, from coordinate 12,157,179 downwards.
ACAAAAGGCAAATAATTTGTAATCCCCATTTAAAATAAAAGCATAAATACCTACTGTATTCAGCAAATCTGAAATATTCTACCAATACATATTTAAAAGAAACCCGATGTGTTCCTGTGAAAGACAACAATAGTCTGTACTTTTTTTGTGCAACTTCCTGAAAATTTACAGCTCTTTTTAAATTTTTAGGCTTTTTCCGCTTCATTATTAACATGGTTTCACTATTGGAATATATTTTAGGAAGTCAGCAAATTAAAATCTATGTGCAATGAACAGCAATGAAGGCAGGAGAACCTACATTAAGTGTAATCTCTCAGTGCAACAGAAGTTCAGATCAGAATGGTGTCTCATCCATCTTGGAGTGCCCATTTCAGGCTGTCACTCACACCAGGAGTGTGGTGGTGACTGCTGTAGCTGTACTGTATGTCCACAGCACTCTCCTCCTTCATACAGTCCTTACTTGCCACAGATTTACTCCCTCTGCCTGGTGTTTCTCACAGACTTTTATTGATAACATATATAAACACCATCCCTCCTTCTGTTACATTTGTTCAGTGATCCACGTGCAGTATACATAATACAGGGACCTGCATTCATTTGCAAAGCCTGAAGATATTGTTCATTATGTTTTATGTGCCAGAATAGATAAAAATTATCCCCAGAAGGGTGCATGTTTAAACTGGCAAAGAAAGATGATTGACATCTACCATAAGTACTTTTGTCAAAGCTTTGGCGTGTTATCAGTTTGCAGAGCTATTCTAATGAACAGTGCCCATACTCACCAGATGTGCTATCAAGAATATGCCAGATACTTGCAAAATTCTGCTGCAGCCTTAATGCCAAATTTGTATGACACAAACAAGTCAGGCTACAAGTTCTGCTAGATAAATTTGATTGGATAAAGAGTTGAGCCTAAAGGGTCAAAGAATGTAAATAATTCTAGGCAGGAGCCTACCCTCCTGGCTAATTTCACTAAATGTGGATTATTATCTCTGTGCTCAAACACTAAATTGCCTTGGATAAATTTGCAGCTTTAATACTGATGCAGGCAGAAGTAGAAAATGCTTAATTAAAATAAGGTTTTATATCTGTATCTCAGAAATTAAAAAACTACAGTATTTAATATTCCTGTTTGTTTATCCTTTTATTCCCAAGTGCCCACTGCTAGCTCACAAACATTATTGTTTACATAGGGTAAAAGAACAAGAACTAAAACAAAGTCTGTCACAAACACATCAGGGAGGAATTAATTCTTTCAGCTTTCAAGACACCAAGAGCTTGGCAGAGGTTTTCAGCAATGCCTTTAAGTCCCAGTTTTGAAATAAGTACATACAGAGAGCTTTCTAAATTCCCAGCACATGGCAGGCTTGTGCTTAGGCTGGGTTCACATCTGCTCTGACTACCTGAAGTCTGCACAGCAGCAGAAGATATTGATGAAAATCTTAATTTCTCCTGTGACTTCATCAAGTATTCCCTAGCCACTCATCATTCAGCTATGCCTTTATGAACTTCCAATGTTTTAAGTATAAAACACCAAATAAATTATTTTAATTAAGTAATTAATACAAAATATTTTGTTAAAGTTTAATTCTTTTGGGGGCTGTTGGGACTGATATGTTAGAAACAAAACATCAGACTTTTGTTTGGCTTTGTTCCAGGAAGCAGGTACCATATATTTGTGGATTCAGGTAAGAGCTGTTACACAAACTGGGGATATTTTCATTTCATTTCCTTGAGAATCTACTATAAAATTCTGAAAAATTTAACTAGATTCTCATCACTTTCTTATCAAACTACCACCAATCATCCAAACAGAGATTTTAGATAATTGCTTGAACAATATTGAAAATTGGCCCAAGGAAATATACACTTATTTAGTAATATTTGCTTGCAATGATTCCTCCACAGTGTCCCTTGCAAAGTGAAGCTAAAGAAGATCATAGTTTTTTTAATAGAGACTGTACATCTGCCAAAATATTCATTTAAAAGTTTCCCAATTCCTTCTATGGACTTAGGAAAATCCCCCACTGCCATGGGATAGTAAATCCCATGCTGCAGATGTCTAAGAGCACTGTTTGTACTAAAACATGCACTGCCCATGATTTCAGGAGTGCCCAGATGCTCTCAGTCATGTGGAAGAGTTCATTTGGCCAGTGTCTTCCCACTTGTCCTTGCCATGGGAGGGAGATCCTCCCTTATGGCCTTGGGGACCCAGGGGCAGCACTTCCACCAGCTTCATGTCTTCCTTCCCTCTCCCAGAGTTACTGTGCATTCATACAGAATGATACTTTCAGAGTGCAAGTGAATAAAACACCCCAAGTCTATCAGAATGTGTGTCAAAATTACAAACACAGAGGTTGGTATATATGCATGCTAATCATTTCTAGTTATGCATGAAGTTAATTTACAAAAGAAGATTTACATTATTTTAATGGCATTCTCTACAAATAATATTCAATTATTTCCGTTTGGTTTTTATGCCTTTTTATGTTTTGCTCATTTGGAGATGTGTATTCATTTGCTTTATCAATAATATGAAAAATTAATGGAGCTCTTATTAAGGTTAAAAGCACCTTAGAGAAGTCATCACTTGTCAGCTCTGTTTTATTGCTACGATTACAACAAAGTTGTGTTGCTACCACTTGGCAAAATAGTTACTCCCTTTTCCCTGGAAGATTTCAGGTTGCTTTCCTGCTTTTGCTCCTGGAAAGGAGCATTTGGAGCTGTTCCTTAGAGCTGCACTTGGAGAGCAGCACAGAGGAATGGCATCCATGTGTCCTCCATGCCCGGCATACCTGGGAAATCCCAGCCTCTTCCTCATGCCCTGGGCACACAGACACTCAGACTCTGCCAGCTCCTGCAGCTCTGCTCCCCCAGCAGGACCTGCCAGGCTCCCACCTTCTACATCTCTCCCCCCATGCAGACACCACCAGCCCTGGCTGTGCTTGGCCCTATCTCTTCCTGAGCTCAGCTGGACTCAGTTTGCTGGCCTGAAACAGTGGAATAAATCTCACAATTTTTCCTTTATGAGGTCTAATCCTTCCTGTTTCTTGAAGGTGATTTTCCTGTTGATATCTGAAGACGAATGGCAGGATAATACCCATGTGAAATATAAGTGGACAGCAGCATCAGATCAGAAGGGTAGTGAGAAGAGAGAGAAAGGAAAATGATGACAGGGCACTTTTTGTTAAGTGCTGATCCAGTGAAGAGGGTCTCTCTCTGGCTAATGCAATTTAGTGATAATTCTTTGGAAAGGAGAAAGGACTCTTTCACAGCTGTATCAACAATAGCCACTCTCTTAAAAAAAAAACAGCAGCTGACTTGACATGTCAAGCATCACATATTTGGCTATGAAAGCAAAGCATAAGCCATGCTGGCCAATAGCACAGACTTGGAATGATGCCACTGAAAAGCTGGTCTGTAAACTGATGCTACCTTATTTCTTGAATTCTAAGAGGGCTTGCTGAGATTTAACAGCAATGCAGAACTACCACATTCCTCATAGATATTTCTTTTCTTGTTACATGAGATCCATGCATGAAGTGAAAAAGAGCAAATGAACATCAGGTTTACATCACCACTGATATGTGAATGATTGATCACCCATTAAATCACATACAGAGCCAGTAACAGCACACGGGGTAGTGTTAAAGCAAAATGTTTGATATTCTGTGCTCTAATTAAACATGGAAATAATATGATGCAGTCTGTATTGTAAATGTTATTGCAGATTATAGACCTAGAGGAGAGGTGTTATGCCACCTTTATAGCCTCCAGTTCCTGGAGACTGACTTAGAGCTGCCTCAGGGCTGCCCTAAATTACACCAGTTGGTAATGACTCCCAAAGGGCTGCTATGCATCCAGTGGTTGCTGGAGTGTAAAGTACTTTGGCTATGCCAGCAGCCCATCATTTCACAATGGAGGCTGCGAGCAGCTGGCATAGTGCTTGGAGGAAATCCCCAAGTAGTGGTTTAAGACATTTTTCTAACACTTTTTGTCATGAGAGTGATATAAAATAAAGGCCAGATTTCACAAACACACAAGGGTTTTTTCATTTTTATTTAAGCATCTGTAGTTGTGGTTTGATAAACTTGGAGATGATGGTTTCTATAGGATTTCAGAACAGGTATCAGCCTAATATTGCTTCAGCTTGGCAGCATTCCAGGTCTCTGTTCTGGCCCCGATTCCCTGCCCGTGCAGTGTAGCACCACCAGCTGTCAAAGGCATATTCCTGATTTACATCTGTGTTAGCAAAAGTAGAACTGGATTTCCCCTTTTATATGAAAGCTTTTCACTTCAGGCCTATATTTCACTCTTTGCTGGAGCTGCCAAAACACCAGTTTGGTACAGAAGACCCTTTGAGTACATTTCTCTGTAGATTGTTCTAAAGCTGTGCCTATTCAGGCTGAGGAGAGATGGGTGCAGTTTTTTCTGTACAGTGTGTGGGCTGTGCCAACCATTCTTACACAAATATCTCAAAAGGTCAGCTATGAAATTATTACTTAATACTGGCAGTTTGGAAGTTGAATTTTCGTCTATCTTTAGGATGTTCTTAAGTGAACATCCTAAAGACAGTAACTGTCTGCTCACAGCAGAAACTCATGACTCTCAAACCAAGCTAATGCAGTCCAAAACTCAGCTGATGACAGTGTTTTCAAAACTCTGAGGCAAAAAGCCACCACTTATGATCTTACTAACTGTTCTATGAAACACAGGGAAAAATAAAGTAATTGACAGAGATATACACAGCACAGAAAAGTAACCCCCTGGGAAGCTACCCAGGGAGATGGAATTACCAGTTCTGTACTAAAGATATCTCTTAAAAAATGTCCATAAGCCCAAATAACATCAAGGAGAAAAATGATCTTTTGAAATGTCCCAGGATGTGAACTCATAAAGGACTGACTTTCCATTTAAGTGGAGAAAGGTGAGTGTGCATGCAAGGACTAGGCTGTAACCTTCTTAAAAGGAAGCAAAACATACCATCCCCTTCTCTTCCACCAAGTCTCCCCTTTGAGCTAGTGCTGGCTGCAGGTATGCACAGAGTGGCAAAAGGTCAAGAGGAGGATGGATGAAAGAAGCTAATACTGCATTTTCTCTTTTCCCTACCTGTACATCCTCTGTGCAAGGAGGACATGGTCTAAAACTTCTATCCTCTTCCTGGAAGGTTCAGAAAGCTATGAGAAAACTTCTTTAGTGCTCTGTACATATTCACAGATAGACACATGATTTCTAAAAAGAAATTGAATAAAGTGAATCAGAAAATCATAGAATTAAATATAGTATAATGATCAGAAAAGGGGATCATCTAGCCCATCATTTTGCCTGAAGGCAGGATTGATTTCAGACCAGTAAATTCTGATAGTCATTCCATTTTTTTAATTATTAAATGATTTTAATATTAGTAGCACCTGTTACTATCCTCTAAGCAAAGCATTTGGTGCTTAGCTACTATTTCTGCAACCTGAATGATATCACCATATTAGAATTAATACAGGCCGAATACTAAGGGTCTGTCACAGTCTTAATATGCTTCATTCTTTCACTAGATCAGTTCTGGAGGTTGGAAAGAAGCCTAACTAAACTTAAGTGGGTTGTATTCCACATATCAAAGGATCCTGCCCAAAATTTCTGTTCAATTTTACAGTGTAAACTTGGCATAAACCCTTGGAAGGCCAATATTTTACTCCACATTTCCAACAAAGCTGGAATATAGTACCTGAGGACAGGAAACTCTTTTGCTGTGATGTAAAACCCACAGATTTTTCTCTCCTGTGTACTTGCAGAATTTGTTCTTGAAAGCAGCAAGGCTGGGATGGACAAATACGTAATTAAAGGGAGCTAAATCAGGAACAATAAGAATAAATGCCATTATTTTTACCATAGTCCTTGGGAGAAGCTAAGGTAGAGATGTAGAAAGTCAGTTACTGTGATGCACTTCACTTAGCATGGGTTCATGCAGTGCAAAGAGCTTAATGTCTGCAGCTGAGCTGGCCTAATGGGCAGCAGTTGTTATCTGTGGAAATGGAGTCTGTGAGAGGCAGCCTGGCTCTCCTCCTGTCTCTGATGGCTACTTCTAACTTATTTTGCTTAATTTTCATCCAAAAAAAGCCATCGTCTGACTGGCCATCCCAAACCTGAATTTTGCAGTCTGAGCCATTGGTGAGGGTTTAGTGAGGAGAAGGAGGGAGAAGAGGGGGAGTCTGCAAAATAAATCTGGGACTGGGGACAGAGGGGAGCTGCTGAAAGACCCATGCACCTGACCAGCACCCACATTTTTACAATCTTTTCATCTAGCTTTTACACATCAATGTATCCATATGTACAGCTAGCTCCTCCTACACTTATTTCCCTCCCAAATAACCAGAATCTGCTGTAAATCTTCTAACAGGCTAGCATAGACCTTTGCATGCTGCCTTATACCACAGATTGAAAACTCTTTCCCATTCCACCTGTCTCACAGCAGCCCCACAGGTGCTGAAAAGCTCCTGCAGCCAAACCAAATGAGAATAACCCCACCAGTGCCCCACCAACCACTCCATGTCCTGCCAGCTTTGCAGACTGGTTCATAGTTGATATTCACCAGTAATTCATGGCCCTTTTAGGACACCAAGCATAGGAAATATCTTATTCTAACCAGAATAAGGGACTCCCAGGCCTCTGTCCTATCTAAGAAGGCTTTAAAGTAGGAAAAAAGGTTGCCTGTATTTTCTTGCTCCATATACAAAGGCAGGAGTATAAACTTACCTCTGTGGAAGAAAGCATTCAACTTAGAAAAAGTACTGTGAAACCCATCATACTAATCACCATAAACTTGCAATTTCTCAAGGCAAACACTTATTTACCTGATCTAAATTGATCTAGTTTAATAAGAATCTCATTTATTATTTATGTGCTTTATTTAGCACATGAGGAAGCTGAGTAACTAAGTAAGGAAGTTCACACAGCAAAAACTTATTACCTGTTATTGCTATTCCTTGACAATTTTGATGTTTGCATGCTGTGTATGTTTACACAAAAAGTCAGACTCTCCAACATGATAATGTGAATTTAACAGAAATGTTGCTGGCTTCATTATTATTGTACAGCAAAATACTGCTATGCAAGGTTTAAGTATGGACAGTTTGTAAGAATGAGGTCACAAATACTAATACTCCATGGAGTTGCAACAGAAATACAGTGGTCTGGTAGCTCTAATTTTCTAGATCCTGACAAGGCTTGGATAAACTGTGAAAAGAAAAAAGCACTTTTATTTCAGTCCATGTAGAATTAAGGCATTGTTTACTTCACCCCCCCCCCCTTTTTTTTTTTAATGGTGGGTTTCTTATCAAAAAAGATCAGCTTCAATCTTAGGTCACCATTTGATATTCCCATTGCATGGGTGTCTTTGTGTAAACACAGAGTGAAGCTCAGCCCCATTTAACAGATGGAAGTGGATTCTAAAGGTTGAAGTTCTACCATCAAAACTCAAATCTGCAATTTAATAACATGCAATTTAATAACGTGAAATTCCTACACCAGGCTGAATCCTGGCATAGGTGAGCAGGATCCAGGAGGCAAATCTAAATAAAACCCTTTGTCAACAGCAGCAGCACACAGATTTGAATTGGACTGGTTGTTTCTCCAGGAAGGAAGATCTGTGTTTGAGATTGCTCCTTTGGGGGGAGCAGGTGAAGGGAGGTGGAGCAGATGTGGCACAACATTCTGGGGACATTGTGGGAAAAAGGGTTTGCCAGTCATAGCAAAGGGAAGATGCTGCTTGTTTTCCCGAGTGTCCTGCAAAAGGCTGCTTGAAAAGTGCAATGATTTTTGACAAATTGTCAAAATCTTTGAGGTGGCTCAGATGCTGTCAGAGCATTTTTCTCTCACCTCACACAAAGCTTTTCAACTCCTCCTATTTTAACAATCCTAACAACAAAAATTCATCAGATATTCTTTTGCTATTTTAAATGGCTATTGTTTCACTGTATTTAATCATTAAGGAACCAGAAGGGACCCATTTCATTGAAAAATGTTCGTTTGGCCCTTTGTAAACAGCAACTTGGAGCATTTTAACAGGCTCTTCAAACTGTTTGGGCAGAAATAAAGCAGCATCTGGTTTGAAGCACACTTTCATATTGTATTGTTTATGTTGATAGCTTAAGTTCTTTGCTGTGCATTGTTATTTATGACAACTGAATGTAGAACATTTTTGATTCAAAGTGCTTTCATTCTACAGCATGGGAATAAGGCAATCAAAGCTGAGGTGACTTGACTGATTTCATTTAGGAGTTGGATTTCAGCAGGGCTATTAGTGCTGGAGAAGGGAGGGGGAAGGAAAGGATGGAGCAGGTAACTAGGGGATACAAATTAAAAAGGGTGAGAAATCTGGGAAAGAATCCTGCTGATGGTATGGACTATATGAGAAATTTCCAAGAGTCACTAAAGCCATGGGAAGAAATAGGAAGAATCTGTCCAAACAAAAAGGCAAGAATTCTATGTAGATGTTCCTTTTATTTTTTTTTTTAACTGGGAAACTTGCAAGAAGACATAAATGCTTCAATTCTCTTGTCCCCTAAGCCAATAAAACACACAAAAATACATACATTTTAAAAAAATATATAGTTGTGTTTTCTGTATTATTTCAGAGTTAAGCAGCAAACCAAATAATGCATATTATAAATGTAAAATGAGTCAAATGCCAAAGTAACAGTGAAAAATAAATAACCAAAAATAATATGGAGTTATACCAATAGTAGCAGAACTGTCCCATGTCAAAGAAAGTCCCTAAAAAGGTTTTTCAGGACACCTGTTTTCACCAGACATTACCTATATGTTAAATATATATACATAAATTTAATAATATAGAATTATCAAAATTATCAAGTATTAAATATATAAATAAATTAATTAATCAAACTTAATGTTGATATTCCGTTAATTGTAAAACTTGGAACAATAAACTGTTAAAGAGCAAAGTTTATGGTTATTAAAGGCACATTAAAAGCCTCTATATGCTTATGAGGGAGTGCAGTAAAAGTACTCAGGTTCTAAGGAAATATGTTTTCTAAATATTCCAGGGACAGGAAGAGGTTTGGAAACTCTAATAAGCACTTCACATTTCCAAAGCAGCTGAGAAAGACATTTATGATTCTGACTTTTCTGTTTAATTTATTCTGTCCCATGTTTCTATTTACTGCACAAAGTGCTGGTTTTGAAGCCAGAGCAGCTCAGTTAATTTGATTTCAGAGCTATTTCCCATAGATCACCCACTAGAACAGAGCTCCTGTGAAAGCAAGCAGAAGCCTGACTAGCCCTAGTGCTTCCTCCAAGGCTATATGTTATTTTCTTAAAGACTCTTATTAGATTTTCTGTTTTCATCTGTGCTCAGCAATTCAGAATCAGCAGTATTATAGTCAAAGAGGTATAATGCAATTAAATATTTTTTCCTGTTGTAATAGTAGCATCTTCAACTTGTGGTTTGACAGAGCTTTTTAGTCAGGGTGAATTAAGCACTGTATGCCTCTTTTGCCTGTTCTCCCCTCCAGACTTTGGCTCTCTGCTATTTAGTTCCTCTCAGGCTGTTTTCCTTTCATTTGCCTTATTAGTAGGTAGGTCAGTAGCTGATGCCACCTACTGTGGGCATCCAAAGGCTTTTCTTTTGTTTCCTTTTTTTTCCCCAAAAGCTTGAGAAGTTGCCACTTTCTTTAGTAGTGATTCACAAAAGATATTAAAAAATAATTTAAATCTCTTGTTAGGAAAAGGCTACTGCACCTTCCTTTACAGCTATGTATACACCTTTCTTTAAAGCATGTGTAGTCCTAGTGCCTCATCCAAATATCTTAAGATGGCAAAGGTAAGTAAAAATCCAAATGGGTTATGGATATATGACATATCAATTAACATATTTCCATTTTCAGGGCTCTTTTTGTCTATAATAGTGTGGTGATTTTTTTTACCTTCCTCTATTCAGAAAGCCCTGGAAGCTGGGGAAGGTCAGACCTTGGCTGTGTTATTAAGACAGAGGGACAAATTGGCATCCATATATCAGATCTGCACTGCCTCCCTTGAGTATTTTTCCAGGAATCTGAACAAATGCAGAAGATAATGTTGTACTCTGGGTAATGCTTAGCTGTAGAGGCAGTATGTACATGTGCATGTGTACATATCTCAGCAGGAACAAATAAACTGTTGTAAGAAAATGCCATTAGTATAGAGGGGAAAAGAAAAAAAAAGGGTTAGTATGAAATGTCTTCTCAAATGCTGGAATGACCAGACAGGTCCTGCATGTGTCTTTTTACTTTACAGTCTAAGGTAACTCAGAATTTTCTGATACTCCACCATTCTTGTCTTTAATGCTCTGGTGTCATTATATCTGTCCCTTTCAGTCAATCATTGGCTTTGAGAGTGGTCCCACTAATGCCCTTTTTCTATATTACCTCCTTTTTTCTACTGGCTACTATCTTATAACATCCTCTGAGTTCAAATTTGAAGCTCTCTTCCCCTGGCTTTCTTCTACTCATGGGCAAACTATGCAGCTATTACTCTGTACAGGATCACTCTTATCCTGCTTAACTTTTGAATGATTGCCCCATATCTATCCTGTTCTGTACAGTATTCTTTAATCATGCAGTCTGTTTCTCTGCTTCTATTGCAGCCCTTGTTTTGTCCATTTCTACACCTAGTTTTTGCCAGCTGCCATTGCTCCAGTGCAGTTGATATAGGCATAGCTACAGAGTACAATTAATGGCTTGTTGCAGATTTAAGAGATTATTTTGGGACATACCTCACACATTTATATTCTCTCCTAAAAAGAGGTTGTTGACTCCAAAGAGTTAGCATTACTAAATTTGTACTAATGTATTAATCTCTGAAGTTCGTGGATGAGTTTCTGAACTTAAATCACTGATGCAAAATGTGAGGGTGGAGATCTCCAAATGACAATTTCGATAAATTTGTTAGTGAGAATCACTCCATGAATTGAATTTACTGATACTGGAATGACAAGAAGCACCACACCTAATTCATTAGGTTAAATTTTTAGAATTATTCTGGTGATTTCCAGTCTGTACAATCATGTTCCCTCCTCATTTTGCTGGTTTTCTTGCACTTCAAGCCCTGGAAAACAGCTGCACAATTCAGTATAGATGCCCAGTGGTGTGTGGCCTCTGGAAGGCTTTCACAGTCATAACCATCTGCTCTGCATGTCAAACATACCTAGCCAAGCAGCTACTCTGCTGCACGACCAAACCACTGTCAGGAATTGTTTATGCAGCAAAACCAGGTCTAAAGCACAAAATAGTGCTCAGATAAAAGTAAGTATGCATACTCAAAGCTCTTTTAGTAGACAAAAACTTTGTCATGTGCAGAGAAATTGCAAAGGAGTAATGAATAGCCCTGTAATACAGCACAAATCAATTCCTGTAATAGCAAAGGTCCATTCACCCTGCTGCATTCCCTCCTTCCCCTTCCAAACTGAAGCTATATTCAGAATACCCATGCAGAATGACCACAGCTGCTACTACATCAGTGTAAACAAAATTGCCCCAGCCTGTTTACAAATGTGCAAGATGCACTTGGTTATGTGTGTCTGAACATAAGCAGAGCCATAAACATGTATGCAATCAAATCAGTTGCAATGTATTGCAATACATCCCCTGTCCTGACTGGTTTTCAGTATTTCTATAGATAGATAGATAGATAGATAGATAGATAGATAGATAGATAGATAGATAGATAGATAATCTCCCTATTTCATGCCTCTCATTTTATGCATCCTAAACTTTTTATTCCACTTTATAATCTCATTTTATAGCATATACAATGTTCTCATCTTTTGAACACTTCAGGAGGCTCTAAGCAGCATCTCGTCTCCCAGAAACTCACAAACATAACAATTCAGATTTCTCTGTTGCTTCCTTACTTATCACTTTAATGTTTCTGTTTGAAATGAAACTGAGAATAAAAGCACTCCAAAGTGAATCCACTCCAAACACTCCAAAGTGAATTAACTTGGACATGTAGATGTTCTCTCACGATGCTTTTCGCTTTGGGGACTGCATTTGTTAATTTTCTGTATTTTTTCCTCTCACTCAATTTCATACAAATTTTGCTAAATTTTAAATTTTCTAAAATTATTATATTTCATTTACTAAGGAACAGAGCAGACATATTTTCAAGAGCATTTACGCAATAAAAATTATGTCTTCAGCTGATTCTGAATTTTCCATGAGGTGCTTCTTTCAGTTTTCGGAAATGTTGTACTGTGGCTTCCAGGAAAGAACTTAAGAAACTAAATTGTTGCTGTTGGTTGGAAATGAGGGTCCAAAATTCTCATTTAGAAAGCTTTACTTGCAAATTCTGAGCACCACCAGTCACTTTATCATTTTCATTGTGGTATTCCTGTAAACAAGAAGCTTGTCACGAAGACAGAGCTGGGACCAAACTGAAATGCAGAGAATAGAAAACTTGTACTTCTGATTCACTGTGAAAAGTTGAGTTACTGAAAAAGAAAATTGAATTGGCAATGCACAGTTCTGTTCTGGCTTATTAGCAGAAACACCAAAGGCTACTATCCTGTTTCTACCAGTACAACAATACTTTGGACAGTAGGTGTTTGCATTTCTTGGGTTTGGAATCTTGACAGCTGTTGTTGCCAGATCCTGCCTTCTTGCATTGCCTTTGACACTGGAAAAACATAACCACAGCAGGTTTAATTTTACTGTCTTATAAGGAGAAAAAAATCACTTAGAATTACTTTTGGATTTTCATTAATAAGCTCAATAATCTCTTAAGAATTCTTTGGCAAAGCAACCAATAAGAATGAAGGGATTACAAACTTTAGGTTTTAATGAGAATTGGTTGTTTGTGGTTTCTCTTGTTCTGCCACAATCTATCGTCAGAAGAATGTGTATTAAGATTTCAGTGCCTAGAATCACAAAATCAAAGTGTGGTATTTGCACTACCCATGTAGCTTTGAATTGGACTAGTCAGATGAATGGTTTTAAATGTGCACATTTGATTTTGTTGGCCATTTTTCCCTTTGTTTTTAGGCAGCACAGATTTTGAGGAAGGAATTCAGTGGCCAGCTGCCCAAATTAAAGAATAGTGAAAAGATCAAAGTAGTGCATATTGCTACTGTGGTAGTTATTAGCATTTGTGATACCTTTTTCTCATGACAGAACAGAAAGTGGCATAACATCAATCTTGTTTTGTTAAAAAATAATAAAATGGGGAATTGGTACAAGTACAGCTGTTTTCATTATAATCTCAAGAAAGTAATGTCAGAGTCCTCTTCAGAGGCTGTAATGAAAGGAGCTTTGAAGAGCTGGGGTATTCTTCTGTTAGTCACAAAGGTACTGTACACAGTAATTCCTTTTCTTAAGAAATGGCCGTTCCGTTAGCCCAACAGGAACTGATCACGAGGGTCCCACTATTGCTGAGATGGGGTCATGTAGAGTGGAAATATGAGCTCTGTAACCCTTGACCCCTTTCCCTCTTTATTTCGATTCCTTTAACAATGCATGGTTGGCAGACAAAAACAATGGAAAGTTCCAATCTCTTTTGTTTGGCTTGGGAAAAACTCAAGCCAGCTCAGTTTTGTTTTTACCTAAAAGTATGTCTGGGTTTCAATTAAAAGGAGCTACTTTAAGTTTGCTAGTCTGTGAAACTTTGAAAAAAGCCATTGTTGCCCATCCATGATCTAAGCAACAATGAGATACAGATTCTCACAGTGTGTCACAGTAAAACCATGTCTCAGTTCTAACTGCAGAGGCTAAGAAAGGATGGGGTGCTAGCAAGATGCATTTTTGAGCTACATACCCATTCATGTCTACTTATTAAATCATTACTTTTAAAATTGGACATAGTATTTTAGAAGGTCTGTGCCAAGGAAATACTGGCGAAAGGAAGAACCACAAACAGCACAGTTACAAGAACTGGTACAGCTTGGGAGTTTAGCAGGTGATGCCCTCAACCAACTGTCCCTTGTAGAAATGTCATAGGTTTTATTGCAGAGGGACTGAGAAGTCAAAAGTAGTTGATTCAGGACTCTTAAAAAACCAGACTTTATTACTGGATTTATATTATAATCTAAGATTAATAACACCTATTTCTAATCTGCTCAGAGTTTTATGAACAAATGCATTATTTTACAGGTCTAGACTCATGCAGAGGTGACTATTTAACTTCATATTTTCTCTCATTATTATACAACTACTCAGTGTCTCTTTTATATCATACCTAGGTTCATTAAGCAGTGATTTCTTTTACAAACACCTCCTCAGGGTCAGCTGATAAAGAATTGGTCCATTCTAACTCACTGTTAATGAGCCTTTGAAAGAACCTTGAATGATGAAGGAACATTCAGCTGTAAGAAGTTTCCAGTGGAAATTTATAGTAAACACACACATTGCAAATCACCTGCAGAGAACTGTATTAGCTGACACCAATTTGTCCAGCACAAATTTGTCCAACACAGTGGGTATGATGAAATAAAGGAAGAGCACAATTGAAGTCCTTATCCTATTAAAACATCCATGATTTTTATAAAGTCAGCAGTTTATCTGTGCTCCCTTTTGGTATTTACAGTTTTCAGCTCTGGGTCAGTCCCCAGCTATATGACCTGAAAATGTAGATCTCCTCCTGGTCTCCCTGCCAGAGGAGGCACTGGGAGACCCTTCCTGTGAAAAGCATTTCAAGTGCTGCATTTTCAAATAGAGTGCAAAGAACTAAGCTATGAAGCAGCAATATATATATTGCAGGATATATAATTACAGCTTTTGAAGGACCACAACCAAATACTTTGAACAGTTTGTAATTTGTAGTTTTAATTATGCATTTCCAGCAAATATACTTATTCAGCCTTTGTTAGCTAAGGATAGCTCTGTAAAAGCATTACTCTCCAAATTGTAACTATTTTTTTTTTTTAATTTTCTTACAGTAAAGTTTACTTTTGCTTTCTATCATTCTTCAACCCTAAAATTAAGAATAATTGCTTGATGAACTTGATGAACTTTTGCAGTTCAAAAGCAGTTCTTAAGATTAAGTTTGCAGTATCACACTGTGTTTTCTGTTCCACTGATAGAAAAGAATTTGTAAGATGCAGCTCTGAGGAAGAAGTCACTAAAAAACAAAGTTTCAAGTTGAATTACAGTACCCACCCTTCTTACAGTTTTGTCACTGGAGTAATGATAATTTAATTTAAATCCAATTATAGAGAAATATTTACAGTAGGGATTACTAAACTTAGGAGTTGTTTCAGTTTCAAACTCAGCCTGACAAGAATATTATGGCTAAACCTAATCTAGCTAAAAAAGGTTTCCTAAGTTCCTTTTGAATAAGACAAAGCATTAAACTTGTTGGTCATTGCCAACCACTTGACCAGCTTCAGGAAAGAAAAAAGTTTTTGTTTTTAAAAATAGAGCTAAATAAAAGAGGAGATGGAGTGGTCCACCTTCTCTGTGGGTGCTGAAAGGAAAACATTTTTTACCTTATCCACACAAAACTGAGGTACAGAAGCTAAAGGTACCTCAAGTAGGGAATTTCTGCAGGCACACACATTTCTTGTCCAGAAGATTACCACCTAGAAAGTAAATTCCTATATAATGTGCAATTCTAAATATTATCATATTGGTAACACCCAGCAGTTTGATCAAAGCCCACACATTATTATCGTGTTGATTGAAATAGAAGTTATCTCTTTTTTTCTTTCTCTTTATTTAATTTTTTCTTTTTCTTTTATTTTTTTTTTTTTTTAATTTTTGAATTTAGGGAGACTGTGGACCAAATTTCCTCCTAGATGTGTGCATGGCTTCCATTGTCTTTTGTGAAATTTCTGCATAGGCCTCTGTAGGCACAATTTAGCCTGGTGCATGGTTCCGATTCCCCCTGTATTCCTCTAATGTTCAAAATCTTAAAGATTATTTGGAAATAATACATGAAAGGGAAGACAATATCTGGAAAAGGACAGAGAACAATTATTCTCTGTTTCAAGGGTGAATTGCCTTAAGTGAGCAGAAATCAGTCACAGGAGGCTGCTTGCTTCACTTATTTTTCTAACTGCTCTAGGCAAATAAAGATTAAGCCATTCTTTTATCAGGAAAGCCTTCTCCCCAGTATAAAGACACAATCAATCTAAATTGAAGGAAACTAAGATGCACAGAGGGTTTGTTGGGCAAGTTTAGGCTGTATAATGACAGAAAAGTGTAGGGTTAATTTTTGATCTATATTTTACTTCAATATGTTCCTCAGAAATTGAGGTCAAAGATAAACACCTGAAATGTTTTATGAAAATTTACTGAATAGTTGACAAAATGTATAAATTTTCTGTAGAGAGTCTGCTGTAAAACATGGGCAGCCAAAGTACAAGCTCAGCTTATTTTCACATACAAAGTCAATTCAGGATGGATAAAAATAATTTACCCTACATTGAACCACTGAAACCCTTAATCAAATTTAATCCTGTTTCCCTCTTTTGAAAATCTCAACCAAGTTGTGGTTCAGAGAGAAGGCAAACAGTTCCAGTAGCCTGGGTTGTCAGGAAAGATTAAAAAGGCTAAATCTTATTTTTATACAAGTCTGTACAAGTTCATGATTTTGATAATAAGTAGCATGCATTATGCACAACAATATCAGATTTTGTTCTGCAAAACCAAAACTTAACTTATAAGCTATTTCCAAGCCCAACTCAAAATCACATTCATCCCAGTTTTCTCATAATAGAAATGACAAAAATAAAACCTTTTTCTGAACTCAAGAAAAAGTGTGATTTTCCTCGACCTCTGATGATCAGAATAAAAGTGAACAAAGACTCAAACTACCCATATTCTGAGTTTTAAAAAAGAAAATGTGGCTTTTTTGCCCCTCTCCTGATGCTTTTTTTGGTTAGGAAAGTTTTGTTGAATCATAGTTTTGTATATTTCTGAAACTGGGACATAGAACCAAGAATGCTCCTTGGTGAAAGATTTTATTTACACTTAAAAAGTCATTAGTTCTGCCAGAGCAGTTCATATTTACAGGAAGGAGAGATAGAAACAGGGATGGTGAACAGCACAAAAGACACTGCAATAGATAATTCATCAGTTAAGTAGCAATACATGTAAGTACCCATGAATTTTACCTCTGTGCAAAGTCCCACCTTCATTGTGTTTCTCTTCAATGATGTACCTTTCAGCTTCCCAAAGGAAGGCATAGACTTTGTAGACTGATTAACTTCTGATGTGAACAGAGATTTTAATAACAGCTGAGTAAACTGAGGGACCAAAGCAGCACCAAGGAGCATTACTTAGTGCAGATTTCTCTGTTGTACTAATAAAAGGAAAGCTTCCACCATAGCTTTTTCTTGGAGCCATGAAGAGCTCTTTGAGCAGCAGTGTGCTTCTAGGAAAACCTGATAGGGCTGGAGAACCTCCATGGATATTTCCCCAAATACCAAATGCACCTGGGAGTTAGAGCCCTGTTCCTGTCTCACTGCAGAGAAGATGGGGATGGATTTCCAAAGCTGTGTTGGCTGCAGAAGTTGCAGTTGGATTTACAGCCCTACAGCAGCTGCCTTGTCTGGAGGTGAGGCACACACCACAGTTTTACCTGTTACATCTTGCCTTTGTAGTCTCAGATAAACTCTTTTTTTTTTTTTTTTTTCATGAAAACATGACATTTTGCAAGAGTCCTTGAGCTCAGTCCAAAGTATACAGCCTTTTAAATAAACCACAGCATCTCAAACACTGATAAATTCACATCACCAATTTTTAATTAGATTATTCCATTTTCTTGATTCAGCTCTAATGCTGAACTAAATTTCCACATATAATTAACTTTTAAATATTGAATTGTTCCAGTTGTTGATCATAACTGCATTTAATTCTTCCTGCATGTAGCTTTATTGTGTGCTGTAAGTTTACTTCTAATGTCAATCCAAGATGAAGTCAACTGATCCTGCATTTTTTGCAGTGATTAGAAATTTTAGTACAGGTTTTCCTTTGTGGAAACTACTGTGAACTTAAGCATTCTATAACAAAATAATCCTGCAAGAAGAAAGCCGTGAACTGAAACACTGCTAAGGGTAATCTAATTTTTGAAAAAGACTGGCATTCAGCAGCCCATATTTGTTAACATGCTGGTGTCTTTTGCAATTGGTTATTGTATTTCATTCCCACAGCAGATGAAGATGGTAAATTAGTTCAATTGCAGATGAGAGCTCAGAGCCTACAGGAAGCTGATTTGTTTGTCACCATCCAGGAACTTACAGCATTAAGCAGATCTGTCATGGGGGAAGGAATACTGGGATGTGTGTGTCAGTTTGCTAGCCTGAAAAATGCCCTTCACTTCTGGGTGTCCTCCACTTTGCTTGCATCAATTGTCTACAATTACTTTAAATTTCAAACATTTAAAGACATATTGGTGATATGCAAAACTGTGACATATCAAAGACAGCTCATTCTTGTTCACTTCTCTTAGGTTTCAAAACTCAGGGAGAAAAGCAGCTAGAGAAAGAGGCTGCTGCCCTGGGATGAAGGCATACGGCACATTTATTTTTTACTTAATTGTCCACCATATTGTCCCAGAACTGTGGAACCCCTTTTCAAAACATGCTCTTAAGCCTGAAGTAAGCTCCCCCAACACTGTACAAGGGGTGCAGGAATGTGCTACTCACACTGACTGTCTTGGTGGATTTCAGGAAAAGATCTGCTGGGGAGAAATGAAAAGACAGAGGGCATTTTGAAACGAGGGCACTTACACCTTAGTTCCACCTTTAAGAAACAGAAAGGTAATGGAAGAAACACCAAGTGCTAGTCATCTTTGACACCCTCATTATTAGGAGGTTTTTAAATTTTATTCTTGTGGCTCATATTCAACCTGACAAGTCATGTAGCGATTAAAAATTGGAATGCTGCAACAACAGTGTTAGAATTAGGATCAGTGACTGGTTTAACTCTCCCTGACAAGGAAAGCCTGGCAAATGACTCGGTTCCAGCCAGTAGGGAATCTTCAGCCTCACTGCGCACCACCAATGCATCCTGACATGTCTTGCCAAGACAGCCAACGTGGGCCTAGCAGATGCCCTCAGAAAGTTTTCTCTTCTTGCCTTTCTTGCTCCTGTGCTGTTCACCTTTGGACTCTGAACTAAATGTTAGGATGTGCTTAATGGGGGCTAGGTGCACTTTCTAGAACGTGCAAAAAGCTTGGAGGTAAGGGATTTGGCTTATGGAAGAGTTTTTCTTCCTCGAGCTTCTGGAAAAACAGAATTTTTGCAATGACTCAACCACAAGTATGGGAGGTTTCAGAGCCCAGATTCAGAGCCCTAGAAGTTTCTAGAAGGAATTATTGTGGGGCAGTTACATGATCACAGAGGACTGAAACTTCTTTTACAATATCTGGGCTCTGCCTTGGGTCCTACAGCATCCAGACAGCCTCAGTGATATATTCAGATAATGATTTTGGCTCCCCTGGTATCTCTCTCTCTTTCTCTCTGATAACATGCTGCCCTTTCTGCTGTAGAGTTGCAGGACAGACGTCTTTGACTGATGATTGAGACATGGGTGGCTTAATAGCTGTGTTGCAATAATGACTGAATTTTGGTGTCCTGGGAGAACATCTCTCTTGGCTCTTCAGATATAAAAAACAAGTGACATTTTGAAATAAACAAGGTCTACAGGTGGTAGAATTAGCACTCAATCTGTCATCCTGCATGCAAGGCAGAGCCACAGCCACCAGAGGATAAAAACCAGAAAGTATTTTCAGGTAAGCAGACTATAATTTCGAGTTTATTATGAAGAAACAAAGATGCAAACCTTACTGTCCCTTTCTTCAAAGTTGTTGCAGTAACTGGGCACATGCAGCAAATGGCATTTCTTGGGCAGAAGGGCAAGGATGGGAGCAGAGTTTGAAGAGCCACAGTGGAGGTCTTGCATTCCCCAGGGCAACATAAGGCTGGATTCCTTGGCAGTTCTCCTGGGGGCAGCTTGCAGCATCAATTTTGGCAGGTGGGCAGTTTATTAATTTCCTTCATTTTCTTCACCTCATGCAAAGGTTGCAAGGATTGGGTCTTGCCTTCATGTTTGCAGCTCTGCATCCTTTCTGTGCCCCTTGGGAAAGGATTTCTTTCCTTCCATCCAGAAGCTGAGATTGGTGATGAGATTTTAGCCAAATATACCAGCAATACCCATGGCTCTGCTGGCTAGAATATCTGAAAGTAAACAACAATTTTACTGAGGAAAAATACTTTAATGTTTTGAGGGTTTTTTAAATTCCATTTTCCTGGTTAGCAAAGTTTATTTGTAGGTGAGAAAATCCAAAATGTTAGTGAAGGACTTCAGTCCATACTCAGTCAAACTCATGAACCATTCCAGTGTAGATTTTAAATATGCAATTGCAGATACAATCTGTCTCTGATAAAATATTTTTGTATAATGGCAGAAGAGATACTAATCAGCTCTTTATTAATATTCATTGTATACATATATGTATTCAGGAAATTAAAAGGCATTTTCAGACAATAAGAGAGCATACAGCACAAAAGACATTCCCAGATAAATTGAAGCAAGAAGTGGTCAAGGCAATCTCTTCAATTCAGAGTTAGCAAAAGGCCAGGCACTTCATTTTTGCATTCATGCAAGAGGATTAAGAAAAACTGAGCTGATAGAATCTTGTGATCCACCCACTTTGGGTACATGTTTTCTAATTAATATGGAAATTTGATCAATTATCAAAATGCACTGGCTAATAGAGATGTACCATTCATCCTCTGTTCAATCCTACATGTGCTTTGGAAGCAAGAGGAGTGTTTTCCAGTTCTGCACTAATTTAGACATTTAAAATGTCATTAGTATTTTTTTTCACCTTTAAGGCCATCATTATTAGTATTTTAAATGAGCCAAACCAAGCTACTGTCCTGTCCTCCACCAAGATCATGCAAAAATAGCACACACATAAACATATGCAGAGAATTGCATATAGGGAGATAGAGAGCATGACATCAACATAGTTATCTTTAAGTATCCTGGCATTTGCAAAGGCTAATCATTTCATGGAACTATTTGCAGAATCAGCTACTTCTCTGTGAAGTTGCAATAATCATTAAAGTAAATGAAGAATTTTCTACAGCCCTTTCATCAGGGAACAGGAATCCAGTACTCAGCACCAGCTCCCACTGGATCCAGTGAGACTCTGGGGAGGAACCACGACCATCAGGAGGGTGCTGGGCACAGCCTGCCCTGCTCCTGCTGCACTTCCCACACATCACATTATGGGCAAAACTGAAACTGGACTGCTGAGTAAGGAGCACAGGGCAAAGAAAACATTTTCACCTTTCATGTGTTTGTGGTAGTCTACTAGATCAAGGGTCATCTGTTGATGTGTATGTTTTTCTAATCTTTTTTTTCAAAGACTTTAAGAATAGGAAGTGGATGGACACAGGGCAAGGGTAACTGTTAGAGACAGAAACAAATTAGGGAGCCAAAGTCTAGAAAATGGGTGCTGCTGAGGCAAATTAAGAGGAAAAATGTCAAACCATAAAGATGTAAATGAATGCTGAAAGTTTATAGAGAGACTTTTGGCCAAAATTTTAAACAATAACTGGGGGGACCATAACACCCACTGTTACACTAACAGGAGAGAACAAGAGCATGTGAGATGGCTGGTTATGGTGTTGTGTTGTCCTAATCCCTCTCAGAGTGGTTACAGACCCGGTTAAGAAAGTCTGAGCTCATCCACATCAACAGCTCAGATGGCAAAGGCCAGCCTTAATGCACTAGGAAAGCAGACTGGGAAAAGCCACTGTTAATTTGCTGCCTTCAGTGACAGGAATCTGCTGGTTCCCACCAGTCAGGCCCCAGCAGCTCAGCTACTGAAAAAGTAGGTGAGCAAAACAACCATCACATTGAAAACTGAGGCTGTGTGAAAACACACAGCCTGAAATGAAGCAGATGGATGCTCAGAGAGCTCCACACACTCTGAATTCAAAATACAGCAGCTATCTTCTTCCTGTCATGTCATGCATTGCCTGGAAAAGAACTTCAAGTAAAAATCTGACAAAAGAGAGAAACAATAGAAGGCTTAAGTTTCATCTCTTTTAGTTTACTTATATTTACATAATTAAAGGCTGTAGCTTGCAAAAGTGCTGTTTCAAGAGACAGGTATGTGCAAAACCCCAAGTCAAGACCATATCTTAGTGGACAAATAGATCTGACAAAGGCAGCAGGATTCAGATTATCCAGGCTCAGAACAAAACAGAGGGATTTGCCTTGCTGGTTTGCACTAAGAAGGCTTCAGTAAATGACATTTTTCCATGTTTAGCCAGAAACCTGCTCACTTTTGCTTCCATATTCAAGTTCCACTTAACCAAATCTCTGAAAATCTTAAAAGTCTAGTCCAGTGCAAAGATCTCAAAGCTGCTAAAAGTGATTGCTCACCCAGGCAGGGTGCTAGGGCATTTTTCTATTGCTGTAGCTCAAAATATTCATAAAATTAATAAAGTTCATGGAAATGCATGTTCACAGCCGTACTGTTAATGCTAATAAAGCATTTGCTCCCCAGGCAGGGTGTAGATGTTCAGCACTGGGAAAATAGATCCCAATATAGGTTCCTGCCTAGGACCACCTGCTGCAAAGGCTCTTTCACAATGTAAGGTGAAGAGCAACAAGTAAATGCCAGATTTCTTTTTTTTTTTTTTTTTTTAATCAAAAACCATGCTGGTTTACAACTGGTTACAATGCTGTTTCTCATTGTCAATGTACAGTTATTTGGGACAGTTTCTAGTGTTTGTCCCATCTCCATGGGTGAGCAAGAGCAAGCATAATCTTGTTTGTTTGCAAAGTGCAGTGAGTTGATACACAGCTCTCTTCCAGAGTTTAACTTATTCTGTGTGGACAGAGTAGGAATGATGGGAACAGGAGACATCTCTTTCTGCCTTTTTTATCTAACTTCTTTTGTTAGAATATTTTTTCATCAATGAATATCAGTGGGGATTTGCCACTCAGCTCAGTAGTTGAATTGTGGTGGATGAAATCCTGACTGTCTTGATATCAAACTAGAATTATAAATAGCATGTTACAGTTTTATCTAAATTGGAAGAAAGGATTATAAAATTCCTTTAGCAATAACTTGGGGCTTATGCTTTTTAAATTTCAAATATCAGTTTGAATCTCCAGAATTAATGGGAGCATGTTGGAAAGAAACCTTAAATTAGATTACATTGTTTATTTTTGGATAACTCAAAGATTATTTTTCTATCTCATATTCACCAATAAAGAAAGAGTTAAATATAACTTTGGAAGGTATTTTAGTCATAACAGTAATCTCTTTATATATCAGTGGGTCAATAGTTCAGTAAAAGAAGGAACTATAACTTGAATAGACACTAATTAAAAGAATCAATTCTTATCCTACTACATATGTCCAGTCATATTAACACATTTCTAGATTTCTTACTCAGTGGACTAGTCAAGATTAAAGGATTTGCTAATATGGATGAACTGAGTATGCTTCCAAACTGACTGAGCAGATTTGTGAACAAATTAGTTCATTTAAAATTGACAGTGAAAGATTGATTTTGCACAGAATGAGTTACCTAAGGTATTCATCATTTCCTCTGCTTCCATGCACAAGACAGAGATCTGCTTCTTTTTCTTTCTGATTGTAATAGGACTGCTTACTGAGCACCTTTATTTTACAGCCATGATTGCAGCCTGTCATTCTTTTAATTTAGACATATTTTAGCCTCCACAGACCTTCAGAAATAACGTCCTTAAAAGCCTCAGTCTAATGACTCATTACATGAGTTGCTCAATTCAACCACAGTACTTTAAATTATAATGCAAGGGGAAAAATTGCTAATTACACAGAAAAAGATCCAATTACTCCTGAGACCATTTGATTCATTATTCAGATTGTTTTGGGGGTGGGGGCGGGAGGAGGGGTGTCTCTAAACATGGGGTTATGTATCAATGTATTGTGAATGGCTCTTAGATGTCAGATTTGCCATCAGTTATCATCATTCAGAGGTATCCAACATCCCTGTATTTTCCACTCCCAATCAAAATAGAGTTTCCAGACTGTGATTCATGCATATATGCCAGTATGCAGGTCTTCATCTTTAGCCATTAAATGACACTAGAGGAAAGCTATAACCAATCCTTTCTTAATGCTGCTACATGCTATGTCATTCACTGAGCTGCCAGGGGGACATATGTGACCACAAATTCAACTTGATGTGACCCACAAGTCATGAGTCCCTGGAGAGGAAAGTTCCTCCACTGATGAAACATGGTGCTTGATTTTGTGCCAGCCCAGGGACTTTGTTTATGATTTGGCCAGGGCGAGGTCCCTCCCATGGCTGGGTGTGATGTTTGCTGTTGTGTAGGAGTTGAAATCAAAGGGAATGGCAAACTTATCAATGTCATCCTCTTCAGAGACAAAATTACTGAGGCTTAACTTGTTTCAGCTACCACCATAAACCCCTTTGGACTCTACAGAGTTAGATCACATCCAGTCTAAACTTGTGTTTTGCTTAAGGGACATTCAGGGCTCCCTTACCAGGACTGCCATCTCCTCTAACCTGGCTCATGTTTAAAGCAGAAGGGAATTGACATCAGCTAACTACATTCTGTTCGCTGTCTAACCGTCCTAGTTACTAGATAATAAAAGATTTTATATGTGTGTGTGCTTTTAGTTAATTTTCCCAGATGTGAAATGAGATTTTGATCCAGAGAAGAACATTTAAATGTGATTGTTTTCATGCCAAAATTAACAACACAAGTGAAGATGATTGTGATGTAGAAAATTTGATAAAATCCTAGTCTTTTATCCTACTGCAGACTAATGTGAGATGAAACAATTTTAGAGCTCTCAAAAATTACAGTTCTTTCAAAAACTTAGTCTGCTCAGTCATAGCTCCAGTTTTCTACAGACTTTACTAAAAGATTCAGCACTGCTATTGTTCCCTGAAACATGTGTTCTTCCATAACAATTACTCTTTTGCAGTATTTTAGTCCCATTTTTTGCAGGATGTCACTTTCTAGTCCACACTTTCATTTTGAGCCTAACTGTAATCAGTTCATTTTTATCTTCCATTCATGCCTCTTACTTCTTACTTAATTTCCTTTTATTTTACCTAAACATTTCAATACTAATTGCTATTTCTGATTGCAATACAGCTCTCCTTCCATTTTCTTAAATTTTGCAGAACTTCTCCTGACAAGAATGTTATGTTACTTATGATGAATTATGCAAGAGCAATAAAATGCAAAATATGTAAATGGCACACGATTGTTATCTCGCTATTAAAGTGAGACAGTAACAGAATCTGTAATGTATATTAACAGGTTGTTCACATTTTTAATGCAGCAGAGGATGACAGAAAAAATATTCTCTGGACTTTTTTCTGCAGTTGCAGGTGAGAGCAAGACATAATGAAGACACTCTCTCCACCTTCAGTGATTTGTCTTTCACAGTTCAATTCTGCCATTTCACAAGCTTGCTGGCTCTAGGGTTATGTGTCCTAGCAAATTGTTGTCTGTCACCTGTTAATGTATTTCCTCACTTACCTGATTGACAAATTCCCTGCCTTGGCCATTGATTTGTGCGGGTACACATGAATGTCTGATGAATTCAATCAAAGACCTCAACACTTTTGGGTAGTTTTTCCTGTAGAGGTTTATCTTTAGTGCATTTTGAGAAGTAATCCATAGCTGTTGCCAAATATTTGTATGTGTCAGGGTCAGCAGTGAGAAAACAACTATCACCATTAATTTGTGCTGTCTGTACAGTTCCTATCCTGATGAGCCTGCCACGGTGCTCCACTGGATCACATTGTCTACCTCCAGCCAAATCTGACAGCTAACAGGCAAGTTTTGCAGGAGGGTCTCCCATTTACTGGATTTAGCAGGACCTGTGACAGTCTCCCCAGGCTACACAGCAGTCCACAGTCATAACAATTTAAGCAGATGCTGAGCAGAGGGAGCCCATCCTTGTGTCCGCCCCAGCAAGGAAAAGCCGTGGGTTTTGACCAGCCCAGAGGTTTGTAGCTGCACCTGAGAGGAGAGAGGCAGAAACTGATGAGCACAAGCACTTCTGTGCCAGTCTGGTAGGGAGGCAGCTCCCCCTGATCCTGCCTGACTGACAGCTCAGCCAGACTGAGTAGAGCTTAGCATCGGTTTCAGCTCTAAGATGAAAGTCAGTGCTCGAGAGCTGAGTCACAGGATGGGAGAGGATGGGAGAAACAGGAGAATAATTTAACAATCCCCAGTCTCTCATGTGCTGTGCTTGTTTTCAAAGTGCATCCCGTTTCTCTGTTAAGAAAGGGATCTTGATTTAAAAGCCAGACATTTCTGCATCTGCATGAAACTGAATTTTTGCATCATCTTTCACTCACATCATGGCGAACATTAGTATGAGGATGTCAGTCTGTGGGACTAGCAACAGTTCAAACCAAATTAAATACTAGCCAATGGCATTCCTGAACTATCAAATATAAATAAATATAAATAAATCCTTCTAGCTCATTTTGTTGCTTGGTAAGCCTCACTTCACACACAGCAATGTAAGCACCTGGTGATTTCTGCTAAAATAGTAATCCTTTTGACATATCATTTACTTTGAATTATTCTGCCTAGGCAGTGACTCCTGGATTCCTTTGGGGCCCTCAAACTCATCACTTTTTTGGGTGAGCTGAGTCTAGCATTGTTGTAGCCTGGATCAGAACTGCCTCTGCACTGACACAGCAGCTTCAGCAGGTCATGAGCTCAAAACTGGGCAGATTTCATCCAGTCATAGCAAAGTCATACAGTGCCAAGCTTGAGTAATAAAGTTATCCCAGTAACACAGCACTGGCATTGGTCAGAATTTGCCTTTCTCTAACTATAACAAGTTCAACATTAAAAACAATGTCACTTCCAAAGAGTCAGTGTTTTCCTGCTCTCCAGCCTTTTTTCCTTGTCAGCATCATGAAGAATTTCTACTCTCTTCAGGAGCAAGGCCTGCAGCTTTCACATTTTAAAAGCTTCTCACTTCCTTCGAGGAGATGGAGCAGGTTCTTACCTGAGCCTACTGATGACAGATTTACTGGGTCTGAGAGGCTGCAGAACAGGCTGTTAGAATAAAAAAATCAAGCCATATTTTCTGATCTGATCAGACAGGAGGAAGAAACCCAGGAACCTTAGCTTATTTGTTTGTTTTCTATTTAGAGTGTTATTTATTTTTTTATTCTCATGAAGCTAAAGGATTAATAGTGGGACTATTAACTGAAGCCAAGCATAGTGTGAGAGCAGATGCTTTGCAAGCCTTTCCATACAGCCTTGCCAATCCTTCACAGAGCAGCTCTGGGTTACCACACTTTTCTCCATTTTTGTGTCTCTTTTCAGCAGCCAGTGCTAGCCAGAAGGAATTGAGTGATGGCTTTGTGATTTAAAGAAGTAATCAGAAATACTAAAAGACTATTGGGTATATTTTTTTTCATCATTGCAGGCAAGAATAAAAATTGTTTATTATATGCGTGTGATAGGCTATAAAATGCACACAGCAAGAATATTAATAAGGATAATTTCAGGTTTTGATGATTTTTCAGAACTTCAAAATTCTCTCAGGCCTAAAGTGGGAGACATTTTAAGGAGCAAGGATTTCAAAAGAGTTTATAAGCTAAGGTCTGTGTTTTGAGTTATGCTTGTAAACAAACTGATAGCCAGTGTATTTTAAGACTGTGTTTTCCTCTTTGCAAAGGGCCCCACAAGACAGATGCATGCTGATTAGCACACTCTGAAATAATATGCTGTAGCTATACTAATTGCTACTCATCCCCATACTGGAAGAGGACAGAATACAGGAATGCAACCCTGTAAACTGGGCCCCACAGTTTCCAAAGGATATCAAGGCCCAGAAAAAGGCACCAAAACTGGTGAAGGGGTCGAAGGCAGGTCCTGTAGGGAGCCACTGAGGCCACTGGGTTGGTCTAGGCTGGGGGAGGCTGAGAGGTGACCTCATTGCTCTCCACAGCCTCCTGAGCAGGGAAGTCAAGAGGGAGGTTCTGCTGTGCTGACAGAACACCTGTGGGTGTTCCAAAGCACTGGAACCCCTGGAAACATCTGCATGTCCCGTTTCTTATGGCTGATTCTTCCTACTCCATGTGCTATGGGCAGGGCAAGCATTGCAGTGGTCCTCACATTCCCTTGCTCTTGCCACTGCCATCCAGGTGAATATGTCTCACAGCCTCAGGCACCTCCAGGTGTTGGTGGTTCTTCTCATTTCCAAGAGCCAGGCAGTGAACACAGCTGCAGGGCATCCCTGTGAATTCATCCCTATGTTCAGCCTGGGCATATAAAGTCATTCATACTCCAGATATTCATTAGGTGGTGGGGATGCCAAAGAAAGGGTTTGCTTCTCTCTATATGAACTTTGCAGAGATGCACAGAGCAGGCAGGATTTCCTCCCCATTTCCTACAGTCACGACCAGCAGATCCAGCCCTTACATCTTGTGGAGTTCCATGGATTTCATGTTCACCATGGAAGAGTGAGGCATTAGAGGTATGATTTGGAGGGTGCCAGAAGGGGGAAATGACTATACAGATATTTCTGAAGACAATTTTTGCATAGTTTCCTTTTCTGCTACCCAGAAATCATTAGTCAGTTGATCCATTTCATTTAATTTTAACAAACACTGTCCGTTTTAAAAATAAAAGTTTGGAGTACTATTTTCTTCATACATTGCACTTGACTGACAAAGTACAGGTTGTTCCAGCTGAAGTTTCTGCTTCCATTTTTAAATTGAAGTTATATTAAAGTTAAAAAAAAACGCTGCAAAACATAAATCTGTTAGATATTGTTGCTCATAAGTTGCAAATTATGCCAAAACCATGTAAGCTGTACAACAGGAATAAAACCATATAAATGGATTTTCGTAAATCTCAGAGTCAAATTATTGAACTATAAATATGCAATACACATATTATTGTGTTCATTTTTTTCTTCAGTAAGGTTTTTCCATGTCAAGAAATCTCATCTAAAAAATTTGGCTCAGTCCTGATCCTTTAAAATTCTACTAGCTCTTATACATTAGCATTTTCATACTTCCTATTTATCACTATGCTTAGAATTGTTGCAGTGTGATAGAAAGAATTATTTTTGAAGACATAAGTAAGCCTGTTATCCACATGAATAAGGAAGATAATACGGTGAATCTCTCTGAAATGCACAGCCTTAGTGTACAATCAGTGTATTTCTTTCATGTTTATTCCTTTGTCACATATTCATTTGTGAGGGTTCCACAACACGTTCTGTACATGTCATGAATTGGTTTACCACAAGTTTATCCTTTCAGTGCATTTTATTTCACTGGTAAGGCAATCACTGCACATTGGCAGATTTTTATGCATCTAATAACTTTATTCTCTTATCAAAAATTCATTTAATTGGATTTCATACTGGTTTCACATAGGATTTGGATAAATGCAAGCATAGGTTGTAACTCATGTGTCCGTTAGCAGAAATTCATGGAAGTTACTTCAATTGACATTTAATACACAATTACTGCTGTGCAATTTATCTGCTTGAGTGTTGCTTTTGACCAGTTCAGAGTGTTAATGTCCCTGTTACTGGAGTATGCAGACAATAGGCTATAAAGGCACTGGACTGCTATCCTCAGCAAAGCTAAGCAAAACAGGATAACTGAACATTAATAACCTTATTTAATCATCTGGTCGTCCTTGAATCTTCTAAGTCAAAGATGTTTAGCCCTTGGAGTTATAGATGATCTCTCTTGGCAAGATAAATTTAACTCCTGTTTTACCAGAAAATGAAACCACCAAAAGCCACCTTCAATGGCATTCACAGAACTCTGCCATCTCCTGTTAGCACTTGGGGTGCAGAGTGGCCTTTTTCTGTGTTCCCTTTGCATGTCCCTCCCTCTGCAGCATATCTGTGCAGACATTTTAAAAATTGCATCTATTTCATTTGGGTTATTTGCTGCTGCTTTTTATTTATTTTTTAATGAAGCTTTTATGAAATTCTATATTGTAATTTTTCTGCCTATTGCAATTCCAAGTGCATTTATTATTAAAGTTGAATAATTTACTAATGAAAAAAGACAAGAATTCAGCTGCAGGGTACTTTGTGTTTGGGATATTCAACTTGCATGAGTATCCTTACATTTAACAACACATGTTCACATCCATGTGCACACTTTCACACAAAGACACAATACACACTGGACTATAACAGAACATAATTTTTAAATTTGCCATTTTAGCAATAAATTTCTAAATTGCTTTTAGTATATCTCTCAGCTTCCCCGGATCCTTTATAAGTCAAGATTTAGCCATAAAGGTGATTTGCCAACATTAAAATCCTGTGAAAATGGAGAGCTTTTTCCACTCTGGTGTTGTGCAGAAGTAACTAAGGACAGAATTTAGCCTCATGTGTCAAAGAAGGATTAGGCCTTCCGAGGTTTTGGTTTTGATTAAAATCATCATTGTTTAGCAGTACAATATATTTATGAAGAAAAAAACATGAAAGAAAAGAATATATTTTGAACATTAGGAAATTGAGGCAAATAAAAAGGTTAAAGAAAACTATTTCATAAAAAGGCATGTAAACATGTGGAATACGTTACCAAAGACAAGAGAGGTAACTTAGAACATATGTTTATGAATCAGTATGTTCAAAAGAGAACAAGATGAGTTTCTCCACAAAGAGAGAATAGAGTGTGAGGAATGCAGGAAATTAGAGATGGAGGGGGGGAAGCAGAAAGGTTGGTTTTATGAGGATTAGTAGCTTTTAACAGCAAGGCTGTGAGCAGGTGGAGTTCCCACCCTGGTCTGAATGGCAAATGCACAGCTTGTACTTCAAACACATATCCTTTTCCAAAGGGTGAATGGGGTGGGGAGGAGAGTCTTCAGCAGCAGTTGAAAACTAACAGCTAAATATGGTAAAATCTAAATATAAACGCCAGGTTGAGATCTTTAATTCTCCTAGAGTTTTACTGTCAGCATTGCTATCCCAGAACGTTTTTTTTCTTCTTTTGAATGGGATGCTCCCGCCTTTACTGTTTGATAAAATTAAGTCACTATCAAAAAGCAGAACTGACTCAATGGCTTCACAGACAATAAACACCTGGTAATTGAAGACCTTGGCTTCTTACTTTCTGCAGGAAAGCCAAAAGTAAGCCAGTCACTTTAAGTGTCCTCTTTTCTGCACAATCCTTTCAGGTGCCTGTCCAAAAAAGCTGTTCTGTACACCCAGTGGAACACCTACATTTGGGGGCACATCATGCCTTGGGATCATCTTAGAGGTCAGATAGAATATTATGTCAGAAGAAAGTCATAAATCCAAAGCTGACTTAAATGTAATCCAGAACACACAAAAGATGCTTCTGAAAGGCCTCTCCTTGCCCTGATCATCTGGTTAAGTTTTGCCTCTCAGAACTCATTTCTAGAAAGGTCTACACAAGGACACTGCCTGCACCCCAGGCAGCCCAGTCTGCTTCCCAGAAGTTTCAGGTTCTGTGAGAAGGATCTGTTTTTCTTGATGAACATGATGTTAGCAATCACTATAGGTAGGAAAAGTGTTCCTCTGAATTTGGGATGTGCATCTGCATCCTTTTACCCCCTTCTTTAGAAGCTCTTTATGCTTTAATACTTTTCCATAATAAAGCCATTGTTTTTCTCTCTGATTGATTGTCTAGTCAAAATGCAATAAATGGGTATGTTTGTATTGCTGGCAACTTCGTGTCTGTGTATGTCTTTGCTGGCATACATCCTAGATCAGTTTTGACCTGATCAAAACATTTACCATTTTCTTTAAAAAGAAAGCTCATGTTAAAGTAGCGGGGTTTTTATAAACCTATATGAGACCATTTTATTCCCTTCAAATCTTCTGTGAAAAGAAAGGATATTTTTCCCATGGCATTGATGCAAAATAAAGATTTTAAATTTTCATGTGAAAAAAAAAAGCAAGAAAATCTGGAGAAAGCAAATTCATGGAGGGTAGGTATATAATCAGGCAAATCTCTGGGTGAGTGATATTCACAGTATGTGTTCACTATCCCCTATTCAGGAGCAGCTCAATGTGGCATGTGAACATGTACATGGACTGACAGAAACACCAAAATACCATGCCGAGGATCACCAGGAAATTCTGCCCTGTTGAGGAGTGATGCTGTTGAAAGGCATCACCCTGTCTGCTCCTACACCAGGCTTAGCCTCTTTCAACATCAAACCTAATCACAGCAGAGGGGTTTCTCTGCAGATGGGGGAGGCCACACTCCCTCCCTCCATCCTTCCAGCACTGTGGTTGCTGTTTGTTCCCCTTCATCTCTCTGGGCTGTATCAAGCCTCTTTATAATGTCCTTGTACCTGTTAGTGACATCTAGGGGAAAAGCTCCCAGACAAGCTTATTTACAGTGTTTGCTGTCCTCTCCTCACTGTAAATTGTTTGTGATGGAGTAGCATCCCTTTATGCCTCCATTTTGTTGCAGGAGGTGGGATGCTCTACGAGTGGATGCTTTTGTTCAGTGGTGGTTTCCTGTGCTGTTAAGTGGCAGCAGATGGTCGCCCCGCAGTGAGATGAGCCCTGGCCATGGTCCTACTGGCAGGGGCAAGAGCACTCAGCTGTCCCTTGCATCCGAACTGGTTTTATCAGGAAAAGCTGGAGAACAAGATAAAGAATCAGATTTCCCTAAAGCAGCTCCCCCATCCCCCCGCAGCATCTGTCAGGGCCTGCTGGCTAAAGCTCCAGCACCCTGGGAAGCTGCAGACACCGAGGGAGAGGGTGTGCTGGGCCGTCCGTGCCCACTCCTGCTCCCAACAATATGCTTCTTGCCTTATGTTGCATTACTATGGATGCACAGTTTCCACCAAAGGGGTTTATTTTTTCACGGCCACCTGTCCTTGCAGGTCTCCCTTTGCCTTCCCTGAAGTGATATTTCAGAGCTGTCTGTTATAATTTCATTTCTGACTTCCTGCAATTCGCACTTTTCTTTCTCTGACTCTCACGTTAGATTTCTTCCATACCAAAGGTTCTCTTACCTTTTAACAATGGTTGAGTTCAAGTTTGCTCTGTGCTGCTCTTCTGAGTACATACTTTTATTCCCTGGCTTATGTCCATTCTTTTACAGCATTCAATGTTAAAAGTTTTCTTATCCTTGCTCCACATTTAGTTTCTGACCGCCCTATTCTGGGCTCTGTGTTGACACAACAAATTCTTTCCTCTGGCAGTCATATTCCTGATAACATTAGATCTAGAGCTTGCCATCTGACTCTGTGAGCTCAGCTCTTCCTGCTACACAATGCACTCCAGCAGGACATTGTGCAATACAAAACACAATTTCCATGGCATTCTCCCAAGATGTGCTGCTGGTTTTCTCTTTGGCTTACAATGTAAAACCCAAGCAAGTTCCCCTACCAGAAATATCACTAGATTGATCACTACTATATCATTATTGCAAAGTGATCAGTCAGAGTGACAGATGGCTAATTGGTAAGTACAAGTGGTGCCCCCAACTGTTCCCCGGAAGAGTCTTGTTAGTAACCCCCTCCAACATCAAGAAAGCTTGGATCACCGAGGTGGGAGTGAGGGCAAGTTTAGAGGGGGCACACAATATAGTAAATCACAGCATTTTGTGTTTTTCTTTGCAGTGTCTCAGTCACCAATGTTTCAGGCTAAGCACTGTTCAGAGCTGAGTGGTCAGTGAAGCTGCCTGGCATCGTCCCCTCCTTGTGCTGGGTAAACCCTTGTACCACCATTCATGCACAAACCACTTCCCCCAGCCCCAGCATGTGCACTGGGAGCACAGGCAAGCAAACACACCCCTGTTGCAAACTGAGACCTGACATTTTTGATGACAGCTTTTAACACAGCTCTTTGAATTTCATTTCCTGAGAAGGTTTCAGCCAGTGAAGCCGAGCTATTCATGCAAAACATATGCAAAAATGAGGCAAGCCCAGCAGATGAAATCACTTCTCAGAACGTGAACAAACTTTGATGGAAAATGTTTGCTATTTTTCCCATGATAATTGAAAATTTGTGCCTGAGAAACCAGTATCTGCCTCTGAGCATGGACAGCCAAAGTTCAGGTCAAAATAAGCACTGGAAGAGTGATTATTGAACTTTTTTTCTTTTTGCATGTTCAAATAAGCAAGGGAAAGCTGTTGTGGTTGTTTATCTGGATGTCATGTTTGTTTTATTGGGAAGTTATTTGCACACCTCTAGAAATATTGCACTAAACAAAAAAAAAAAAAAAAAAAGTTGCTTTTCAATATTTCTGTTCAAGTCCATTAAACTTGAAAGTAGGAGGATCTTCCTATGACAGTTCAAGCACCATTTTTACTTGATCTTATTGTGCAGCTTTTCTTTATTGGAAGGGGTGGCTAGTCTTGGTACTGGGCTGTTAAAAGTTTTCTCAAAGTTATGTGTTCTCTCATTAATTTGTACAATCTAAAGAAGGATTGCTTTAATAATTAGTGTGGGGGGAAAAAAAATTTCCAGTAAAGTTTCAGCTTTGCAAACGTGTCGTTCATCACCTGACTGAGTGTTTCTCTAATCACAATGACCAACATTTTCTACCTTTGCACTGCAAATATTTCCATTTCACAGTAATTTCATTTATAGAGAGTAAATTAAATATATATAACAATAAATATAGTAAATTATGTATCTATACAAATGTCTTGGTCTTGAAAAATGAGAAAGCTTACTTTACAATACTTTAGTTTTGGAAACAAACCCAAAGAAAAAGGAGTCATGTAGGAGCTGGTTGACTTCAAGGCTGTGTAATTCTAAGTTTGTTTTTAGTTAAGCATCAGCCTCTGACTAGCAGCATCCACATTGTCTGGTTTTATTTTTTTTAATTTGGAGGAAAAATATCACTTTCAATTATTTTCTTTTTTAACTCAGCAGAAACTGTTATGAAGGCCAGTCTTCATCAAGCTGAAATAAAGGGCCCAAATGTACCACAGAGAGACAAAGGTAGTGGTAGGATCTCATCCTCATATGAAGTTTTCATTGAAAGGTCAATTCAAAGGGTCACTGAGAGGGAGAGAAACATGGGTTGTTATGATCAAGTAACATTCAAACCTCCAGTGAACAAAAAAACATTCCTCTTCCCATTCTTCTCCTTCAGCTGCTTATTTCAGTTTGCAGTCAATTCTGCTTTAATTTTTTTTTTCTCAACAAGTAATTAGACTGAATGACACCATTTTGATAGAAGCCTACACTTTAGATGCATCCAGCAACTGTGGTACCAACCACCTGGAAAGGTCAGCTCAAACACCAGAGTCAAGGGCAAAATGACTGAGGTGCCTTGAATTTGGCAGAACTCAGAAGCAGCCTGACTTTTAATATAAGTTCAGGGTCATCTATATTAGATACCCATCACCAGCTCTGATGGTAAAACATGTAGATCAAAATGTTTAAGGCTGGATAGGGGCAGAGGAATGGGAGTCTTGGAATCAGAAAGATGGAAAGATGGAAGTATTCCCCAACTTGCAAATATTTTTAGGCACCAAATTATAGCAGTTCACAGCGTTTTCTCATAGAAAATTTTATTGAGGAAAAAGTAAAGAGAGAACTTTTTTCCCTCAAAGCCTAAATTACTTGTAGAGAGATATGATTTGAAGGAGAGCTCAGTAAAACTTGTCTTATCCTGCACCCCTAAAAAAGAGAAGCAGAGTCTACCATAAAGCAGGGAAGCAGTACAATAACTGTGAGACATTCTTTCAAAAGGCCCTTCAAAGGTTTTATAGACAGATGGATGAATAAACTTCTCCATATATTTCTAGCCAGATTCAGATCAGTGCTTGTTACAGTATGTAGATGGACCTCAACTCAGAAGAACAGTTTCAGCTTATTTAGTTTGAACAAAAAAATCCCACCAGTGAACCCTGCAAATTAGTCCTTTCAACTGTATTTACTGGCTGATGGGCAGTGTACAAACCATAAAATGTGACTTGGGAAAGCTAATACTTCTTCACCCCAAGGTGAATACATTGTGGTAATTACAGCTCCAGTTTTGCACCAACCATAAGCATTTTTAGATTAATTGTTTCAGTGCAGTAAAGATTGCTGACTGTGGCCTTTAACAAGGGTGTGGGGACACTCAAATGCCTCGAGCACTATGCAACTTTCTCATCACTCAGATGCTATGGTAATAGCAGAAATAGTCCTGCTGCCACTCTTTGCAGACACTTCTTCCACATCCATGTGGGAGAATGCTCTCATCAGTAGAGAAATCCATCCTTCCCATCTGTTTGTGTCAATGAGTCGATCAGCAGTAACTCATCCTCCCAGCACACTCCTCTCTCCCCTTCTGTGTGCTCCTGGGAAGGTTGTCCCGTGCTGTGACACGAAGGAGGCTGTGAATAATACTGAATAACACTAACATTCAACAGGACTGTGGCTTACATGACTGTGGTCTAGATGAGGTTCTGATAAACTCTCGATGAAATGCCCTGCTGCAGTGTCAAATTGTTGTGGTGTGTCCACACTATTTCTGTTCTAGGACATCTGTATTAAAACCTGCAGTGAGTGCCTGACAATCTTCAGTCTTTCCTTCAGAGTGCTGCTGAATTAATTTCAAGTATGGTGATTGTTGTATGGTAGGAAAGCACATCTCTTTAATCAATATAAAGATTGAACTGTTTTACTCAGCAGTCTGTCTTCTGCATTTGGGCAGAAAAATGTGGACATGCTCCTCCTAAACAATACCTACGCATGCCATGCTGGGGTGCTGACAGATGGACATTCTGTATTTACCAACTCCCCCCTGTGGTTTCTTTGCTGTTGGATGTGACATTCTTCAGATGTCTGTTTTATGAATGTCAAAGACCACATGGCTATTTTGCAAAGAGTGGAATTGTTTAAGCAAAATCTTGGCCTTAGTCCCTATTTTAGTTTTTATTTCCTATGTTCTGCTACGGAGACCAGAGCAGGTCTTTCCAAAAATGAACATTCCCTGTCAGTGTGACACCTTTTAATTCCAATAATGAATAAACCTGGTCATTTGCTCTGTTCCATACTTAATGTTTTCACCTGATCTAGTTTCTTAGCAGCACTGCCACAACAGGAGCTGTATAAGACCTTACTTGATTTATCAAACTAATGAGTTAGTTTTATTGTAAGTGATTAAATGTGTTTTACTTTTTAAAGCACAGGAACTGAAAAGAAATGCATTGTTACAATCTGAAAATAACTAGAAAGATAAGTTCATTAACTTGCCTACACTTGTGCATCATAAAAACCTTGTTAAAAATTACTCCCCAGCCTGCTGTATTAGCTTCTTTATGAGGTAATTTCTCCATACAGTAATAAGATTTTTCTTTTACTCTCCAGTGCATATTAAACCCACTAATCTTCTTTTATAAACTATAGTTTCAGCCACTTTCTCAATTTACTCACTTTAAAGATATTCTCCTATTAATATTAAAGGTAGCAAGCACAGATACGAACTTTGCAAAACAGTCTTTCAGATTTATGGCACAATCATACCACTGCACTGCAATGGCACAAAAGGGACAAAGCAGTAACTGTCAAGTATGTCTCATGACAAACCAAACAATGTTTGTCCCCACAGAATTATTTTCCCATCACATTTATTATGTGAATGAACTATGGGCGTGTTTTCCCATCTCTGAGCATAAATATAAAGTCTGAATATTCAGTTCTCTGAGGTCTGCACAATTTGCATGGATGTGGCTGA
This sequence comes from Oenanthe melanoleuca, assembly GCF_029582105.1. Taxonomy (NCBI): domain Eukaryota; kingdom Metazoa; phylum Chordata; class Aves; order Passeriformes; family Muscicapidae; genus Oenanthe; species Oenanthe melanoleuca. Next base: position 12,119,525 of record NC_079343.1, on the reverse strand, counting down.
TTAAAGACCTGCTCCACTAGGGTGTTGCTGCAGTTTTACACCAATATCCACGCCTCTGATTTAGAATGGATGCAGTCCGACTTGCCAAGAGGAACAGGTTCTAGGTCACCAATTCTGTTTCCAATAAAGCAGTGGCCAAATTTCCCTTGAGTCACTGTGAGTTTGTTCAATTGTTTGAGTATGGGCTTGGAAAGGAAAAATACAAATGGGCTATAAATTAACCTTTGCTTGTTCTCAGCTATAAAATAAGAGAAGTCTTAAAAATCAAGTAAATAATCTCTGTGTTAAGTACCAGTAATTTATTATTGCCCTGATTATTGTTAGTATTTTTATTATTATTTGAAGTGTGGCCATCTCTTGTTTTGGCTCAGGAAGCCCTGGGGTCAGAAGCTGTGCAATTGTTGAGTAACCAGTCAATCCTTACAATATTTAAGAATCATATTAAATTCAATACTGTGTTCTGCAAAGTGTAAGAGTCAGTTTATCCATACTTCTTTTTCTTCTTTTTAACATTATCCAATCTATTTATGTGTTCTAACAGCGGCCCCTGAGACACTGGTGTGATTTCAATTATCATCTCAAATATCATCAGAATTGTTTCAAGATAGAGGGTTAGGTAGAGTATGGGCTATGCTGCACATCTGACACTGCAGGATAACCTGCAAGCACAGGTTTTTAATACTGGTACAATTTTCCAGTCACTAAGAGACACCTAACAGTTAAACCATATCCAATTATACTTAGAAAAAGATGTGACTAAGGTGATGCTCTCTCAGACAACACCAAGAAACATTTCCTTCCTTAGGGCTGCACCACTCCCAGTGCCCCTCAGCACTGGGGAACTCAAGCAAGGAGCCATCCCATTATTGTAGGGCATATCCATTTTCAAATGAGTCAGCGTGAGCAATAACAAAGTGGGACAGGAATCTGTAACCCTGTCTTTTTCTGAGCAGATTGGTGCTGTAGCACTGCATGTACTTACAAATAGATTGTGCTCCCCTTACTAGAAGAAGATACAGGTATTGTTCGTCTTAAACAGATAAGCAAATTTTCATTGCTGTAATTTCTGAGGTTAGCAAATTACATTTGGCTAACCAGATTTATATTTCTTCAGTGTCACACTGTTCCTATAAATTTGAAGTGGAGATCACAGAAATGCAGAGCTCCAATATGCATCAAATATGCTTTTGATTCATTAACATCAACGTCCCACCAAGTTCAGTGTAACCACTGCTTTGAGTCAGAGCTGACTGAAGAGTTATGGTGTAATAGGACAGGAGTACGAATAAAGCCTCTTGTCAGTGTAATGTTTATATAACATCTCTAGTATTTTGGAAGGGAAGAATGTCCCTGTGAAGTCCTGCCCTTTCCCAGAAAAAACTTCCATGGATAATCTTACACATTGAAAAAGTCACTGGACTAATCCACAACATATTTGTTCAAAGTTCTCCTCTGGCAAAATTCACATGAATTACATCATAACAGAGCTGCTCACTCTGAAAACAAAAGTGTATTTACAATTTCAGAGGACAATACGTCTACTGAACACTACTGGAGAATTTTTTAGTGCAAAGTTTTATTTCTATTCTTTAGATTTTAAAATGCACCCTAGTACTTTGTTCATGCATTCAGTGTTGACTTGTTATAGAAAAACACACATGCAATCAGACTGGTGCAATTTGATACCTTACAGCTAAAAAATTGAAAAAAGTGACTTGCTGAAAACCATTGTTTAAAGATGTTCCCATGACAGGAGGGCAGAGAGAGAATGAACACAAGCTTATGAAATGAACACTGAAGTGTTTGCAAAAAAGCAGAGCACTTGTATTCATTATTTGATACTTTCTGAAAAAGTATTGCCTGCATTAAATTTCCAGTAATGTGTCATTTTTGATTACCCACAACCAGATTAGGCATGTTCCTTGTTTCCATAAATTACTCTTTAAGGAAGGGATGTAAGTTTGGAAAATCTTGCAAACATTTTTTATAACACTTGTTACATCACACTTCAGTAAAAAATTATGAACTCAAATGCATATTTAGTTCTAGAAAATATTTGATATCTCTTTATTATTAATATGTTTGTACATTAATAAAACCATGCCATGGTCTAGACCTGAGAAATGCATGTTGTAACAAAAAGTTTCACTTTATTTTTTCTATCACTTCCCAGAATATAATTTTGCAATATTTCTTGAGTGACAAAAATATACTATGCTTTATCAATGGCTGCACCACCTTACAAATGAAGCGAAAAAGAGTCACAATTAAAATTTTATTTTTCAGGAGATTAAATAGATCTACTTTTTTAAATCTGTGAAGACACAGTAGTCAGGAATTCGATGAATTTGAGTCTCCAATTCTAAAAGTGTTTGCAAAGAGCTTTCTTAAGTAATCTGTCTTTTAGTCATGAACGAAGGTATTTTATGATAGTGGCAGGGAGAGAAGCCCAGTGATATGAACAAGAAATGTGTCATTTTTACATGTGTATGGTCAAGACTGTCAGTAATATTCCTTAAGGAAAATTTTGCCTAAGTACCAATTTTGCAGTGCTTAGGTGAATTATGAACCTTAGTTCTTTCTTATTTTAGGGGAAAAATAGCCTTGAATTAGTACCAAATCTAAAACTTGGTGCAGTTTTCACAGAATTAATATTTTAAAAAGGAAAAGAATCATGCTGCTTCAGAGAGCTTTCACTTGCACCTTTTCCATTCCACACAAAGAGCTGGAGCAGTTCTGATGTAAGTAACATACGGCTAATTTGCTGTATTTATGTCACATTGATATGATACTGACAGTATTCACACAAAGGAGCCATTATCTGTTAAGACATATGTCTTCCTGGTGTCTGGGTATGTGCAAGGGTCAGAGGAGAATCTGGGCTTTTACAGACAGTTTGAGAAATCCAGGATCATAGGAAAGTGGAGAGGTATAATGGGCAGAATTATCTCTGCCCACTCAGAGGTCACGAGCATGATTTTCAGACATTTAGCCTCATTTAGACACAATGATAATGTGAGGTGCAAGCACTCAGTTTTATTTCCATGCATGGGTGAATCTTTAGTGTTGGCTGATGTAGGCAAGACTGAAGCAGCTTTGCTTTGGCCCCTTCCACTGAAATGGGTATAAATCATGGTTAAATCTGTATTCCTACCAATGAAATTGAATCCAAACCCACAGTCAGGTACAAGACAAAGACCAGGAGTTTAGGCATAGGGATGCCCTGTCAAGAAGAGATGCATTGCACAGCAGAGTTTAAATTGCTGTCCTTACCTCCTTCATTTCCATATTCAAAGGTGGTCTTCTCAGCTGAGACAGCACACTCACAAAGTACCCACCAGACTAACACTGTGTCTCAGTGACCTGCACCAAGTTAGCTGAGTTACATTAATGGGTGATGAGCCTTCCTGACCTAAAGCACAGATGTTACTCTCTTTCATACATTTTATATCCTATGTGGACATCTTTTTAAAGGACCAAACAGTTCCCAACAGAATATTTGTACCAAACCTTTTAAGGTTCATTCACATTTATTTTCTTTTATATTTTTTCACCCTTAAAGGTCATTTCACAAAAGAGATCAAAAGGAACCTTTTCCATTCCTCCTCTGCAGGTGGCCAGCAGCAGATTAACTACTAACAGAGACTTCAATATATAAATCTGAATGACTTGTTTTACACAGCAGTGCAATGCTACTGTCATATGTTGTGTTTGCGTACATTAAAGTGTCTCCTCTAATTTCCTTCCCAAAATGATCCCTCACTACTCTTTCCCCAGAATAATTGCTTGCAAGAAATCATCTGTTTTGATATTTATAAAAAGGTACCTTGAAGCTGACTAAGTAACTCATTTTAGCAAAGAAACAGCATGCCTGCTAATAAGGTCCTGTAAGAATAAAATGTGCATTTAAAGTCAGCTGCCTTTGTCCCAGATAGGAGTTAGTTCCTGTAATCTTGTTTCTCCAGAGCTCTTCCCAAGCCAAACCCGAGCCTGAAATTGTAGTAAGACAGATTCAAATGTGCTTTCCATGAGTTCTTGAAGCGTGAGTGTTCAAAACAATCAAAACCTTATTTATCTGTTAAAAAAATGTGGTTTTCAAAGAAAAAGTTCTGCAATCAGTTAGTGGAAAATTCAGAATGTTTCTTTAAAATATATTTTTATTTTATTTTATTTTATTTTATTTTATTTTATTTTATTTTATTTTATTTTATATTTTATTTTATTTAAAAAAAAATTAAAGAATCTTTTTTTTCTAATTGGGCCACAGTTTAAATAACATTAGCAGGTCCTTGTAGGGGTGAATACCATTGACTACTGTGCCCTTCAGCAGGTAAAATTGTGATTCTTCTTTAGTTGTGTTGCCCTATTTCTTTTAAGGTAAAGACTGGTGAAATAGTGAGGACTCCTCTTGTAAAAAAAATAATAAAAGAATGTCTGAGAGGATTCTGTGAAGAAATCAGCTGCTTATATATCCATTTTGCTTCAAAGCTATAAAAATAGGATGTTCGCTTCCTGACCCAAGTATGTAGGGCAGAGAATAGAAATGGGAGACTTTTTCACACTAAAAAGAACAGTTAAGAAATAGATTGGCAGTCTCAGAAGGCAAAGTGATTATCAAAACTTAGAGATAACTTTCCAAGTTGTTATACACCTTAAGAGGGTCTATCAAACGATCTGCTCCTGCCCTAGACATCTGAAATTGAACTTTCCCATTGCACTACCCTGGTACTGTGAGTGTGCCTTCACTCACAATACATCAATCAGAGCACATATTATATCCAGACTTCTGAGTATTTAGGTAGTCTGCATTGAAGACAATTTCTCACTTCCCACCACTGATATTTCAATTAATAGTGCATGCCCCCACTGCAGGGTCTACCATTGAGCCCCCTGACTTATTGTGCAGATTTGATGCCATCTTTTCGTTTTAAAACAAAAAAAAAGAATCCTTTTTTCTATCATGTAGTAAATGTTTCCTGGTAATGTAAGCCATGCAAGACCTTTCCTTGTAGAGCCAGCATGTAACACCCCAAGCTGGGGTCCCAAGAATTGACACAATCACTTCTATTCATCTGGGATGGGCTTCAGTGTCACAGCGTGGCCAAGCATGACTTCAGCTTGCACAAAAGAAAAGGACAATGTTCTCTAAAAACTGTGTATGAAATGTGACTTTTAGTGAACTATTCCAGGCTAGATTCACTTTTAAGGGAAGGGCAAGGGGGCAAGAAAAGAATAGTATGAAGATAATAGGAATGAATATATTAATGAATAAATAATATGAAGAATAATTGGCTGCTCCTTCACTCCCTACCACATACCAGTAGTTGTGTAAGATACACGTGCCAGGGCTCAGGAGAAAGCAGTCTCCATCATCATCCACTGGGAAGAGTAAGGTTGTGTTGTGGTTACACCAAGGCAATGTACAAGTGGTGCAATCACTACAGGAGGGACAAGCTCTTGGAATACAAAGAAGAAGCTGGGAAGTCCAGGGCTGGCAGTCAGAAGAAGAGTCCCCAGTTGTTCTTACCACCACAGTCCAAACCAGCCAATGTCTCCTGGAGTTAGGAAACATTGGGTGTCACTTTCTAGCTGGGCAGGAAAGTCCAACTTCTACCAGAGCCTGGGAGACATTTTGGGCAAACAGTGTACTGAATAAGGAACAACACAGCTGGAGGAAAACGGGAGACTTGGTTTTCCTTACAATTGGTATTTTGTCTTTGCCACAATGAGTGATATTCCAAACCAAGCTGTGCACAAGGCTAAACAGTAACATGCATTTATGGGCTGGAGTTTTTCAACATGTTCAACCTGCAGCATCCTTTACTTACTACCAAGGTGACACAGAGCCCATTGTTTTCTGTTGCTTGTTGAATCTGTCTCACATCTCTTGTAGTGCAGTTGAGCTTGACCTGTTGAAATCAATTGGAATAACTCCACTGTATTTTCCATGGCATTTTAGTGCAAAGCAGGATCCCCTAGCACAATTACAGGAGTCTATCTCACCCCACTGTGATGTAACAGTCTGAGAAGTGTCTGACTGGTTTTGACCTTCAGTAAAAATAGGTCGCTAGGAAATCTGGCAACATTTGGCATAAGACACAGAGTGTATTATTTGTGTTTTAAGGTACTTAGGCAAATTCAGAAGTTAGTGGCAAACTGGTACTTTGTCATGGTATAATATAGCTTAGGGCAATATATAAAGTCCATCAAGACAACACTTTCAGTAGCATGAAAGCTTCCTCATGGGAATATTGCACTCAGGCAGCAATGCCCAGGGAAGCACTGAGTGTTGGCTATGACAGACAAAGATTTTGGTCAAGGCAGGTCCTCAAGCAGTGTTAGTGAAGGTGCTGAGAAGCCTTGACTGTGTGTTACTTTTTTCTGATTTTTGTCACATGTACTTTGTGAAGGATCACACCAATTAAATACCTGCACTGCACCTGAGACACTCATCACCTCATACTGAATTCCAGAGCCACAGAATTTCAATAGAAAATATCTGACCTTATCAAAGTGTCGATAGGACTGAATTTTCAGCATTTTCTGGACTTACATGTATTAAATGACATTACTAAAATATCTGGTGCTTATCCTGTAAATAATATTTGGATTAAGCTAACATTAATAGATGCTAAAAATACCTCACTAAGGCAGTGGGAAAGTGAGACAAATCCCTCTATTGCAGAATGGACAATATTCTTATCCAATTCAGCAGCAGAGGAAGAGATACTCTCTCATAGCAGAAAGGAACTATTTTTAGGAAGCATGGGGCCACTTGTGAAAAGATAAAGCACAGGTATAAGTGTAAGAGGTTTAAGCTCATTAAGAGAGTGCATTTAAGATGACAAACATGAAATTAATGCTTTGTTATTTTATTACTTGAAGACTAATGCAAATACATGGAATATCATATACAAGTTAGATGTGTTCCTGCAAAAGTGCACACATGCATTCTTGTAAACCTGCCCACGTTAGCACAAATAGAAGATTGCTCTAGCAGAAATGGTACAGCCTTTTCTGGTAGTAGCATGGGATAAAATTCCATTGCAGCCATGCATCTCCAAGATAAGATCCTGAGATGTGTCCCTCCAGTTACCAGCTTTCAGAGAGAGAGAAGAGGTGTTCAGCCAGTGAACAGATAATCAGTGTCTACCCAATGACACATCTCCCTATTTAAAAATCAATTTAAGAAAGTATTGACTGTTTCTGACTAGATGCCATAAATAATGCCCTGCAAAACAGATTTCTACATGTTTTAAATGTTTGTCTTAGCAAAGATGTGAATCAATCTTTTGGGAACATAACTAAAAATTGCAATAGAGGTAGATATAGGAACTAGATCTTGCAAACTTTGCATTTAGTCACACTAAAAAGCAACCTAATCTATGGTAGCAGTTACAGTCCTATCTGTGCTAACTTCAGAAAGTCAAAAATTGCAGTCATTCCCAATAGACATTGAGACTTTTGAGAAAGATTATTTTTAAATTTAATTTTTTTTAAATCTTTTTCATTTGCCTTTCCAATTTGGGCCCTTGGGATACATACTTTCAAGACTTCTCAATCAAGAAGCACTGAAATTTAATTTTTAGTTTTCTTAAGAGAAACTAAGACAATTAAACAATCACATATCTTCAGCAGTTGGGGCTTTAAGGAAAATACCAAATAGATTCAGATGTGATAGTATCAACATGCATAATGATTTTCAAAGTCTGTCTCCTATCCAGAAAATCTAATGATAAATTTGTTCAAGACAGAAGTCACTGTATGAAGGGTGTTCCATACAGAAAAAGACCCCTTACTTGCCAATTGTTATTTGTTCTGTAGCCTTTTCTAATTAGTAGAGTTCCTTCAATTAGTAGCTGGAATCGGTTTGCACACATCCTCCAAATTGCTGTAATCAAGCCTCAAAGTAGGAGCCTGAAAAATAGAAGGTGGCAGAGTGATAATAGAGGGATTGCTGGTGGCTGACTGTACATCCAGCACTAGCCAGACATGAACCTCACAAATCCAGGCATACCTTTGGCATCCCAGCCACCTGTATGTGTTTTGTTGTATTTTCTCCACTCTTGCACACGTTGCTGAAAGGCAGTATTAGGTCTAAAGCATGACAGATAATGTGGATTAGAATAAGCAGCATTTTTCCAGGCAGAAATTCCCAAAAGAGTTACTCAATCCCTTTAAGAAACAGTAGTAGACTTAAGTATTACTAATGACTCATGTTCCTTTGCCCATTTCCAGGGTTCCTAATGAAGGGCTACACTCGGTGCTCAAACATGTAGTTAGAGCAGGGCTGGGAACTTGGTTCCTTTTCATTCAAAACTCCCTTTGATAATAATTGAACTGTTAACTAATTAGTTTAAACTCTGTCTGCATTGAAAAGAATGATCAAAATTATCAAAATATCAAACAAAAAAGCTCAAAAGCAGATACAAACAGAGGCAAAAAATCTTTCTTCTTTTTTTTTTTTTAGTAGGAAACAGCAAATTCTCAACCTATGGAACAACCCACTTGACAGGTCTTTTCCATCACGTCAATTCAAATTGGACACACTGCAGCTTTTTGTGAACAGTCCAGCAATATAATATGTTATACTTGTTAGACCATTACATCAATTGGTGTAAATATTCTCTCATAGCCATGTCTCTCCTATTCAACCAGTTCATGAATGACAGCCAGATAGCAATTTTGTAGTAGTTTACATCAAACAGTTCAGAATAACTTTCCCCACTGTTTGGTCAGCCTGCTTTTCAGTTCAGGAGCTGACAACCATCAGCACAACCAGGCTGTCAGGAAGAGCTCAGCTGCCATTTAGGGCTGCATGAGCTTTGCAGAAAAGCTCAGGAGTTATCAAGTCCCCCCCAAAACTGCAGTGAGTTTCAACCACACCGTGTCAGCCACTGCACAAAGAGAAATGTATGCAAAAGTACAAATAAGACTGAGATTTTGTGTAAAAACTAAAGTGTTCAGAAGGACTCCGGCTTGGATGACTAACATTTTATAAATGACAGGATTATCAGATGAAAAATAAAACAGGGTCAACCTCTGCTGACAAAAAAAAATTATGAACTCTGAAAATAATATTTGTTGATTTTCATAAATGTTTGTCCAGTCCACAGCATGGACAGCCATGAACAATGACAAACTAAATTCAGCATGGAAATTGTACTTAAACAAGATTTTATTATTTGAATGTTTTCCTCTCCCTTTGTTCCTACACCTTGTCAGGAGAAACTGAATAAGCAGGAAGAACCAAAATAGCAAAGAAAAAATTCAAAATATTTCAAAAATAAATGGAGCGTAGATCTTCAGCTGGTTTAAATTGACTTAGCTGCACCGGTTCAATTGTTAAGTATTAAACATAATAATGTTTCTACAGATTTCATAGCAGGTGAGACTCTGCCTGTGCTCTTCAAAAAGGACACTTTCCAAATTTAATTTTTGATTTAGAGCAGTTAGACAGCTCCTGTTCTCCATCCAGGGAGCTTGCTGGGCTGACGAACGAAAACTGCCTGCGTGAGGCTGACTGCCCCCAGTCCCACAAAGCCATCTATGTTCTTCAGTTGCTCTAACTCCACTGAAGTGGATGGAGTTGGAGCAATTTAGCAGCAGCTAATGAAACACATTCACATCTCACAGCCCACAAAAATGTTCGTGCTGTATCTCTGCCCATAAACTGTGGACTACTGGATAATACTGCCTGCAAACAGTAATCACTCGGGCACCATAAGGACGTTCGTCCTTAGAGATTTGCAACAGATTTTGCTCTCCAGTATTGAAATGCCATGAGCCTAAAAGGAGAAAAAGAACAGTAGGACTAAAGTGTGTTGGACGTGCCAATAAATTAATGATAAATTATTAAAGCATGATTGGAAATATTGCCATTTTTCACAGCTGTCAGTTTAAGTATAAAAGCATCAGCACATTAAACTAGTTACTGCTTTTCCATAATTGAGACTTTAGCTTCTAGCTGTGCCCTGCAGCTTTTCATTAATCACTGGGACTGAAGTTCAAGCACAATGACAGCTTAGAAGGCATTAAATGGGCAAAGTATTTTCCAGGTACAGCTAGTAAAGGCCTTTTAGTCCTATAATCCTCAGCTAATTGTTTTTCAAAGTCTCTAAATAAAATCTGCTCATGGCGTCTCCTAGTGACAGAATTAGCAGCAGACTGGTTCTTTTTATCTTCCCACTCTTTCTCTCACCAAAATCTATTGAGTGTCTATATGTTAGCTGTACATAACAGGTGCAAATGGATTGCCATATGTAAAACTGTAACCGATCCGCAGCCAGGGACACATTGATTAGATTGCCTGGGAAACAAAACTTCCTGAATGCTTGCTCTAATCATACCATTTAATTTGTCACCAAAGAAGCAAGATGGTGTGGAAGGCTTCTGCATTAAGCCTCCCTCTAAACATGGGAGAAGGAAATGTGCAGATTTTAAAGTTCATTAAAATTTGCATACTCAGTGCCCTGGAATAAACAGACATTTCTTCTGCCGTAGCAGAGGCTGTAGGTTCCCCTCTTGGCTTCCTAGTAGTCCCTCCTTTGCAAAGATTTGTACATCAGGACTTAATAGATGTGCCAAAACATTCTTTCTTTTGTATAACAAATTATCAACTGCACCGAGATTCATTAATTATGTCATCTAATTGGATTGAGGCAGGTGCAAAATACCTCAGATGAAGTGGTCACTGGCAAGAAGGCCTGAGCACAAGTTTTTCTATTAGAAATCAGCATGTCTCCAGACTCCTGGAATTACTTTGTACTTATTGATTAATGGCCATAATTTATTACAGTGCAGAAGATCTTGCATTGAGTTAAATGTGTGATTAATCAATTTTCCATCAAATTATGAACAGCAGAACAGTTGCAAGAAAGAAAATACCAAGTGAATTTTTCCCATGGTATATGAATAGAGGGTATGAGGACTTCTGCTTGAGGAGAGCTAATAACTGTCTAGCACTTGTTTAATATTTCCTGCCATACTGATGAATGCCATCCACATAAATAGGCCACAGGTAGCAGTGATTGAAAGACCACCAAATAGGTTTTATAGCTGCCTCTCTTATATAATGAAATATTCTTTAAGCCCATCTCAAAACAATTTATTAATGCAAAATGCATTTCTGCCTTCAGCCTGAAATATATCATTGTTAAGTCAACAATATTATATTAAACCGATAACTGATATTGCAGAAGGAAAAATCCCTAGGCAATGTAGAGATGAATTTGAGATTTTGTGTACAGAAGCTCATTTTTATTTCCATCAGAAACACAGACATGTGACTAATTGATGTCACTTCTAATCAGCTAGTAATGCACATTACAAGTATAGCATGAGAACATTTGGGGCCCAATTGGAGGGGGGGAAAATCCCATGGTATTTCTATGTCTTTTATTGAGTAGAGTGACAAGCTTCCTTTCCCTGGTGAAGCAGCATATGCTGTAGAGTTTTATATTACCCTACATCTTCCATAGGATGTTTTGCTTTGCTATACACTGAAAAGATACACTTCTCTCACTGTAGGAGAATGACATAAAATACAAGTTGACAACAATTCCGGAGAGCAAATGAAATTTAAATAACTTTTTTAAAATATGAAAAGCAATATGAAGCATTTGTAAAATGAAAGTGCAAAGGATTTTTTCTTAAATGTCTCTGTGATTGATCAAATTTTTATTTTCAAATCATACTCACAGTGATTTCAGTTGCAGAAGCTGCCTGGCTGCCATGCCCTTCATTTCCTAAGGTATATAGGAGTAATTTCTGCTTTCTTTGATGTCTTTCCTTAGTAACTGCCCAATTTCCAGGGTGTAGAGTCCTATTCATCCCCCTTGCTACAGACTACAGGAGATGGGCACTTGTGGCTTGTTACTGTTTCAAATACACAAATTTCCTTTTTGCTGTACTCAACTTCCCAACTAGGACAGGGACCTTTCTTCTCTGCTTGCTGCCTCTGTTGGCACTACTTCTGAGGTAAGGACTTCTGTTTTTAAAATCATGACCTCCAAAATGTCCTACCAAATCCTGTAGATGGTGCAAGGAGGCCATTCAAAATTATGCTCATTTTTTTGGTTGGCCAAATGTCACAGGGCCAACTGTACAGAAATCAAGTGGAGAACAACTTGAAACTGTGTTCTTTAAAAATGTCTGCAGTAGTCTAAGCTGTCTGTAACATCCAAAAGTGACTATTTTTGGTGGCTTTTCTGGGCTTTGTTGGAAATTAACTGAAAGTAATCATGCTTGGCAAACAGATGGCTATATCTCAACAATCCCACTGAAATCAAAATTCCATGCTTCTGTTTGTATCATCACACAAAGATAACTTCAATGGATCTAAACTAGATTCGTTGCCAGAAGGAGAGGTTAGAAATTTAAATCTGAGAAAAAAAATTGTAAAATATGCTTTCTATTGTATAAATAAATTCTAATGTGGTATTTAATCAACAAATCATTAACTGCTGCATTAGGAATGTCAGATCTCACTTAATCTGCATGCTGGAGTATTGCCTGTGGGTTGGGAGATCTTGCTTAAAGCTTCACTCACCTCAGGAAACTGAACCTGTGGAGGAAGTTCCTTCCTCATTCATGTTGTCTTTAATAATGGGAAGTGTGGGATGATTTCGCCTAGCTGTGTTTTTCTGTGACACCCATTAAATGGGTGTTTGCATTTCCTGAGTGGCTGATGTACTGAACTTCCCCCCCTCCAAGGGGAAGGAGATGCTCCAAGGAGAGCTCTCATACAGAAGGAGATGGATGCTGAATCCCCATACATTTATACTCTGACACATACCCTATGATTTCTCATGTATGTGATCATGATGAAACATATGGAACATATTACAAAAAGTGAAGACTGGAGGTTACGGCTACCCTGGGAAAGTTCAAAATTGCATTTCTGTCTAGATGAGTGAAAAATTCCTGAAGCAACAGAAGGGCAGTCTATGAGAAGCACAAGTGTTTCACTGTGAAAAGATGTTTACAGTCACAAAGTCCACAAACATATCTCTTCTAGGAGAGATGCTTGCATATGTGTGGCCACACACACAGTCCAAGAAGCAAAAGCTGATTGCAGGAACAGAATACTTATTTTAAGCATTCTGAACACTCCCCCAGTCCCCCAACCCCATCGAATCAGTTTGAGCCCTGGGGCCAGGTTTCTCATCAGCATCCAGCAAAGTGAGACGGAATCATCCTCAGATGCAGTGTAAGGCTTTCTGGGAGCACTTGGGGATTTCAGTCACCCTCTGTGGCTCCTTTGGGAGCCCAAACCGAGCACTGCACTGGGCACCCAGCAGCTCCCTGCTGGCCCTTCATTTTCTCTTCTCCTCAGCACGAGGGTGCTGCTTGGGACTTTCTCTCGTCTGTGCAAAACAGGGTGCAGCCTGGCCATGTTCCAAGCCTGCAGCACCTGCAGTAATCCAAGTGGCCCTCCAGTAATATTTTGATCAGTGCTGGCTTCTGCTGCTTGTATTTAACACTCTTGCACACTCCAGTGTGTATTTTTTTTAATTCTTCTTTAAATATTAATTTTGTTACTAATTAGAAGTCTGCTCCAATTAAGTGAAGTCCTACAAGTGAACTCCCTGTGAGAAAAGTCTTTTTTGAGTAAATAGTCATCTACTGAAGGTTCTAAAATTTGAAGATACAAACAGTTTAAATGCTACAAAATGTACCTTTAAAAAGTGCTATTACTTATTTAATAACTCTAAAAGCACTGTATTAGCACTACCAAAAATTGTTTTGAATCCATTATTAATGGCACTGAACAGAAAGTTCATTTTTGTCAGCTGTAGGCATTAGTCTGTAGCATGTTCCGAACACGTGTATTTGCCTTTGGTTACTCAAAGGAACAAACAGATGTTTCTCTTGGAGATATTAACTCTAAATATATTTATTGTGTTGCTTTCCTTTCTTTCCAGTCTTTTATAGTTCTTCTGAAAATCTTTGTTTAAAGGTCATTTAGGTACAAAGCTGCAAATGTAAGAAAGTGTTGAAGGCAGGACTAATGTTCAGATGTGCTTCATGGCTTTCCCTGGACTCAGGAAGAGCTGTGGGAGATGCTTCCAGATGGGGCAGAGAAGAGAACCATGGGGTCATGGAAAAGACTCTGGATAGCAGAACCAGGGGGGACAATGTGGGAAAGAGACTTACAGGTCTAAACTGGGAATGGCTCTGGGAAAGAACAGGCAGCAAAATCTGGCTTCAGAGATTGAATATGAAAGAGTCTGAGGTGGGTTTGTATTTGGGCAACTAAAGCTATGTCAATAGATGGCTGGGAGTCAAATTATTTCAACCACATGAGTCTATGTGCTTTTTTTGGAGCAAAGGAGCTGCAGAAACCAACACAATGGATACATGACCAGATGGGGGAAGCAAACTCTTTTACATCACAAAAAAAAAAAAAAAATCCACAACTATATTCATCAGGCAGAATGACTCCACCTAAATCTCTTGAAATGAAAACTTCAAATAAATATTCAAAGTAATAAAAGAAGCAATCTGCATGTGGTATCTCAGCAGTTATATCAGCACATCTATGGGACTGTCTTGGCTCACATAAACTGAGAGGCTCCTAAATAAAGTCAGTGCATCACCTGGAGTACATGAAACTAACGTACGGATATCATCATCCATGTTAAAACCAGAATTAATTAAGTCCCTTAAAAGCCTTCTGCTTCAAAGAGTAAAAATGCATTTTACATATTGCTTCTTACAGATACATAGATTTCCAGATCTTAAATAAAGGCTAAAGTTCCTTGAGGAAACTTAAATTAAAGTCATGAATGCTTCTTGCAGTTGTCTCATGAACTGGGAGGCAGTGTTTTATAGCTAGGATTTCTGAAAATTGCTCGGCAATTTCATCTAGAACTTGCCTTTATATAATATTTGCCTAGTTGTGTCATTCTGAATGCTCACTGCCATTTCAGATCAAATTATTTAGATTTGGCAACTATATATCAATAAAACTTAGGTATGGAGGTAAGCTAAATGTTTAACCCTTTGTTACAGTTAAAGCTGATTCTTTCAATATTTGCACTCCATCTGTATTAATTGTCGTAGAGTGTACAGTCCTTGTCCTTTCTTTAGGACCAAGAACAAAGCAGAAGCAAGGCGAGGAGAAGCTACAGCTGTGAAATTTGTAGAAACAGCTCCTGTGTTAGGTCACAGCTTGGTCCTCAAAATACTGAGGATGAGGAGGATGTGGTGCCCTTTGGTTTATTGATGGTCACCTCTAGGCATGCTGCAGTCAGCCCCTCCAGCTCCATCTTCAGCACCTCCCAGCCAGTTGTGCCATGCCACAGCAGCTTCAGACAGCTGTTAGCTGCATCCTCTGCTGCTGTTTGGAGAATGAGATTATCTAACTTTTGCTTTAATCCTTAAGACCTTAAGCCTGTGCTTACGACGTGCTCGATACCTCGCTGCAGCCAGACCTCTGGAGACAGCGAGCTCACCCATGAGAGCAGCTGCAGCCCTGATGTGCTCAGCCTCTCCCAGGGAGGGCAGTGAAGGGGAGAGGCAGCTCTGCAGAGCTCGTCCTGGCTCCCCAAAGCTGCTGGCAGTGGAGCTGGCCGGGGCAGGGTGCAGCAGCTCTGCCAGGGCCTCTCCCTGCCCTCCCCTCCCGGCCCCGCGCTTTTGGCTCGGGCTCACCTGGCTGCCAGCCCCTGGCACCGGGCGCTGGGCAGGTGGCTTGTGCTGCTGTGACCTTGCTCCAAGCAGACTTCCTATCACCAGGGGTCGGCAACCCGAGGAGTGGAGCCACTCCTGGAAACGTAACCTCTGATCCTGGGGGAATGGTGCTGCTCCCCGAGGCCTGGAACAGGCTGGCTTCAGGCCTCATGGTCACCCTCAGACGCACACAAGGTGCACGTGTTACTGCTAAAAAATCCCTGCTCGGCCAGTTAAACCAGCATTTCTAAAACAACTGGCACACAGCTAGTGAAGCACCCTGCTAAAACAGGGAGAACAAAATTACCCTCACTCTCTCAAAGGAGCATGTTTCCCAGAGAGCGTGAATGGAGGGGATAGGCCAAAAATCGGTGCACATAATGGCAGCAAACCACAAGCATGTAAATATGCAAGACTATCATCTGAAGGAAAATTTTAAACCTCATTAGTGCATGCTTTTTGCATTACTCCCTATATTTACAGAAGACAATACAGGACAGCTAACAAGGCAGAGTATGTGCTGGGGTGCCAGTATCAGACCAGTTCCTGTGCTGTCCCCAGATTCCACAGGCTCCAGCAGGCAGAATGCCCTGCACTGACAGCTTGGGCAGCATCCAACACTCAGTGAAGTCACGAAGGATCCTCACACTGACTCTGGTCAGTCCTTGTCCCCTGGCACTCAGGGACAAAGCAGCTACTGCAGCTTCTTCAGCCTCAACCCACTGGGTGCAAACCTCCAGGGTACAAGGCAACAAACAGGAGGTGGAGTTGGGGAGGCTTCCCTGAAACTCTCCATTCTCCATCCAGAGATGGGGGAAAAAAGTGTAGTTCTACTACAGGGGGTATCTTGTTATAAATTTTTTTTCACTCTCCCTTTGGCCAACAGTAGCATTAAGGAAAGTTGATTTTTTTTTTTCCCCTGCCATCCATGAGGTGTTCATTATTGCAAACAGTAGGAACTCAGTCTCCAAAAATATATTTGGATCTTAAGAAGAATAACATACAGACTTTTAAAGTTTGGACATCCATTTTAAAAGAAAAATATGAGTAGGCTTAACTGTAGTTCTTATGTGAATTTTATATGTCCCATACATTTTTTCATACGGTTAATACCAGTCAAGCATGGTTGATATTCTAGTAAAGCAGTTTCTTGTTATTTTTATTCAAAATATCCTTCTGAAGGTAAGTTAAATGCTCCATAGTCCCAAATCTAAAATTAAATTTTAGGAAAAGGTCCTTTAAAATGGTGTATTGTGTTAAGCCATAGAGGCAAAATGTTATTTCTGGCATGACAGATCACCACAAGTAACAGAATTAATTTTTCTTTTACAGAAATTACTAATTAAATCAACATAATAAAAATCCTTACAACCAACTTTTCCCTGCAGTAACAAAATCTGGACTGGGCTAAAAAAACTGAGAAAAAAGAATTTTATTTTCAATTGCACTCGAGCTTACTTTGGGATGGATCACACTCCTTTTGGAGAAAAGCAAGGAGCTGAAATTGTAGGGGAGTTTCAAGGAAAATGTTTTGGTGTGGTGCTCAACAGGGAAAAGAGAAGGGTTCCTTATGGCAAAGGAAAGCAGGCTGCCCCAAAGGGCCCTAAGCAGGCCCCACAGAGCCCGTGCTGATCTCAGACCCAGCCCTGGTGCTTTGAGCCCAGCCTGGAGACTTTGGGAGATGAGGCTGAGCCACTCTCCTGTGGAGAAAGGGAGATACCTGTTCACAAACAGACATTTCCACATGTGCACCAAGGGACACTCCTCCACCACGAGCCAAGAGCAGTCAGAAGAAAAGCTGGAGTAACCCTGGGAAGAAAGGGCACTAGAACACTGCTAACGTGACCTCATGGCTCTCTACCTTGCATTTTTAAGATTGCCATTCAGCCATTTTATGTCCCTTAAACTCTCTACTGCCTGCAAACCATATTTTATCCATCCCTTATCAAACACTTTGTGGTTACACTTCAGGCCAGATCTAAGCAAAGTTATTAATCATCTGTCAAATAAAATTGCCAGTCTGCTCCATCCTTATTCTTTTTCAATAAAGATCAATTGAAACTGTGCAAAAAATGTCAACAAAGTCAAATCTTTTAAAAAGAAAGCAAAATGAAAGAACTGTAAGCTGTGGTCCAACACACTTTAAAGTAACTAAGCTGTGGTTTTGGATTTGGACATATCTAAGCCAATAGGGGTGGTATTTGTTATTATTTATTGCTTAAATGTGAATCTTTGTTTTCCTTCTAATATGCCTTATGGAAGAAAAAGAGACATCTGTGCTAAAGTAACCAACCCTTATGGGTGGGGAAGAAACCATCTGGGTTAAAGTAACCAGTGTTTCACTAATTCTAAATCAAGAAGCAATAGCTACATGAAAAAAAAAAAAAAAAGGTGTCTTCTTTAAATTAAAGCACTGAATCTGAAAAGCAGCATTCTAATCTTTTGGTACAATGGCTTTATTCATAAATATGCCTCTAACAAAAATCATGTTGTAATGCAAAGCTGATGTGTGGACAAGCTAAATCCCAAATTTCTATTTTAAGCTTTGTCACACGAACATTGAATAAGTTTTGGACACATAAAAATCAGCAAGAATGGCTATTGTAGTTACAGTGCTGAAACCACTCAAACTGACTTCCAATTAAAAGTCAACAGGATTTTTATGCTGAAATTTATCAAGTATTTTTGAAAAAATTTATTGCAACATTTTCCTTTCAGTTGTTGTTGCCTTGCTGCAAGAATCTTCTCCCCATCTTCTGTGATCTGTGTAAGTGTGTAATTGTCTTTGTCTCATAGGGTTACCCACTTGGCCTCAAGTCAGGCAATAATTCCCTAATCCCGTTGTCAATGCTCCATTTCCTTCTACCATAAGCAACGTGGCATTGACTGTCCTCTTGCATGTACCAGCAAGACTGCAGCCCTCTCTGCAGCTCATCAGGATCTTTCCAGCAAGGTGCTCAGCTTTTATTCAGGTTGGGGAATGTTCAGGAGCAGGAAAGCTCTTGAGACACTTAACCACATTTCCCTGTACTGCCAAAACCCACAGAGGTCACTTCTGTTCCCCTCCAAATGGCTTTGAGTCATCTCAGCCTGTCTTTGATGGGAATTAAGCCTCTGTCCCAAGATGTTGAAGTACCAGTTGCTAGCCACCACTTCTTCTGTGACATCAGTTCTCTCTTCTGTTTCATTATCTTACAATGTAGGCCACAGAGTAAGGAATGAATCATTAATCCATGAAAATAAGTGCCTGATATCTAGGAAGAAGCTACATTTGTGGAGAAAATGCTTGTTTTGGAGCAGCAGAGTAGCAGCAAAGATGAGCCCTGAAGGGGTCTAAGCCAGGGTGATGTGTTGCTTTCTTTGTGATAAAAAAGTGTTGTTTTCTCTCTGTGTGAGGAGGGAAGGGTCTAAGGCCCAAGTAAATTAACTTAAATAAACTTAGGTGTTTATCCTGGCTCTTTGAAAAGCTCTGAGAACCTGACTATCATTCCTCAGCTCCAAAGATACTCTTTATGATAGTGACAGGGGAACAAATCAGCTGCCAGATGATATCAAGCTAGTGATACATTTCTGCCTTTTGACAGCCTAAGCCAGACCTTGGTTTCTTCCTTGTCCTGTAATTGTAACCTGCATATTCTTGTACGGGAAGATGCTTCAGTGAAACTCTGCTTGACCTCTACAACATCAGGCCCTTCTCTGATAAGCCAAGGCCTGAATGTATATCTGGTATTTATTGCACAAAATTCTTCAAGAGGCAAACAGCCTTTCCATCAAACTTCTTGAGGCACAAAAGTACCGTGGAAGATTATTTATTGGTATGGCTTGGATCCAAAATTATGCACAAAATAAATATTCATATCATCATTATTGCTTGGCTTTGACTGCTGTTCTCAGGAGGCCATGACAACCTAACTATGACTAACCTGGCACAGGCCTTTCATTGACAGAACTGTATGTTTGTTCTGTTTTATACTGTCAGTGATGTATAATCAATTGCTGCTCCTTGATTTGTATTGCCTATGGCACTAGGGAAAATTAAAATTAGCATAAATTATAACATTTAACCTTTCAGTACTAGCATGAGATGATATATAGGCAAATGGCAGGGTAAAAGAATCATTTCCACAATGTACCTTTGAAAAATGCATGCAAGTGAAATGAAATAAGAACTTATGACAATGTTAATTAACATTATGGCATCTTAATGGACTCATTTCATTGTAATGTTTGAAAAATGAAAAATAAGATTATTAGTCAGGTGAAATCCAACTGAGAAAAGTGCTGTCTGGGTATCTTCTGCCAAGTGGAGATTTTGCTATGAATCCACTGTCCGTGTGGTGTTGCCCTCCCTGGAGCTACATATCAGGAGGCAGCAGCTTCAAAGGACTACAGAAATAATGTCCTTTTCTGATGCTCTTTGGTCCTCATATTTAAAGCAAATGTTGGGACAGAATTGGCCTTAATTAAAAATAAATGTGTTTCACTGATGCTTCCTGAGGTATGCTGAAAAGTTGAGCTGAAGCAATTGCCCTTTGTTGTCAGGAAAATACCTTGCTGTGGATGAACAGTGCTGCAGTTCATGTCATTCATGCCATAGTTCTCTTTTTTTTCCAAGCATAACTTTTTCCATTTAAATAATGCCTTCTAACACTTACGATTATTTCTAAATCTAGAAGGGGAAGAACAATCCAACCTAATCCCCTTAGTTGTTAACAAGTGAAAATGTGATTAAAAGGTGACTATAAATAAATATAAAATGTATTCAGTTTTCCACGTACTTTTATTCCTTTCATGAATGTCTACAGCAGTTAAAGTATGAAGCAAGTGATCTAATCCCACTTCTGGAACATATAAAGGATAGCCATAACCTACAGAGAGATAGACAGATATATGGATGCACAGACAGGATAACATTTTCAAGGTTTCTGGTGAGAGAATCCTTGCAACAGATGTATTTTTTAATTTAGGATTTTCAGTACAGGCTTAGATCATTCATAATTATACCCTCAGACAAGGAGGGCGGTATAAATAAACTTTAATGGAAAGGAAACAGTCTGTAGAATAAGCATTTTCTTTGAATCATAACAACTCTTTGAATTTAAAAAAGAGGCTTTCCTTGAGGGATTGGATGAAAAGCATTTAAAACGTGGCAATCCTTCCCACTTTCTTCTTTGTCTGAGCAGATGGCTGCTGGTCAGAAAAGGCTGAATTTGAAAAAAAATTAATTTGTCAGGCTGATTCTGGCCCTCAAACATATAACAAATGACCAGCACAGAAATAACAACAGCAGAGGGAGGCAGGAAATCAGACTGATCTCTGAGATCTGGTGCTCCTACTGAAGAGCTGAAAAATTATACAGAAACTAAAACAAAATGTGCACTAGAAAAATAGCTCAAAGAAAGTAACCATAGGACCTTACTGCTCCAGACCCTGGCCATATACAGGCACTGGGACTTCCTTTGAGCTGGAAGGATAACAGCTTTAAGTCTCAACAGAGGGAAAGAGGGTGCCTGGAATCAGGCCTTTTTGCTGGGGGCTCTGATAATCCAGAGACAAAAGTCGATAGTGAATTCCAGAGCAGCAGCTGTGATGTTTCCATCTGGGGACCAGAAAACATCTGAATGAATGAGAGAAATGATCTAACAATCAATAACTTTTTTCAAGGCATCACAAGAAGCCTTTGAACAATATCACAAGAAGGGAAAAAAAAAAGGAGAGAAATGCTGTTCTAATGGAGGAGAAAATGAACCCACAAACAAGACCAAATTGACATACAGTATAGCATTATGTTCACAGGAGTAAAAAGAAGAGTCTGTGAACTGAGAGTTTCAGTCCAGAAAAATATTATTTTAAATGTTCCTAGCAAGTTTGACTATGGAAAAAAAAATCCACTGATTGTGGTGACAAAGAAGTGTTGCTCTGTTTCGTAGAAATGAATAGTTCTTCCAAAGCCAAGCTTTACATTTTACTAGGCCAAAATTTTGTTCTGTTATGCAGATGACTATGTCTTGATCAAAGGCAAAAGGTAAGATGAAAGATCACCTATCTGTTAGGGCAGCAGGGGGAAAGGGTTAATAAAAGAAAATGTAACCAGCCAACCAGAGATCCTGGTTCTTTCTCCCTGTAGTTCTTACTGGGACAGCAGTGTCCAGGCTACAGTGGTGAAGTTTTATAAATTACCCTTCCAAATGCAGTGTGGTGGAAGTAGAGGATGGTGAGGTCAGAAACCTTTTCTTGTCATCTCATACCATTCTCATAGAGAAGGTGTAAGCTGAAAAAGCAGACAAAGGAAAAAGGAAAAAAAAAAAAACCAAAGCCTATTTCAGACCAAAGCAGGCTCAACAGTGGAGCAACCTGCAATAGAACAGAAATCAGCTCAGGTATTTGAGGTTGAACAGAGTTCTTTTATAACTTACAGATGGCTGAAATCATTTGTAGGATTTAAGAATTTGCTGGTCTTGGTTAGTGTCCAGAAAGTCAGGAAACAATAAGAAAAACCAGCTTTTATATGTACTCCTGGTTTAAATAGCTTTCAGGGAGCGTTTATATGTTGTCTAGAGAGAAACTTCAACACAGAGTGATGCAGTTGCAAAGTATTCATCTCCCTGCTAAGGTGGGGTACTAAATGGAGGTTTTGTCATGGAGTAAATGAGACCTACTGCTTTGTGAAAGCATCAAAAAATAGCTGCCCAGCCTTCTCATAATTAAAACTTCAGGCAAGGTAACTGGTAAAGAAGCCACAGGGAAAAAAAACAGCCAACAAAAACAAATAAACAAAACAACCAGATGATGTCAAATAACCCCAATGCAAAATCATTAGATCAATCTCAAAATTCCTCAAAAATTCTATTGTAAATTCTCTTAGGTCTTTCTATGTAGTTTGGCTGTTTTTTTTTTTTTAAATAACAGTTGAAGTTCTATAATAATAAATGTATTTCATACTTCATACTTAGTAATATCACTCTAACACACTCTTTTTATGAAAGGAACATATGTAATGTCTAGTCCATATAATTACACCAAAAAAATTCTGAAAACCAAATGAAATTATGACAGAGTTTGCAGATAGTCTTAGGGGAATGGATTCCTCATTTAATTCATTTGGAGTCCAGCAAACTCTGCTCTCTCTTCACTGGAAAATTGCAGTTCTTCGGGGCACTGTGGATCCTCACTTTGCAGAATTATGCAAAATAGGAGATGATCTATTGTTTGAAGAAGTAAGAAAGTCAGTTCCCAGCAGCCAGGTGCTGTCAGAAGGCACCAGTCTGTGGGGCAAGGGAAAGCAGGGAGGTCGATTTCTGGGAAGGATCACAGGAGCTCCTGCTTAGAGACCAGAACTGCTCTGCCTAGAGAGAATCCTGAGAAACACTTCCTTGAAACACAGTTGAAAATAATAGTCCTCATATTTTATGTCAATGGGTAATTTCAAAGATAAGCCACAGCTCTCTGTGTATTTTTATGAGGGTAGGAAGCAGGGGATGAAATATTTCAGAGCATTAGAAGATTAATATTGTGGGGATTCAAAAGTTCTGGTGCAGAGTTTAAACACTGTTGTAATGAAACTTGGTCTCTCTGTGCAGTGAAATACACACACCCTAATTATTTCATGACATTTCATGACACAAACACAAACTCAGAATATTTTATCACATTAAATAATTTAAAAAGTCATGGACAGATGAAACGCCATCAAGTATATGAACTTTAAACAACATCTTTGTGAATCACCTGAACTCTACAACCTTCCAACCTCTCCCTGCTAGAAAAGCACAACTTAATGTTATGATTTTCAATTTCTAAATGTAAGGC
Source organism: Oenanthe melanoleuca (assembly GCF_029582105.1). Lineage (NCBI taxonomy): Eukaryota > Metazoa > Chordata > Aves > Passeriformes > Muscicapidae > Oenanthe > Oenanthe melanoleuca. Next base: position 12,096,044 of record NC_079343.1, on the reverse strand, counting down.
AATTAAGAAATGCTGAATTCCATCACATGGGATGCTGTGATCTTTCCAGAAGGGACCAAGTCTTAGATTTACAAATTATGTCTTACAACTAAAGATATAATTCACATGCTCAAGGCTCCTGAGATGCTTAATCAATAATGCTCTGAGAAAATGTGTTTTTAGAGTCTATGAGCCATTACCCATCAAAAGCTGTAGGTTTGTAGCAGGAATGTTGCTGTCTTCATGTGGAAACTCATCAATGTCTATTGACATCTTCTGTTTAATTGCAATTTAAATCATGGCGTATTTCATTAGATCTCAAAATGGATTACAATGCTTCATTAATTTTGTAGTTCTGTATGGGAAACTTCTACTAGTGACTCTATGGGTCATATATAGGCCTTGGTTTGTGAAGGGAGCTCCTATTGACATCAGTGTGAGTTCTGCACATGGACTGAAGGCATGACACGGCCCATTATTCTCAATTTTCCATAGTACAGTTCTCTGAGAGAACACATCACAATAGAAATTGCTTATCTGGGATGCATCAATAAATATGTTCCAGGTTTATTATCAAGATTGAAAAAATTCAAACACTTTCTGTACACACATAGTCACACTTTTTCTAAATTACATTGTCTTTCCCTTTTATTCCTTTCAGATATAATATACAAAACCATCCACTTGAAAAAAAAAAGAATCTGCTGATGAACAAACTCATCACTTATATTACCAGAAGAGGAAATGAACAATAGATCTTAACTAACTACAACTGGGAGCTCTATAGCTGATTTCAGATAGAAAGAAATCATTTCATGGAAGTTTTCTGCTATTCTATTTCACAATAGTGAAAAAACTTATTTTTAAAAAATCTTAGGGACATGTTGGCCCAAGATGGACTGGCAAGTAGTGGACTGAACTTGTATTGGAAGTAATACAAGTTGTCAAGTAGTGGAATGAAGGGTATATTTATTAAGGAGAGGCAGAGCACAAGCTGGTGAGAAGCAGGATATAATTAGCAATGATGGTGTAAAACTTAGTAAACAAAAATATACACAGAGTATCAACAGAAAAAATTGTAATGCTGAGATTTTTTTAACTGTGAGGGTAAAAATAGTGGTGATTCTGTTCTCTGTGCTGTACACAGGGAGCACTGTAACACAGTGTTAGAAGTTAACTTGGTTAAAGACCTTTGATCCTGCAGCTTCCATGCCATGCATCAGGAATTAACTCCAAGCACTTGGGGCTCATCCAGACCTTGAAGACACAGCCTTCACTGGAGGCATGGCAGTGCTTCTCCTCAAACTGTGTTCTTGCCAGTTAAAATGTGGGAATGGTGCCCAGTGCTGTACACTTCTTTGATCCCACTGTTACCTGTGGGGTGGCAAACCAGACTTGTATTCAAAGCAAATCATACATCATCCTAGCAGTAAGATTTGAGGGTTGCTGAAGAATTTTAGTCCACGCTCAATAAGGAGCTCAGTTCAAAGCTTGATCCAAGGGACAGTAATGAGCAAAAGCAGAGAGCAGTGAGGGAAGGCAAGGACTCCTTGTACCTGCTGATGCAGGGCAGCTAAGACAGAGGCAGAAAATATCCTACCCCTTTCCCAGAGCTGGCTCTCCACACCATCAGCACTGCATGCCCCAGCATCACAGCCCTTCCTTTCTCCCTCACAGCAGTACCCAAAACAACTGCCTCTCTGCCCAGAACCAGTCCTAAGCTGGGAATAATAATTTAAGAATTGCATGGGGAAAAGAAAGGAATGAACCATTACAGTGCTGAGCTCTTTCCTATCTATCCAAATAGTGTTTTTCTAGGATGGATACCCATTGTTTACTTATTATATTGAACTTGTTAGTCACTGTGGTATGGATAAAAGAAATTGCCATGGCTGAACAAGTTACTGCAAAGTTTTAATGGATACTTTTGATGGACTACACATTCCTGTGCTGAAATACCATGGCCACATCTTTGATATTACATGGAGGATGAAAATAAATCCTATCAGAAATAAACAATCAACATGGGAAAAACAGATAGCTTTGAACAGCATTCTGACTCCAGAAGAAGTTTCCCAGTAATGAATTTCATTGTCACCATTAACTCCAGCTGGAAAATGGAGGTTTTGAACACAGTCAAGAAGAATCCATCAACAGTTGAAAAAGTCACTGCACCTATTTAAATCCACATCATCTTGTGTGATCCATTTTTACAAAGCACATGCTGAGTGCTGTGTATGAACCAACAAAGTGGTACGTAAGACAGGAAGTGCAGAGAAATCTGATACTGGAATAAAGGGAGGGCTGAAGCTAGCACTGAGGATAAGGCTGAACCTAAGTACTTACTGTACTTCCTTATTAAAGATTGGGCTTAGCCACATTAGAGACACCTACTCACCACTGGAACCCTCTTTCTCACTATTCTCCTCAGCCCTTTTTATCTTGTGCTGCAGAGGAGGCATGGGAAGTTTTGAAAGGTGCTTCCTCTCAGTGTCAAGAAGCTTTCTCATCATCACCCATTGTCCCTGCTCCTTCACTGTGCCTGTGCCTGGGAAACTCAGCACGTCTCAGCACGCTCATGGCTGGCAGAGCTGGATGGGAGGAGCACAGTGCTGAGCTGTAGGATGAGCACGTGAGTGAAGCCTCTGAAGAAGACCTCAGTTCTCTTTCTGCTCTGGTTAGTGACAAATTTCTGTAGAATTGGTCGCTGTCAGAAAGACTATCCTGTCTTTTGGCAGTGCTAGGATAGCACACTGGCTGTCCTTCAGCTGCTGTATTCATTGTTAAGGTAAGGCACCAGCCTTTTTCATTCAGGAGTGTCTTAAAAGTGTAGATTCTGCCCCTCCTTTAGATCAGAGCCTTTTCTCAGGGCAGGATACACCTGGGACCACCAAAGTCTGTCTCCCACCTAATCAAGGAGGAGAAGAGCTATGTGGGAAGCTCATGAACAGTGTGCCAGATCTGGGATGGATCCACTGCTTCACACCACCTCAAGCTTCCTCATCCCTTGGCAAAGGGACCAACCCAGAACACTCAGGGGAAGGGTTCTCATTTCAGGGACATTTCACACATTTGAAACAGGAACTGGTGAAGTACAGAAGTCTTAGTACAGAGAAGTCAGTGTCAGAAGGGGTAAAGGAAAAATTAAGAAAATATTCACATTTAAGGAAGTATTAGCACTTAACTGGCTGTAGCTCTGGTATGTGATATCCTGCATTCTGTTAAGCAGTAGTCACAGAGAAACTAAATCTGTTCTCTTCCAGTCCATATAATCATACTTCAGACCAAGCCTGGGTAGTAAAATTTTTATTTTGTCATATATTTATTAAATTGCATGGAAATATTAACAGAGTTTCTTCTTCTGATTTTTTCTTTAATGACTGCTTTCAAAAGACAGTAAATAAATTAGCCTCTATTGATCATGAAGCAATAGAGTAGTTAGTACTTTTGATCCATGCAATTAACATAAAAAGATAATGTGTGAAATGCACAAAGCGTGTGCATCATGAGTGAGTATTGTCATCAGTAGTCTTGCTTTTCAATAAAGAAAAAATTGTTTGGGGAAATTGGTCAAACAGCTATTGCTATTGCATCCACACACTGCTGATTTCTAATATTTTTTCTAAATATCAGTAATGATATTCTATTAGGGTGATGAGACCAGAATTAATTTAAATAACTTTGTGCCTGATTCATGAAAAACAAAAAAATGCCTCCACAGCCAGGGGCCATTATTTCTGTAATTTTTCCATGGAAAATCATGGTCTGTATTCAGCTTCCAGTTCAAAAAGAAAAGTTTTCTATTTATATAGATAGGATTTTAACCTCACAATCAGCTCCAGAGGAATGGCCTAAACACTAAAAGGAAAAAACCCTTCACTGTCTAGCTCAGAAATACTCTGAGCACTCAACAAAACTCAAAAATATTTTCTTCTAAAGTTTATTTATCTACACCCACTGCAGCTGCAATAAAAGAATAAAATAGGCACACAGAAGAAAACTGATACACTGATATATTAACAGGTCATTTTCTTTTTAGACATCAGTATAATTCCCATCATTGAATAATTAGAATGCCAAAAAGCTTTTAAAAGCACGAATCTAAATAAAGATAGGAATTAAAGTAAAACAGGAGACGTGTTGCACTTCTCCATATTCGAGCAGTATGTTCCATTCAACAGCTCACATTTATTTACTTGTTTGCTCACAGCACACCTCTCAGCAAATGTAGCAGCATTGTAAATACTGCTTTCATTTCGCTCCTTCCCTTGCAATCTTTTTTTCCATCGTGAGCAAGAGCTGTGTACCTTGGAGAGATATCCCAGCCAGCTGAGAGACAAATGATGTGGGCAGCATAACTTCATGAAAGTGCAGTGGTCAAAGGAGCTGTATGAGAGATTCAAAATCAGATGAGTATTGCCTGCTGGTTAGGATATTCCTGTGAAGGCCAAATCATATAATATTTCAAATCTGGCAAAATATCTGCAATATTATTTTTACATTTTCCGGTATGATTTTTATTAAAGTGTAGATACTTGTTCGGTAAAGAACAAGCTCTAACCACCTACCACAAAGATATTATCCACACTTGTACTGGAGAGTAGTTTGCTTTCTAAAGTTACAAAGAATATTTAAAATTAATGGAAGAAAAACAACGGGGGTAAAAAAAAAAAAAATCTCCTCAGTTTGTTTATAGTGTGCTTTTGACAGTGCTTTCTGTGTGGCCAGTGTTCGTGTTTCCTTCAGTTTCTCTTCGTTTATGTGAGTAACTTTCACAGCCACAGAGAGATTATTTGTAAAGATATATATATGTAATTGAAAAACCACAAAACCTGGCCAAAAGATGCAGCCAACTCATTGAATTTTAATCCTGTTTTTAAAGGAGTAGATCACAAAATTTAGGGCTAGCTTAAACTTTTAGTACATAAAAACATGCAAACTATTACTTTCTTTTTTTCAGAGAAGTTTTCTTTCCACTTCAAATATTAAATCTCCATGAGGAAAATTGTCTTCAGGTAAAACATTGTCTGAAAACAGAACCTACTGCCTGCTTTAATATTCCTACTTCAGGAAAGTAACTTACTGATCCCAGATGACAGCGAGGATACAAAAACAGTAAAATCTCTTGCACATCATTTGTTTAATGAATTTTAATAACATTTTAGTGCTTTTTTTTTTCCAGTAAATACATTTTTTTTCTAAATGCTGCTCTCAGCAAGATAGAAAAGTGAAAAAGAAAAAGGTTCTTATTTGAGTACGGACTGCAGGATCAGGCCCATTGATCTTGGTTTACTTTCTGCTTAGCTAGCAATATAGAAAAAAATATTAAAGACTCCTAAGGCCTTCTTCAGGTACATATACTACAGTTTCCTGCAGCCATAAATCCTTTTGGTTTAAAGAATTTCATCCCAATTACCAAAAATGTACCTCCAAGCCCAAGGAAAATATATTCTTACTTTTTTTTTGTAATTTTAATATTAGCTTTGCTTCCCTAAATAATTTCTTTAAATCTTTAGGCTATTTTACACAATACTATTCCCTTTTTATGCATTTTCTGTCCTTAGATTTCTATTTAATACTTGTTTATGCATTTCTCAATAATTTTAAAACATAACCTCAAAAATAAAATCATACCTTTTCTGCTATGAAAACCCTTTGCTTTAATACAAATACAGTGATTTAAGCACCCTTCTGGGGTTTTTTTAGCTGTTAGTGTTCTCGGTCTCAAATTTTAGCATCATTATTTAAAATGAAGGAAAAAAATCAACTTGCAATTTAGACAGTTACCAAATTACCAAAACTAGTGCAGCAACTCTTAATGAGTGAAACCATTAACAATTTTCTGACTGCAGCCCCTGTTCAAATACCTTGGACACCTTGTTAGCACAGAATGAGGTGTTCAATCAAGACACTGGGAATTGGAAGTACCAGGGCACAGTTTTGAGTGGTGATTACAAGGGCATGAGTGTGAGTGCCAAAGTAACAGTCTTCTACACTGCAGGAAGCTGAGAAACCTTCAAGTCTACATTTGTAAATCAGCCTGGATGATTACAGCAGTCACAAGCAAAGAACATATGAAACAATTATTTGCACCGTTCTTTCACTCTTTTAATTTGCTCTTAAAACGAACACAGTGATATTAAGAGCCATTAGTGCTTTGTCTTTGAAAATTTCGTGAGACTTCATATCTTTCTAAACAGCATCTTAAAGTGCTTAAAAATACAAATGTAACAAAGAACTATTGTTTTCTGATTGTTAAATCCCTTTCACATCAATAATCTAAGCTTACATTAGCATTCAGATATGTCTTTGAATTTTCTTAGGAAGTATTTGGTTCATAAGCAGAAGCGATATGATTTTAGGCTTTTTACTTTTCTGCTTCTTAATTGCTGTGACAAAGATAGTTTGCCTTTTTTAATTGAGTAAATTTTAAAAACAAATTTTGTCACATTAATATTACATTCAGATGTAGATTTACTTCCATTCTATTAAAGCAAGAGAGTACCACTCTTTGGTGTTAACTTTACTACTTTAATTTTATAAAAAGAGTCCTTTATAATAGTTTCCATACAATCCACTCTTTATTTTTCTTTAAATCCATAAACTGTAATCGACGTAGAAATAACCCTGAACACTTATAAAACTCATATTTCAGACACAAAACTTGCAATTAGGAGCTACTTTCATATTAAAGATAAGGAATTATTGACTAAGGAAGGGATGAGAAAAAGCAAAGAATTAAATTATCCCTAGTGAAAAACTGGAAAAAGATAATCTATTTTTAAAAATTCAGAGTATCCTGATATATTTCTATACTTCGTGGATATATATATAATATATATATATGTAGTTCTAATATTTCACTTGTCTCTGATTTGAAGAAATAAATTGTGGTGGAAAGTATGTAAAAACTGCTGCTTTAATTTAAGAGAAATATAATGTTTCTGCTGTGAGTATTTTGGACAACTCATCTTTTATAGAAATAAGCATAGTATATTATGAGCTTACTTAGCATCTCAGCTGTACTAATTGCTTATATTAATAGCACATTGAAATTCATTTTGTTCTTTTTGATCATCAAGAAACATTATGCAAGAACTTTTCACACAGGACCTATTTCTTACATGTATTATTGTAGGAACATAAAATACTTATTTCAAATTAATACATTTTTGCAATAATTATTTCCTTGCATAATTCTATTTTGAGCCTTGCAAAAAAAGCTAGTTCTCCCATTTTAAAGCCTTCATTATGTCTAACAAATCCTGAAATACTGTCATATCAGTCTCTGGCTTTACTACCGATTTCTGGAAACTCCCCAGAACAAATCTTTTAGCACTAAAAGAAACAGATAATTCTGATTCTGTACCTAATATTTGAAAACTCCAAAATTATTAAAACAATACAGCCCACCTGTACTAAAACAAAACTCCAGACTGTGAATTACTTCACTGTTAATGACACACTGGGGAACTAAATTATGCTGTAGGGAATGCAAAAGTGCAGCTCCAGGGATCTAAATTATGCTGTGGGGAATGCAAAAGTGCAACATCTCTGCTGCTATTTTGCGCTTGGGTTTTTCTACGCAACTTGAAATTATGTATTGCTGTAAATTTCGTACCTGAGGGTGCTGAAGCTTTCAGGTAATATTATAAAGTTACACAGCACTTAAAAATATAGCTGAATATTCTTACCCCTCCCCCGCTGCCCAGCTATACCTACCAGCAGCTGAAAAAAGCAGTAATTGAAATTAAAGGCTCCTCCAGCACGTAGAAACGTCTGGGTTTAATAACCGGAGGGGTTTCAGGTGCAGAGGGCGCTGTTGTTCGTGTATTCTGCAAGCATTTCCTGAGCAGGGAGAAAAACAGGGATCCACCAGTTTAATGTTTATATTTTTAAGCTTTCCATAAAATGTCAGTGGAATTGCTGACATATAGATGCTACCTTCCACAGTATGTGATGAGTTTCCTGAAATAAATCCTTTTCGTGGCAGTCTAGAAAGGAGATGCCAGCTATCGTCACCAAAGTGAAATGTTTTTCACTGTTTCCACTTTACAGTCCATTTACCAAGATTTTATAACCCAGCCACAAGGTTCCTTCCATCACACATTTTCATATAAAGATATTTCAGTTATTTTCATTTTAAAAGCACACCAGATGTGTTTAAGTGTAACTTGCAATGCAAAGTGTGAAAACAATTCAAAACACATCACTTCAGTGGCATTTTTCTACATTTCTTTTTTCTGAAATATTCCTTGCAGTTCATACCTAGTTGTTTCAAGGTGTTTTGCCCATAACAAATTATTGCTAATAAATACACAAAAACCAGAATATACCATTTACATCTTGAAATAATCTTCTGCACAATAACTTTTCTTTTGAGTTTTACATATGCATTTCTTAGCATTATACCTCCACACATGTAACAAACAGCTTTAAAGACATCATTAGATCTTTGAAGTAAATTGTTTTCTAATTCCCTGTACAATGTCCTACATCTTCTCATGCATTCACATTTTCTTTTCTCCCCACTGATGGAAAAAAAACCTACCATGCCTAAAAGAAAAAAAAGTGAAAAAGAAAGAAAGGTAAAAATCTTAATGATAATTTAGAGCCACAGAAAGCCAGGAAACTTACAGTTACAGCTGAAATTTTGGTTTAAACTTGAATAATTATACCTAAGGCATTTGGCTGGACAGGAAAGGATGGTAATCCTGCAGTCCTTTTCTGGAGTCACTGGAAGTTCGACCTCAGCGGGAATTACAGATTCAGGCATCCTGGATCAGCTCCTGTACTGAGTTTCCTGTGCTACCTAAGCCCAACAGGGTGTATTAAAGCCAAAGCAACAGGCTTTGTCCAGTTCCAAGTTGTGACTTTAAATCAAACTAAACTGCTCAAGCAATTTTATTGAGTTCAACATTTATTTACCCATAAAATCTGACCTTACCTAAAAAGTTATTTCATGAAAGAAAGGAATTGAAGAAGATTATATTATATACTTTACTTTTCTTCTCTAATAAATTTTATTGATTCGTGTATTGCACTACAGTTTAATGCATCTGCATTTTAAAGTGTCTGCAAAGCATCCATATGGGAAATCTGATTTTTAAAATTAAGCTACTAGGTTAAACAATAAATTTTGGATGAAATAAATTTCTCATATGTCACTGCTGCCATGGGGCTTTCCAACATTTACAAAACAAATTCCACATTTCAAAGAAGCAAAAAAACGTCAGAATATGTGGCTGACCAAAATTGCTCTTTGCATGAGGTTTGTGTTCCCCATTAACCAAAAATTCACCTGGTGAAAACAGTGCCTACATTCTAATAAAAACCAGCCATTGATAGTTTTTCTCCTTGAATCAACGCTCATTCAAAAGTTTCCCACCTGATAAAGGCTTTAATATAACCGAGACAAAGTTGCATTTTATGATTGGCAAGTTCTTTGCGCCCCAGCTACCCCCCAGCCTGATGGAGTGGGGCTCCGAGATGCATTTTGGCCCCGTCTTTATGTCAAATCACTGCCACCAAAACAATGGCGCATATTACATGAAAATCTTGTGCAAATGAGCCATAATGGAAGTGAATGACAATCTCGTAAGACCGTGCAGCAGGATTCTCCTTTGATGTGAAATATTGTTAATCTTTCTCAAACATAACACTAAGTCTACTTGGCAAATCCTGGATGAGAAAGTCCCCGTAGTGCGGCTCTGTGGACAGCCAGGCAGGAGCCAAGCACACCCCGCCACAAACAGGGGCACAGCCACCAGAGAGGGACTCGCCGACACTCGGCCACCAGCTCTGCGACTGCCACAAATTTGTTTACAATTCAAAGGCCTCTTCACCCATTTCCTTTTCCCGAAAACCAGCTAAACAATATGTTTATTTATCCTTAATAATGGATATTTGCTGCTGGATCACAGCTTCATTTAATTAAGAAGCTGCAGTATTTAAGATATTAAAATCCGTGTTTCGAAAAGGGTTTGCTTTTACAAAACACAGGCCTTATTTATTCACAGCCTAAGAAACAGCCTCACTCTAAATTATAGTTTTAATATGATGTTGCAGGGGGAAAAAAATTCTAGCAACATAAGGCAAGATTTTTCATTGGTAACAAAAGCATGATATAGGAGTTTATACTTTCCTAATGATGCTTAAAGCAAAGATCTGGAACGGTATGTCTCAGATGAGGTCATGCATCAACTCCAGGAGAGTAAAAACCTCTCCTTAGACTATATTACAGCCAACTCACACCTTTTTGTTGTGGAGCCAAATATGCACAGCGTATGTAGACGAATGCAAACAGAGTAAATCATGTTGATTCAGTGCTAGTAGGAAATATGCCTCTTCAGTTGTGTGCTGCTTTTGAAGTACTGCCTAAAAATCAGTCTTGGGCTTCAAAGAGAAGGGATTATAGCCTTTATCCAGCAATTAATATGGCTGAAACTCAGAATGTCAGCACCTGACGACTATACAGGCTGGACAGTAGCCTAGTAGGGGTCCAGTCCCCCTCAAGAATTGGAATTTACAATAAAAATGAGTGCATAAATAATATAAATGATAATAGATGAACTGAAATATTTTGGAAAGGGGCACAAAATTTTAACTTCTAATGACCTGTCTATATTTTGACATGCAGGGAAGAGGGGGAGTTGTGGTGTCCCCTGACCTTTAACCTGCCTTATCCACCTAGATCATTTTAATCTCCCACCAACTGTTAAGCAGAAAAGAGTGCTATTAAAGAGAAAGCTATTCCTTTTGCCTTCTTACATAGATCAGATGACAACCTCTCCAAGTCCCTCCTCTCTGTCAGAGTTCAAGGGTTCAAAAATGGTCAGAATATCAAGCAACAGAAAGCCAGCAGGACTGCTGCAAAAAGAGTTTAAGGACTTTATATTATGCAAAGGGGTTTTAAAAAAAAGGGAGATTCCATTATTTTGAAGTTTTACTCCCTGAATTTTTTTTTCAAATAGGTAGTTTCATTTCAGAAGATCATAGAACTTCTAACTTGAGGGGGAGGAAAATTCTTACATTATTACAATAAGATCCCAAACTTGCACCTACCTAATAATCTTTTCCATATTAATTCTTTATATGTAGTTCCTGAGGCTTAGGTCACGTACACATATATTCATCAATAGCGTTGTACTGTAAATAAAATGAACACTTAACAATCTAGTTCTAGTCAATGTGTCAGGGGAAATAAAGTAAAGTAAGATAAAATGAAATTAAATAAATTGGAGCATGCAGTCTTTTACTTCATAACCATCCTCAGATGGCATTTCCACAATGCTACATATAGCACCCTATTCCTCAGGGAACATCCAAGCTTTCTACTATTTCTCATTCTTAACCATAGACAGTTGTTATAACACGTTTCTTCCCAGAATTTCCACTTGCTTTGAAGAAAATATCCCCTGAGTACCCATGCTTAATGTACTTATGGAAAAGCAACGCTATATCATGACAAGCTAAACAATATGGTTCTTTAATAAAGAATGTGCGATATTAAATGCAGAGTTCTTATTTCAAAATGGTGAAAAATCAGTTTGAGGGAAGGAATATAATTGCTCAACATAATATAAATGGAATGGGTGCAAGCTGAATGTAATTTTTAACAGAGCCCCACTTTCTAAATATACATGTGTTTGTGTGCCTGTGTACAGAGACATGATAAACAATAGAATTTAGAAAACCGCGTTAGATTTTGGCTTTTGCATTAGGCCCTTCATATCCTGTGCATCCTAAAACGCTTAACAATGTTTCCATTGTACTTAACTAAATACAGTAATGGTGGTGCAAGAACACAATGGCCTGAGCTCTGCCTTGGACGGGCGAGCCTGCCTGTGACAGCCAGTTTTGGCTGGGAAGGAGGCTTAGCCAGTTTCTCTTCACAAAAGTGCCACAGAGATATTGCCTGGACAGGCAGCAGGGACGGGAGAAAGGGATTCTGGATTAACATCTCATCTCACGAAGGACGGCACCTCAAACAGTTCAGCACCTCCCCGGTGCCATGTCAGCATTAAGGATCAGCCCAAGCCCTGGTGGGAGACTTAAACTTGTGACCTGCTAGCCAAGAGGTAAGAGCACTGCTGGCTGAGCCACACTGTCATTACTGATATGTGCTTGCGTGGGCTGACACCACTGCTGACTACAGTCTGACCTGAGAGTGGAAAATTGATGCCCCCACAGATTTTAGTAGTAACCCCATCTTGCAGAAAAGCTTAGGGCTTTTTTCCCTATTGGAATTTACCTCTTCTACCAGAGAGCTGCAGTTTCCAGCAGATGCCTAATCTCTAAATACTGACTTCCTAAACACCTTAAAGGAATTGGAACACCTTTCAGATAGATCTGGATTCACAGTATTTAAATAAAAATTTTTAGTTTAGCTTATAATGTTTTCTAGGTAGAATGCATTTTTATAGGAAAGCTCCTGGTGGAGGAGGGAAGATTGCTATAGTATTTCCAATAATTAGGATTAAATATTTATTTACATTTTACAAGGCAGTGAAAGACCTTTAAGGCACCTTGCACCTATATAAGCCAGGGGATTTTTCAAGGACACTTTAGTATTGGTAGATAAGATACATAAAGGGGTAAGAAATGTGTTCAACTGGTATCATATGCTATGCACAGGAAAGGAAATCCCCTTGGGGAATGTTTTCATTACATTACAACATACATAAATTTGATAGGGAAGAAATTATCCATCTTGATTCTGCTTCTGCTGAAGTTGCCATTACCAAATTAGACAGTTGATGATTGCAGACTTGGACCCAGTCACTGAAGACTCATTCCAATTTGACAGTGATGTTAACCCTATTTAGCAGATGTTAAAATTTAAGCATCTGAAGACTATCTAGATTTGCAAAGTGATGATGTAAAAAGGAATTTTCTAGGGCTGAGGCACATTGTGGGTGTAGATAAACTTTGGAATAAATCTTTAGCTAGTAGTCCAGACAGGTTTAGATTTATAGTTTGTTTTTTTTTTTTTTATCAAAACTTATAATTGGTGCTTATCCCAAGCTGCTAGCACCACACCAAATTTAATTTAGAAGCACAAATCATAGCACAAAGTGAAACTCTGCCAGATACTAGCAATAACAGTGCCAGCTAATTCTTACACATAAAAGAATCCCTCTCTCTCAGCAGATATCTCAGGGCAATCATACGTTCCTAAAGATACACTGAAAAGATGAACCAGTGATTTGACAGTGGGTAATATCCAGCAACCTTGTTTAATCAGATTTTAGCCTTCAAATCCTGCAAAGTCAGCTGGTTTCACGAGTTTCTGATTGCTTCAAAATCAGAGAGTGAAACAATGAATTAGAGCTGATCACCTACAGCTCTAATTCAGGACCAAACACTGGCAGTAAATATTCCAGAATGGGAACGTGAATACAAGCCTCAGCCTCATTTCTCCAGCCTGGATAGGAGGCATTGAACTGTAACATCTTTTTTTCTATCTGTTCTCTTTTTTTGTACAATGTGTTTGCTTGTTTATTAAAATGTTCACTGCTGGGATCCTGTTTTTTACCTGGGGAGTCGAGTGGATTTAAAATGACCCGTAGCTGTATAAATCTTATGTTTACTATGCCTTCTGTAAAGATGTGCCTGGCTGACCAAAAATAACTTTTATAAGCCAAGAAAAAGTAGTGGAAAGGCAGGGTGAGGGAGACCAAGGGGGTTATGTGTTCTGCACAATGTGGCAGATTTACAGGCTGTGGTGTGAAAGCTGAGTCTCTTCCTCAGGAAGCCAGCCCAGTCCTGGAGAGCAGTCCTGCAACCCAGGACTCTCACTGCTGGATTCTGTTCCTACCCAAATGTCTTTTCAGTTGTTCAAATCCCTAATAAGACAGATTTAAACCATAATCACACTGAAGACTTTATACTGATTTTTTTCCAGTAAAAACTTAAAAAGTCTTTGTGACAAATGACCTGAACGGATTTTGAGAGGTTTGGTCCCAATCTTTGTAATGATTCCATAAATTCATTTTGGATAGATGTAAATCATATTTATGAAGCTAAAGAGTCCTGACCTCTGTCCTTAGTTCATTGATATGGTTTGCTTCTTGTATATGGATTCTTCTTCTCTGAAATTCATAGGCCAATTATATTATTATTATTAATAATAATACTAATACTAATACCAATATCAATACCAATACTACTACTACTACTACTACTACTACTAATAATAATAATAATAATAATAATAATAATAATAATAATTGTTATTTTTATTGTTGTTGTTATTATTTTTAATTGTTATTATAGAAAATCTTTTCACATCCATGATTCTATGGATTACTGTACAATGGCCTTTGCTCTTAGACGTGGTTCCCTTTAAGTTTGTCAGAAATAATAAGAGGAAACAACTTTTATATATTTCCCAAAACAAAAGCTCCAAAAATGGACATCACACAAAATATTAAAGTAAATATCTTGGATATTTTATTTATACCAGTGCTCATAGCTCCAGGCATTTGAACTCCCTCACCTCTTAGCATAGCTTTTTTTTCTGGGCATTTTCCTTCCATATCTCCAAAATGCAAGTCTACAACTCTAGCACTGCTTCAGGATGTGGAATATCTACATCTTTCTGAGTGCTGCACTTTGACACCAGCAACCACACCACACCCCTTCCTCAAGAGCCAGCAGCTTGTGTGGAGTCCTTGCATGAGCTGACTGGGATCTCTGAAATCCATCTACCCTTGCTGGAAGGCAGCAACCTGAGAGGCAGCAGCCTCCAGCAGCACAATCTTCCCCATATTCTGTGCCAGCCCTATTCTCCTTCTAGCTCCAAAACTTCACCTTTCCCTTCAACTGCCCCTACCCTCCCCCAACACCTTGCCAGCCCAAACCTTCCCACCAAACTCACACATCTGCCCAAATCCATCTAGGGCACCTCGTCTTCACTTATTTTGTAGTTCACTTCCACTGGAACTGTCTCTATCTGTGCACCTTTATCTTCCACACTGCTTCTGCCATTACCACTACCTCTATGCTGGAGATCTTTCATGTCAGAGCCAATTGCTATGGTTACAGGCAATCTGCTGTATGTTTCATCTCCAGGAGCTGTAAATGAGGGAGTTTTAACAGCATTTGAGTAAGCACTGCCTGTTCCTTACATGGAGAACTCAGCCCCACTCAAATTCATCTATCCACTAGTTGCTGTTGCATCATATATATTACACTAATTCTACCTAGATGTACAGATTGACAATGAGCTCACATCTTGTGAGAAACAACAGCTACAGGACTTTTATGTTATGATCTTTTTCATTTTAATGGCGCACGGCTACCATTTCAGTCACACGCCTTCCTGGTTAGTGTACACAGGCTGATTCTGACTGAAGTACGAGGGAGAAAAAGATTTTCTCTTATTTATATCTATATATAGTTCTGTAAAATGTTAGTGAAATAGAATATACAGGCTCTGCATCCTGAAAACAAAGCCCACAATAAAAATTATACAGTGTATTCATTCTTTGTGCCTTAAGAAAATATTATTGGTAGTCCTGAAGTTTTAGTATCATGGAGTTTAAGTTCATAGCAATTGAGAATCAAGTAAAATATAATCTTAAACACCAGTCATTCCATTTTATTTGTGTGTATGTGTTTGTAATAAGGATGGGAGAGTAGGAGGCATTTCAACTCTGAATTTGGATCTATTTGTACCAGTCTAAAAGAAGGACAAAACTGATAATACTAGTATTTCGATGTTTTAACAGGTGAAAATCACACTAGCTAGAAAAACTGTTTTCATAAACACAAATGCAAAACATGCCAAGAACTGATAGTTTTATACTGCTACAATTTTGCATCAGAATCTGATAAAAACATTTTGCCTGGTTTTATTTCAAAAGGAATCCAACCACAAGCTCTTCCCACAGCTCTGTGTTTAAAAAGAAAACTGCTGATCTCTCATAAACCTCAGTGGAATCAGGATGATCCCCACACTGATCTTCACACTTTCAGCTCAGTCCAGGTGTCAGCAGAGTAAATTCTGGTCTGTCCACCTCTCAGATAAAACATTTAGTTGCTGCTGCCAGACTAGAGGGACACAAAGGACCCCCAGCCCTAAAGATTGTGAGCAGGGAGCCACCAAACCAAGAGGTCCTGTTTGAGGAGCAGCCATGGCCAGGCCAGAGCACATGGCTTCAGTGCACAGGCAGCTCTGGGAGCTGCTGGGGACTGCCCTGACACCCCAGCTCCCATGATTAGTGAGACAAGTCCCTGTTTTACACAGCAGTTCCACTGGATATTCCCTGCTGGGTTCTCAATCTATGACACCTCCATCCCTGAGCTGTTGGGAGCTGCAGCTCGTGTCTGTGTGTATCAGAACACATCCCAGTGCACACCTGCTCCCTGCACCCCAGCACTGCCTTCAGGTCAGGGGCTGCTCATGGAGAGCTCATTCCACGCTGCCCTTGGCTCCCTTGGCTGCCCTTGGCTCCTTCCCTCCCTCCCAGCCCCTTGCCAGCCCTTGCCAGCTCTCCTCCCTGGAGACAGGCTGCAAAATGCCCTGACCCTGCTCACCCCCTGTGCTCTGCTGTCCCCATCCTCTACTGCTCCTCACCCAGCTGTGATGTGCCCAGTCCAGTGTGAAACTGGAACAATCGATGGGAAAACTGCTCTCATCTGTAATACAGCATCGTATTTAGATTTGGTATAATGCAAAAATAAAACAAAGCTAGGCCTGAATTTGGCTTTCTGTCCAAAATCTTACAAAGGGATGATGACAGCTGAATGAAATCAATATATCCTTTAGTCAAATGACTTTCCCTTCCAAAAGTAAATCTCTACAAAATTAAGATTACCCACAGATATTTCAGGGCCCCAAAAATAATGTGATCCACAAATACAATAATTATTTGATTATATATTTTAATAAACTCTCTTCCAGTTGATAATGTGGCCTTTTAAATCCCGCCTACTTTGGAGTTAATTACTCATCACTCACCCCTGACTTTGCTGTGAGTAGCACATTGAGAAAAGCACACACCCAATTCCTGTAGAGGCAGTGAAAAGCTGACCTTGGAAGGAGATGAATGTGGAAGAGCAGCAGTAGATCTGTAATGCAGCACAGTGCACAGTGCAGGGGAAGCACCTGCTGATGCTGCAGCCCTGAGCTCAGCCCCAGGAGAAGGGCCCTGGGCAGGACAGACACCCTCATTCAGGCTGCAGCTCTGCCCCAAACCAACGTGGTGCTTTGTTCTGTCATGGGCTACAGGGGTAGAACAACTGCTCTGCAAGTATTGGTGCACCTGACAACAAATAAATGCCCTCATCAGCTCCAAGTCTCTGTTCATCAAGTTGAATAAGGTGTGAGAAGGTTTTCAGTGCGAATTTACCAATGCTGTTCAGAAATTTTCACCTAAAATCTTAGGCCTGCTTTTCTTTTTTTTTTTTTAGCATCAGTTGATTCTCTCTTCTAAATTTATGGAGCATTTGACACTGTTTCCTGCTGTGGTCGTCATCAGGTCTTGGCCAGGGGATCATGAGGAAGCAAGGCATGAATGGCAGCAAACCCTGTGGCTGTCCTTATCTACAGAATGGCAAACACAAGCTGAGCTCTGTGCAAAGTCTGCTGGGCTGTCAAAGAAAAATTACAAAGGGTTCCCTTCTTTCAGTGAAGTAATATATTTCTGACTTTGCAAAAGTATTTTACTTAGCCACAATTGCATCATATCTGAAATTATTTTATGACCTGAGGCATGTGTAGCAGGCCCATCTGTTCTCTCATAGTGGCTCTGAGAGGACTGTCACCATTTCATTCAGTGCTTTAAAATTCCAAAAATTAAACAACTTCCATATTTGTTAATGAGATTTACCAAAAAAAGAACATCACCAACAAAAGAGAACACAAATACTCTCGATCTGTGTCTTTCCAAGCCAACATTTTAACTTTTCAAATATAGCCACACAAACCCGTAACAATTGTCACTTGAAAAGCAACTGAAATCCAGCTAGCAATGAAAGGAAAAGTGGCTGAAGGTTAGGAGCTATTTGGTAAACTACAGCTAGCTTTTACACTTGTGATTTTTAAGAACAAACCTTTAATTTTGAAATTCACAGTCTCTCCACCATTACAAGCCCCTTCAGGGCAATGATCTATCACGTTCTGACTGTTTCAAACTGTTTGTGCTAGATTCAGCATCTATCACTCCTCAGACTTGCTGCACATTTAGCCACAGAGCCAAGAAACAATAATTTTCAATTAAGAAACCTGGAGAAGACTTGGGGACTTGATTTATGGTGCATGACTAATTATCAAATAGCTAGCCTAATGAAAATTAAGCTGCTGGTTACTACAAAGATTTAACTTCATTTTCTTGAGAAGAAGCTGATATGACCTGGAATATAATTTATTAAGTTTTATTATATATTTTAAAACAGCAGAAATTATCTAATTAAATTTTTAAATGCAATTTTAAATTTTCTCATTTTTTACATTGTACACTGTAATGAAGATAGCTCATGCAAACTTATATCTGAATTAAAAGCTCTTTATTGCCTGAAGTTAAAGTATTTCCTTTTGGAAGGTGATGAAAGAGATAGGAATATGGAGGGTGATATGACAGAAATTGCTTTTAAGGCTCAGTGCATTTACAAGCAAAAGATTCTATTCAGCAGAGTTGATACACAAAAACAATGTTCAATACCTAGAGTACTTTATACATAAAATCCTGGTTAAATATTCTGTTTTAGAATTAGTTCTGGAAATCTTTAGAAAATAAGTAGGATAATGCTCTATGATTCTTATTTGTTTTTCATTCTTTGTGGGCAGGATTCACAGCTTAAAGAAATCAGTGGACTTTATTCTCTCAAGTATTTTCTTCCTGCTTGTGACAGTCTGTTTCAGGGCTGCAAGGGTCCAGCTCTGCAGCTGTGAGTAACACACTTATCTGAGCAGTCCCACTAGAAACCTCCATGGGCAAGAGGAAGGTTTACAATTAGGCACTAGGAGTGAAGGCAGAGGCCTCTTAATTACCATTTCTGCAGTGAACTCTTGGATGGAAATTCACAACACTATACATCTAGGGTCTCCAATCATGCAAATATTACATTATTAGTCAGGAGAAATTAACAACCTTTTAAGTATCCAATGCAAACAACTCTGTATAAGTCAGTAGTCGCTACTATTTTTACCCCACACGTTCACATTGACTTTTTCTGGTGTCCATGGATCTATAAAGAAAAGGGAAAATGAAACAATAAGTTCTTCAAATAACTCTCATTTGCAGAAGTTAAAAACCAAAGGTATTTTTCCCAAGGAAAAACCGAATCTATTCCTAAGGAAGAAGCCAGCCTCAGTTTGATGTGTGTCACTGCAAACAATTCTCCCTCTGCTCTGAGCCCTGCACGCAGCACTCATAGGCTTTGTTTTGTGCACTTAGGCAAAACAATGGGGAAAGAAATATCAAGGTGAAATGACATAACCCCCTAGATTAGAGCAGCTGGTAACAAGACTGCTCAGGATCGTCACTAAAGATACTATTCACTGAAAGGGAGAAAAAAGGGAAGGAGGAAAGGATAACTTGATTTATTCAGGAAATTGCTTGTTTCTTCAGAAGGCCTTTATGGGGACCATCACTTTATGTTAGAAGACAGCTGGTAACCAGAAAGGGAGTGGGAATTAAATTAATTTCCTATCTAACTCTTTAAAGATCTGGGTTCTGTTCAAGTAGATGTACAGATACATACAGAGAGCAACTGATGCTTTTCCTTCAGTTTCCCAGTTGCAAAAACAGCCTAAACCAAGACTGCATATTTTTAGTATTTTCCATTCTGAGGCAGCACTAAATCCTGATTAGCTCCAGTTTGGCTGGGAAAACTCTACCTACACAAATTTCCTTGATGGTTCCAAGGCCCTACGTGCTTACATGTGTGTTTACAGACTTTATAGCTCAAATGGGGGACTTTCTCACAACAGGTTTGATACAAGATGAGCGACACAACCCCCGACACTAAAGTCAATTAACAATGCCTTGCACTAGTCCACGAGGGAGAAATCCCTCCCTTTCTCTCCCAAGGTGTTCTCCACCGTCCCTGAATTACTTGGACTGGCGCTGGGAGAGCACGTTGTCTTTGCTCTCCTAAACCCATTGTGTTGAACTGCTGTGTGCTGTTAAACAGCTGCCACAATTCATCCCTGGCCTGGCCATACTTCAATAGTGGGTGAAGTGATTCATGCATCTATGGACTGTAAAGTTTGTAAAGCACTTCAGGATCCTTTGACAAAAAGCTGCTACATCACTGTAATTTATTAGCTGAGCGCGTTAAGTCTTAATGACAATACCCTCCGAGGTAATGCAGCTCAGACTATTGGGCTGAAATGGTCTTGAAAAGTTTACACACAAAACTAAGTGTATACTGTAAAAGCTTTCTCTGTTTGCAGTCTGAGCTCACTGGCTGTCCACAAAAAGACTTCCTTGTCATGGTTGTTTCTTTAGGTTGCATGGCATTTAGGAGCTGGAAATAAAAATGTATCCAGATCCTTCCTTACACGGTGTTCCACTTCAGTGGAAGTGGTTGCTGCACCCAGCACAAAAATATTATCTAATTTAAAATGAGGGGAAGGTCTGTGCACTCATGAAAAGTTCAAACTATCAACAAAGATGCTGAGCACCTTTGTTCAGAACTTCCTTTTGTCTCCTGATTTACTGCTGTCATCAAATTTTCAAATAAGGCCATATAAAAAATACTCTGTTTCAAGTGTAACCACTTCCTGTGGGGAAAAAAAATACAGGAAAACAGGGAGTAAGAAAAAACGATTGTAGTCTATTTCAGGTCTAAGATGCAACATTCACATCTCCGTGCTACCATTGTGGAGCTTCATGTAATCTTAGCCACCTGATCAATGGTAGATAAAACAGAACACTGTACCCAGGGAGACAATCCTTACACACATACAGTATGAGTTTTCTGTATCTGTAATATGTTGGAAATTTATTGGAAGAAGAGAGGGAAGTTGCTCTATACATTACAAGATATATGGTCCTTCATTATAGAGACCTCTCAACTAAAATTTGAAAAATGTTTTTTTCCTTTCCCACTAAAATTTCACAGTTCTGCCCCCTCTCTCTATTCGTTGCTGCTAACATGCAATGTCCTCTGATTTCAATAACAGATTCATATTCCAAGTAGCAAGTTAACAGAACCTGAGACAAAGAGAATTGCAGTCATTTAGTTTGACCTATATAGCTCAGGCCATGGCTGAGGTACATGGCCCTGGATGTCATGGGGACATGGTTATCTGGGCCTCAGGTCTCTCACTGTCACTGCCTTCCAAGGAACATTTTGCCATCCTGGAAACCTTTGGTCCTAGAGATGAGAACTGGCATCCAGTCACTTTAAAATTCATTCTGTTGAGTTGTCATATTCTCCAGAACAAGTCAAGGAGTGATATGTAATACACACCCTGAGTCACCACCCCTCTGCTCAGACTGGAGGTTTCAACCAAGAGCAGGTTCATCATTTCCCAGGTTTACACAGCAGTGTGGTTTTCTGTGTAAAACCTGCAGGGTAATTAGCTAGATGCATCATGGAGTATTATACCTTAGAAACTACCAGAAGATTTTTAAACTCCACAAAAAGACCATATGGAGTTTGACTCCTTTTTTATTCTTTTGTCCCACTGACCTTTTCCTATTGGTGTTGGCTTGTGGTATAGGAATCTAATCCAAACCCTGTACCTTTTGGAACAACAACATTCTAACAAGCAGAGATGCTGGGGCAGCACACAATGTCTGATGTTATCTAAGTAATATCCTGTGAGTTTCTTCTTTAACAGTGGGACCCAATGTCTGCTTCTCACTGGGCACTGAAAGATAGGGATTTTCCAGTTTTCTCAATTGCTAGTGCAATGCTTAGTAATAATCAGTGCAGGAATGAGAGGAGATGGAAATGGAAGAGAAAACACAAGCAAAACAAGGCTTACTTGAGATTTGAATAAATCAGCTGCTGATGGAGGGAGATGGAGCAGATGGTCAGTAGAGCAACCTAAGCCCAGGCAGGCCTATGAAAAGCAGCACAAAGCCAAGCAGGCAGCTCGCAGAGGAGGGCCAGCTCAGGCATCCAGGGCTGGAGAGACTGGCACCATCCAGTGCCGGGATGGGCAGGTATCCCAAAGCCCACCAAAGAAAACACAGCCTGCAGTGAGCCCTCAGGCAGACTGCTAAGAAAAACAGCTAGAACACCAACTAAGTATCCACAGCTGTTCAGGCAAAACAAACTCTTAACTAAGCACCCACCACAAGATTTACCTCAAAAAAACACAAACTGGAGCATCTTATTTGTCCTTCAATCCCTGTTGGACAGAGAGGCCAGGCGAGTTAAGAATCTGTGCTTTGGTATGGTTGTACAGGTTGGAACAGCCAAAAGAAAACAAGTTCAGCAGTCTCAGATCATTTCCCAAAGGGCTCTCGTGCCACTGCTGGCAAGAGCTGCCTATCTCCTTGGCAGCCACAGCCAAGGCAAGGACAGAGTGGATCTGGAGGTTGCCCACATTTTGCTGGATAATATTTTGTTAGCTCAGAGGACACTGCAGGGATAATGAAGTGGGATTTGTATTTTCTGTTGCCCAGCCTCAGTTAAGGCAGGACTACAACAGGCAGGCAATTGCTTTAGCTGCCCCTTTTAAAAGCACAAACCCAAACCAAATTTTGCATTCTAATTTATTTTTAAACATGACAGGACATGGCTGCATGAAGCACTAAATATGTTTTGAAGGGAGTTTTTGTGCTTTGCATAAAAAATTCAGTGAATATCATCTTTACCCCTGGCAAGCACAGAGTTCATATTCAAAGAAACTTCATGAGAAATGTGAAGGCAGATGCTTTTTTTTAAGGTCACTTATTAAATTTTAGATCAAAATGCAGCAGATAATAAGTGTCTTCCTCTAAATAAAGCAGTTCATGGATTCAGGAAAACATTTTTAAGTATGGTTGTAAAAACACAGTGTTTATAGAGAAACTGGTTTTACTTTCTAAAATGCTTAAATTTTTAAAAGAAATATGATTCCTCTCAATTTTCCCTAGATACTAGATTATGGGCCTGAAGGTATTGCTAATTCCATATTCAAACTCAACAGTTGCTGCTTTTTGATATAACCACTCCTCAGACTACTGTACTATATTAAGTTTATGCTTTTGACAGAAAGGCCTAGCTGACCTAGGTTAAAGTCCAAATGCAACTCCTAACATGGACCACTGGAGAATTCTCAGCAGATTCTGGTAGACAAGGTCTTATCAGGGTGTTTCTATAGTGGAGTATCCAACAAAGGAAATCAGTAATTTCAGGAGGTTTTCTCCCTGCTTGTTGCTGTTTCCTGTTAGGAGATATATCAGATCTCAGATAAAAGTGTTAGTAAGCCTAAATAACCTTTACAGGAAATGTAAAGTCATCCTGGCCTCCAGCTCTGGACCACATAAGGCAAGAAGGGATTTATCTGCTTAACAGCCATACATACCTACGTCCTTGTATATGTGGCTTTTATTCCATATTTGATTTAAAGCACATTCTGGAGAGCCTGTATTTTCTCTGCAGTTAAAGCGAAACTTGCTGAAAACAAAACAATGCAAACAAAGTAGAAAAATATCATAATAGTATAACTATGGAAAGCTGAATCATCAACAGTGCTCTCATATTTTATTGTGATTTTTCAAAGTGCTAAGTTTCTCTATTAGAAAGACATGGAGATCTAGTTTTACAGCATATTTGAAACACAGAGAAAAATGTTACATGCTGGGCAATGAAATTGAATTTTTTTTATTCTTGAAAGAGACCTATCCATTTCGTTCACTTCTGCCATATTTTTAAGCAAAAAAACAATAGGAATCTACAAAAATATTTTCGTAAAATTCGTGAATATCTGCAGGGGTTCTGGAACTAAAAGTGATATTTCTTCCAACCTTCATATGAATAACTCATCTGCTAGCCTCATTTTATTTAGCACAAATGAAATAATAAGGCAGAGACAGAAAACTGTTTCTCTGCTCATACAATACTTCTCACTTGTTATAGGTCCATTAATACAAGCCAGGCACTTTTTGTGTTAAAGGCTGAAGTGATGGAGCAGCTGAGTGTGCTTGTGGCTAAACATTTTCAGAAGAGTCTCTCATGAGATTCTACTGTGCCCTTAGAAGGAGCTGTGTCCTGAAGAGTGTGTTTGGGCAAGGTGGGTGAGCCTTAGGGAGCCAAGGCAGGGCTGAGCAAACCAGGGCAGAGCAGGGGCTCTGACCCTGGGGTGGCTCCCAGGAGTGAGCCAGGTGCCAGGATTACAGCTGGCAAGGTAATTCTCCCAAAGCCACAAAGATCAACAAACAACACGGCTCACATGCTGCAGCTGGGTATTTTCTTAATAAAAAATGAAGGGCAGTGCTGCTTTTTCACAAGCCAGAGATTAAACAGCCTGTATGGAAGCTGCACTAAGGATTTCAAGAGAAACGTGGCAGTAAAGCAGAGAAGACCTTAGGCCACTTTTTGCAAAAAAAGTGCACTTGATTCAGGTCTTGGGAAGATAGAAATTGTGGGCTTTACTCTTACATCTTGATTATTCAAAATAAAAGCTGACTTTATCAACATTTCAGTTTAAAACATGTATCATCCTGCCAAAACCCAAAGTCATTCCAAATACATTCATTAAAGCAATCTGAATATGTTACATAATTTTAATCTTGAGTATTAGTTTCCCCTTTTCTCCAAATTTCTCTAAATTAGCCTTCTCACTTATTCTCTCCTTCATATAACTCAGCTGAAACATTTCTTGAAGAAACCATATGATTAGCATAACCTACAGTGGATGGGATGAAGCTTTACAGCTATTACGAATATAAATTTGGGTAATGACACTCAGAAACTATCACTACACCTAAGGTAGACTGGGAAATAGGAAGCCAAAGGTTAAATATCCTTCAGTATGGTTACAGTAATGATATTATGCTTTTTTCAGGATTTTTAGATTGGCTTAATAGATGAAAAAATTAAGAGTAATTTGCCCTCCCCACCTCAGCTCCACCCTACAATGTAGTGCAAATTAAACAATGTAGTGTAAATTAAAAATATATAATGTTTTTCCCTGGTTTCTCAAGATTCCAGTTTCTAGCAAAAACTAATATTAACACACCATCATTCATAAAGACTGCACCATGCTGTGCTAGGTTTGTTTTTGTCACATCCCACCTTAAATTGTAAACCACCTTTGAGAGCAGCCTTGCTAATTCATTTTCAACAGGACATTTTAGGGCCAGACCAGGGTTTGGCTTTTGCTTCTGAAAATTACAAGTGAACATAATGCCATACAAATAACGAAAAATGAAAATATTCACCATTTGCTGGAATATCCTCAGGTCAACCAAACTCTTGCTGCTTTGTGATTAGTGGTCTATTAATGTGCACTGTGGCTGCATCATCTTGCTTTCCCATGGTGACATTATAAGCCTATTAAATGACTTTATATACATAAACGTTGGGGGTGGAGGAGGAAGGCATTAAAATATAAAGAGGAATAAACTTTTTTTCTTTTTTTAGTTTTTGCTGCTGTTTTTAGTAATGATGCCTTTTTAGTTCTCAGTGTAGCTCACGTCCCTCACTCTACAGCAGCTTCTCAGGGCAGCCAGAACAAGCATACATTGCAACAAACCTCTGTTGTTTGGCTGCACTCTTTGGCCAGAGGACCAAGTTCTGTCAGGAACTGGTCACAGAGGTTTTCCAGAGGAAAACAGAGGTTTTCCTCTGCTCTATGCCTCAGAGTGCCTGAGACCCCTTTCCTTTCCATGTAGCACCACACAGATCTGGGTTAGTGGAAAATGTGACTGCACACAAGGTTCTGGTTCCTCCCGTTTGACAAATACATTCAGGGCACCCAACTTCTTCCTAAAAGCACTCTTCAGTGGACCATTCATGATTGTTCCATGGGTTTTCACTATTAGTCACTCACTAAGGCCTTGAGATTGTTGCTGGACAGTGCAGCAGAGGGAGGTATCCTTGAGAATGTCCTTCCTGATGCCTCTCCAGGAAAGCCACAAGCAAAGTCCAAAGCTCCCATTCCAAGAAGGAACCCTGGCATGGTGGCAGTTTCAGAGTGCATCTCTTTGCCATTTTGGCCAATACCTGAGCACTAGTTTTCTCTGTGTCCCTGGGAGAAAAAACTAAGCATGCAAATGGAAACCAGGATATGATCACTGCTAATTTATGAAATCTGAGTTATTATAAACAATGCACATTTCCCATTAATCTCATAGAAAATGTGTTTTGTGTTAGAAAAGCAGAGTAATTCACAGTTTCCGGGGCATCAAATTTATGAAATTGAAATATAATTTGAATTCCTGTAGGGTTAACAGATATAATTTTCACAATTCATTTAGCTAAAGTCACATTTTCTTCTTTTAACTCTCTTATTGGATGACTAAATTATGATTTATATTAAGTTAACCTTTAATCACTAAAAGCTGTGTTCAGACACTTTGCTACTCTGCAAATGTTATCCAGGAGCAAGAGCTTTGCTCTTGTTAGGTGTGGCCTTCCTGTAGGAAGAAGCCTCTTCCATAACAGTAGCATGCCATGCATTTTAGGCAAGCAAGGGTTTGCCCTTATATAGCCTTGGAAATACCTAAATACAGCACTGTGCTATGAATCTGCTTGAAAGGGAAACCTCAAACTCCCAACTTGGAAATCCTGACTTCCATCTGTCATATCCCAGTAAAGGCGAGCATCTTTTCAGGCCCTCCCTTCCAAAATGTGGAAAGTATTTATTAGATTTTTTCCAAATTAATCCAGCCCAGAGCTGGTTTAATAGTGTCATATTCTGCTAATTACACAGTCTTAACATTCAATGATGCTGGCTGTGAAATGTACCCAGCCTCAACATCTCCATTTGATGGACTTACTTGATGTTTTGGCTGCTGCTGTTCAGACCCATCTGCTTGAATGGCATTATGCCCACTCATCAATTGGTTGGACCTTTTCATTACAATATAGATGTCTATCTTTTATGAGTTTATGCTGGTTTTCCAGCTAACATTGGACTCAACAGCCATGTAGTGAGTGCTTCATGGAAAGCAAAAAGCACACATAGTGACACAAAACCCTGAAATCTGGTTTCATTAACAATTAAGATAACGCAGTTGAGGTAGATGTGTGTTTACATCACTGATTGGGAACAATTTATCAGCTGCATTTATCCCTTATTCTTTCTTTTTTGAAAGAAAATTTATGCACAGGCAATTTCCCCCCAGTCTATTCTTCTCTGAGTCAGCGGTAAATCTGTAAACAAGTGCAGAGCTCTCAAAGTTCAACCGCTGGGTATTTGTGTCTGTTTCATCATGGGGATTTGTTAATTCACATTCTGCTTAGACAGACTGCAAGAGGGGAACTTGTAAAAATGAATAAATAATTAATGCCTAATAATGAGTAATTTGTTACCAGGAATGATCTTCACACCAGTATGTGAGAATTTGGGCCTTCAGCTAAAGAATATTTGCTCCTGAATGCTACCTTCAGGAAAATCCCTCCTGAATAAGCATTCACAGGCAAAAAGAGAGATGACTATAGACAAACTACACAGCCACTTGGGACTTTAATTCAAGTTTATGAACTTCATTAAAGACAATTTACAACATCTGTGGGTATTTTCAGTGTTTTTGCAGAATTCATTTTACTTTATTTAAAAATATACACCATTTTTCTAAATGAAGGATCAAAATTTTCTATCAACATCATGTGTTAAGTGCTAACCAAATATAAATCTGAAGATAAAATGGTGATATGGAATAAACTAATAAAAGAAAAGCAAGCAGACAGATATTATTACTGAGATTATTTTAGATGCTCCTGCACTATTTTCAGTGGTGACATCATTCAAGAGCCTTCAAATAGTTATTTTCTCCCCTTTCTGTTACCTGACAAAATAGCAGCACGAGGAAAAGAATTTCAGACAAGCAGTGCATACTTTGCATCACTAATTTAACAAAATCATTTCAAGCACTTTTTAAAATAATCAGCCCCACTCAAAAAAATTTTTTGAGGAAACGTCACAATATAGATAAGGGAAGTCTATATGAAAAATTGAAATATGGGGCATGAAAAAGGACTTCTGAATAGTGATCCAGGTCCTTCCAGGTTTGTCAATAGCACTATACTCTTGCATTTTCTTTCCTTGGTTTTTAGAGGCTGTTGTTACCCCTGACACCAGGAATTATCCTTACCCCAGTCTGAAAGTTGGTCTTAAGCTGTCACAGAATTCCAGAAGTGCTGGTTTTGGGGAAGAGTCTGTCTAAAAGTGATGACACTGTCTCCTCTGGAAAGTTCTCTTTGCGCTGAGATACTACTGAAGAAGGAACACTGATTTCTTGCTTACACTTAATCAGACTTGTTGACATTTAGATGGAGAAAAAAAGTGACTCCCCTGAATACATTAATGGTGTAGAAAAGAAAGATATAGATTACACGGGCTCTCTATAGAAGCAAATCTTGCATGAAATTCTTGTCATTTGATTAATATCTCAAATCAAAAGTCTTACCACATTGCAATCTGGGAATCAAGCCAGCTAAGAAACTAAAACATATATTTTCAGTATAACTGTGTTCATAATGACAGGACCACATGGTCACAGCTTCAAATTAAATAAAATCTGTCTATTACTGTCCTTTTTCTAGGACACCAGGCAACACATTTAAAAACACAGCAAACCACATCTGCTTGCAGAAAGAAAGATACACTTTTAGAGAGCTGGTGATAGAGACCTGTACAGTGCTGGAAGTTGGAGTACAGTGAGGTCCCTTTGGGATTTCCACCTGGTGTGGTAGGGAAAGAATGACTACCAATAATTTTTCTCTTCTGAAAACATAGAATCACCTTTTTTTAACCACTTTTTTTTTTTTAATGGATGTGTGCTAGACTGTCTTACTGGCAAAACCAAGTCTCATCAACTTATCACATACCTGTGCAACACTGCACTAAACTTGTGCCACACCTTCCTAATGAACACCCCACCTCTCAGTATTCACCTTGCTGCTAGGCCTGCAGTTACTACAGCCTTCTTTTGCTGTTACTCAAAGCACTCCTGTTTTAGTAAACATTTCTTTTTATATCGAGCCTCGTGCAGTTTGGCCATTAATAATGGTGCTATTTAAGCACTGCCCCAGGAAAAGAGAAAGAGAGAAGTGCAGAGCTCTGCTCCCTCTCCCTCTGCACACACTCCAGCAGCAGCCCCTGCCCAGCAGCCACAGTTCTGGGCAGCCCAGGATCACATGCTGAGATTTGTGCTGAGGCTGCTCAGACACAAAGGGATGCTCCTTTCTGAAAAGCACTTATCCTGCTCGTAATCACAGCAAACTTGGAATTTCATTCATGTTGCCCTAGTGGTGTTTTATTCTAGCAGGAATTAGTTCAGTAACTCAGAGAGCTGTACGGAGAACAACAAGGGGTGCATTTGAAATACCAAAACATTAGAATTTAAATTATTGTGCAAATGCAGGCCTGCATAGAGAAAAAAAACATTGCTTTAAGTAAACATTGCAAAAGGAGACAAACCTGGACATTATAGGATTTTTTGCTTATTTAACTTTATATAAAGTATGAAAATTAATGCGACATGTGGATAACTTGTTCCCTTCAGAAGGTGCTTTACAAGTCATAGATTCTATATGATGTTGCTGTTGCTATAGCAACTCTTTTTTTATGGCATAGCGAACACTCATACAAAACCTTTTGACTTTTAGTAAGAAAATTAGCATTCTCAAAATGTTTTCAAGTAAACTTTATGACCTAAAAATAATAGATTCATTGTCTTTCCCTCTCTCAGCAATTAAAATTATACTTTCTTGGTCAAGGACTTTGTGATCTACAAAGTGATTTCATCTCACAGCTATACTTTATGCAATCCGGTAACTTTGATTCTAGTGAGGCTTCATATGTTAACTACTGTACTATATTTCCCTCTTTTTTCCTTTCCCTTTTTTTTTTTTTTCTTTGTTTAAAGGTGATTAATTGCTCAAATGCAGTGTGAACCATTCACTTAATACACGGTGAGTAAGCTCAGCCCTTTTTATCTTCCCTGTTTTGAACACCCAACCGGCCAGTTTTACCCCACTGAACTAACGCAAGACAAAAAAAAAAAAAAAAAAAACAAAAAAAAAAACAAAAACCTCAATGGCACACACTTTGGATAAATACCTCTACACTGTACATTTGCCAAGAGAGCTTCTAAGATCAGCTCTGTAAATGTCATGATCCTTAATGCTATTGTGGTATAACTGAAGAGCGTTCCTTGAGCCCATTTGGCTGGGCTGACTAGCGCACTTTGTTTTCCCAGGAGAAGAAAGCAGAGTAGTAAACCATTTTTGCAGAATGTCATTCTCCCACAACAGTTTATGAAAGAAACATCTGTGACAAGAATCTTTAATGCTTTTCTCAAAGCCAAGCTGACAGTAAAAGAGCATTGCTAAAAGTGGCAAATCAATCCCATTCCACTCCTTCTAGAGCAGGACACCTAATTTGCTATGTATCACATGTATTTTCTTCGCATGTGCTGAGAGGCTGTGACATTGATGTGGTGGCTGTCGTCCAAGCTTCTGTTGAATAAACACTTTGGCCATATAGCAGGCACACTGGCATGTTTAGCAAAGTCTGCTGTCCAGTGTGAATTTACTTCACCTCAGGGAAAAGTTTGTTTAATTTTTAGATTGCAAATTGGGGATAAAAACAGCATCTTTGAAGGTTGGTTTGAAAACCTTGGGGGATTTTTAAACTTGGCTTGCTTAGTGAGGGGTTTTGTACTACCTGGAAACACAGATGTATGAGAAAGAAGAAAGTAGCAACAAATACAGTTTGGCAGCTAAAAATTATTTCATTACTGGGTTTGTGTTGATTGTGTTATAAAAATAAGATTATTCAGCCAAAACCAGCCTCAAAAAATGGTATCTAGATCTGAGAGAATAATTTTTGTGTTTAGTTAGTTAAAACATCTGAAAGCTTTTACTGCCATTGGACAATGAATCAAAGCTCTGGTGAGTGTGCACTGAGGAAACTGAGAGCTCAGCTGTGAATCAGAAGGATCTTTCTTAAGTAGCTGTTTTTTTAAAAAAGATGCAACACTACTGAAAGTTTTGATTATCCCCCAATTAAAGTAAATTAAAGTAAATCCTTAAATAAACTTCTGATGTCTGTTACTCTTAAGTTATTCTATTTGGAAGCATTTTGCAAAAGAAAGTAAGGCAGGAAGGGGACCACAACTTTTGGCATGGCTCATATAGACTATAGCATTCTTCTTTCATGTAAGGATGTTAAATGTAATGCTTTTCTTGTCACATTTTGGCATGAACACATGGGCCAAGCCATGCAGTCATTCAACACTATCAGACCTCCCCCCAAATCCCATGGGAGTTCTGGCTGAGGCTGGAGTTCCCAGTGTAATGAGATGGATCTAGATAGTGAACTGACAGCTCCAAGAACCTTTCCTGGCAAAGAGTATCCCCATATCTGAAAGCTGAGTGAGGTTAGAGGTTGGAGTGACAGGGCTGTAGTGAGAACACCCAGAGTGCATAACAGTGGCAGATGGCTTGTACCTCACTCATTGCCAGGGGAACAGTGGTCAAACTGTCTGAACACAAACTTAGAACCCAAATTTTGCACTTAAAAAAAGGGAGCCCTAGAGAGGGCAGCCATAAAAATGTCTTAAGTCCAGGGAGCTTTCTGAATTCAGGCTGTGACATTGGGGCTGTTGTATGTTATAAAGTTGAGAAAGTTTCAAAGAAAGTCTATTTATTCCATCAGTTGCCATGGATGTATACATCTTTATACATCTTTAAAGCCAAAGGAGTGGAATTGCATAAATAAAGGGACAGGAATTCAGAATATATTCCAAAGAGATATAATTGGCATCTCCATAGTTGTTTAATTAGTGGCACTTGATCAGATAACCAAGGCAGTCTGAGTTCTCCTGAATGTCCCTGTGAAAGTCACCTCAGTGACTTGTGGGCAGAGTGAAAAGGTGTGGAAGAAACTCGAACACTAATGATATTTCAAATGATAATTCACAGCACCACAGAGGAGCAGAAGACAAACTCACCCTGAGGCCATGTGAATGGAAAGCAAGGGTAGTTTCCAAAGCAAAAGGCAGACCTGAAAGATTTAATCCCAATGAGAACAAGCCACCTGTTCTGCTAAATCCATTTCCTCCCCATTCTTCATACCACCTGCCTTATGCAGGGGAGAAGGATTTCATGTCTTCAAGAGGCACAGTTCTGTTCTCTTTTTTTTTCAGCAAAAAAGTGCCTCCACACAGTGAGAAATGTCCCTTGCAATTTTCAAGCTCATTTGAACTTGAAAATACTCTCATCTGACTTCAATGGGACAAATCTTCAGTAGGGCACGCTTGGCTGGGCTGGATGCTTGTTGAGAAACCCAGTCTGCAACCACCTGTCGGCTGCTGGGTCCTTTTGTGAACATTCAGCTCTTTGAGAATAGGACCCTATTTCTGCATCTGTACAGCTCCAAGCACATTCTGTCCTTGTGGAAGTGTGGAGCTTCAGACACTGCCCAAAACACATGATGCTTTTAAACACTGCAATAGATGCAGTAGTGCACAGGCAAGCAAACAAATCCCTGCCAGATTAACCCTGAGCCCTGAATTTGCTCAGAGTACAATACAAGCAGGTAGTCTGAACACTACTGGGATTTTTAATGCAAATGTAAATGGTGCACTAGATAACAAACTGCTTTTTTTTTAACTTGCTCCTCGTTTCCTTTTGTGTGCTCTCCTCCCATATAGTCGATATCCAAAACATCAAAACACAATTTCGTTTTATTTTTCAGAGTTCATTTACTTACGCTCAAAGGCTTTTGTTACAAAGAACAAAGCACATGTGTCTAACAGTTTGACCCTTCCTCCATCCTTCCCTAGGGGCTGCAATTAAACTTTCATTTAAGTAGTTATTTGGTGTGTGGGATACTATGCTAAAATACTTTGAATCAGTGGTTTTTGTAAGGCCCCCAGCTGCTCTGTCTACAGCACCCAGTAACTCTTCTGATCACACTGGAAAGACTTTGCTAATGTTGGGTACGCTTGGGAGGAGTGATTATTTAGATAGAAGAAATGAAAATAGAGAAAGGATTCTTTTTAGGGAAAGGCACTGACTGCAAAGGACAACTGGAGTGTGTATTATGTGTCTGTCCATTTCTTGCCCATCATTTTGTTTCTGCCATGGGAATACATCAAAATATTGGCTTCCTGTGAATAAGGCACTTATTCATGACTTAGGACCTTGTAAATTCCTTATGTGATTGTGTTAAAATGTCCTTACATTTCCCATGCTCGTACTAGATTTTTATTTGTGCCAGCACACTCTCCCTGCCTCTCCTCCAGTGCCACTTTACATGCACAAAAATGGAAAATTTGTTTTCCTAAAAAAATTGCATTCTTAAAAAAAAGATTGGTTGATTTACAGCAAAAGAAGGAAGAAGTCTCTTGTTCCCATCTATACCATTTTTTGACCCCTTGTCTTTGTCATTATTTTCCACAATTTGTAAGAAACAATAGTTGTATTTATTTCTGAATTATTTTGGAGTTGTTCCTCTTCCCTCACTGCACCCTGCCCCAGTTTAGTTGATTTTCTTTCTCATCTCATTCACTTCCTTGAAAGCATTCACACAAGAGCAGCTTCATCCACTAGTTTGTGGTTGCAAACCAGATTCTTTTGGAGAAAATTCAGCCTAAAGCCATATGCCAGCACCAAAGTGGTACTTGAGTCACAACCAGGAGGGCTGCACCATCAGCCAGTCTTCCAGTGCACAGCTAATACATTCCTTACAGAAAATTTTACATCACATGTGCAGTGGAGGCATTCAAGCCAGAGGTCCAAACTCTATTTAATTAAAAATAAGTCCTGTGAACCACATGAAATAGAGTTGTGAGGAGCCTAAGCACGTATCAATCCAGTTTACAAGATCTGTTTCTATTGCAGTGAATTGCAGGCTAATTTAATGTCTACAGTGCATGTAATGTCTGCCAAGTCTGCAGCCTCCCTTTCAGTGGGATCACTGAGAATCTCTGTGCCCTTTAAGGTTATTTCCACAAAGTTTGAGACTTCATCTCTACAGGTTCACAGTTTCTAGAAGGATGAAATACCAATATTTTCATACAAGCTGCATTTCTTTAGAAATCTAGTTAGAACTCATGGCACTCATGTTGAGATATAAATCCCTGTCTGCACAGCAATACCAATAACAGTTCTTCCCAATTATGGCAAAATGTTTTTGCATTGACATTGTAGTTGTCAGCTCATATGTTTCCACCAAATGTGCACTCTAGGACTAAACTGAAACTGAATTTAGAATATTCTAAACTTTTAGGGGCGGGCAGCCATTTGAATTTGTATGTGCATTTCATGAAGGGCTTAATCAAAACTCAATCAATTCCCACCTCACCAGGTTTAGAAAGGGATTAAAATCCAGTACCAGATTTGGATCTGAGTTTTGTGCCTGGGGGCTCATTTCTGTTATCAATTAGCTGTTGGTCTTGTGATGTATCAAAAGGCAGTAGCATATAGGCTGTTGTTTAGAGATGTACATAATGTAGCTTTAAATTTCATTGGGAAACTAAACAAAACCTCTGGCCTTAGGGCTGCATGTTCAAATGCTACAGTCCCATAGTGCATTACACCAGTCAACACTTCTTTTCAAATACCACCCGCATAACAATTAACCTCACTTCAACCTTGAGGTCTCTGATTAGTGATGGCCTATTGTTTAAGTTCCATTAACATAGCCCCTGTGTTGCCCTATTCTCACTCAAATGGACTAATCAAATCAGTCACCAAGGACTTAAGCTCAGGGTCCAACTTCTTTAGTAAGCAGCAATTTTCAATTTAAGTAGAATGGTGGATGTCATCAACACAGTCACAATTAGTATAGCTCTGACATGGAAAACATTCTTAATGATCCCAAATTTGTGAAATATCAAGGGCCCCAGTAACTTGCAATATGAGAATTTTTATGTATAATAGAAAAATTACAATATCAATAGGGCAGTCAATGCATTACCTTGTACCAGACAAGGCTCTGAAAGGACAAACCTCAATCAGATTCCATTTAATTCTAAAAAGCAAATGCTGTTTTGAACCAGTAGAAATAAAAACACGTTACTGCATTCATAAAATGTTATTTTTTGCTAACCACACCATATTTATTATGCAAAAAAGGAAAGAATTGTTTATTTTTCCAAATCCAGTTACAAAGTTGTTATTCTTGACATTCTTCTTACTTGGATTACACAACTATGTTTTCATTCACATTAGCTGATACTTGCTCTTTCAATCATTTGGAATTAAAAATGGTCTAGTATTATTTCTTTGAATTATTTTTAACGCTGTCTTCTATTTCTGACAAGGTATTGGATGATTGGAGCACAAACCTCTAAGAAGATACAGTGGAAAAGTCATAGAAAATACTTCACCAGTAGAATTCAGGGCCAAATCTTCAAGGGGCCAATATGCATGTAATGAGAGTTGCTGCCTTCTTATCAGCACAGATACCCATGCACCACACAGGCAAAGAATTATTTCATTTTCACATGCATGCAGTTACTCCATGAGCAACACATATCTTTCAGATCTTGCTTTTCTTTGAATAAGCAGCAAGAAGGAAAAGTGGGAAGCCTCTGGCCATTGAGCAGGACACTGAGGACATCAAGGACTTTCAAAATGGAGCCTTTGTGGCAGATACAATTTTGCTGTGATTATAACTGTTAATTCCTATCTAATTGAAAAGAACCTATTTTTGCTCTTTTTCTCTTGCCATCGTGTTTTCTTGCCAAATTGTCTCTGCTTTCTCAGACTAATACTTTTTCAGACCATGGTGGAGTCATACTCTCTCATCTCCTCAGAATATGATGAAGTTGCTAGATAATGTTCACACGTAGCTTTTCTTTTATGATCAGCTAAAACACTGCACAGAATAAACACTGCCAGACACATTAAGTGTTTTATTTTTCTGCTTCAGAGAACAAAATTTGGCAGAAATATTCCCTAATTTAAACCCAGCTTTTGTCTGCCTCATTGCTTTACACACCATGTAGTGAAAGAACTGGCTTCACACTGCTCCCACACCACCAGTCCATCTGACTGACAATAGATCCAGTCTGCATTACATGGGAGGCCGTGTGAGTGGGCTATTCTGCTCCTCCATCTCCACCGACAGCTGGAACTGGACTTGGAGCAAATACCAGGAGAATTTGCATGATAGTCCATTTGGAGCACATATGCTATAAATTCACCATTGCTGCAAAATGGCAAGCCATAGGCCTCGTCTACACAGAAGTTACACGAATTGAAATTAAAACCAATTTAGTCTAAACCAGAATGAACTTTTGCGTGAATGCTCATAATAGTTTAAAATCATCTCGCTTCAGTTTATCCAGCACCACTGGCTTTCCCCAGCAGGCGATTAACCAAGTGCAAGAGAAGCACAGACACTGCCAAGCAGCCTCCATCTTCAGCTGAAGTCACTTTAAACCCACCTTTAGCCCCGTGTCTGGTGGGGGCCCTGCATTATTGGCTGCCATTGAGAACTGGGGGAACTCTCACAATTCTTCAGCTCTCACTTGTGTTACCCACACTCAGCCACTGCCTCCTCTTTGGAGGACTCCAGAAGTGGCACCAGGCTTGCCCAGCACTGGATCAGGTTTGATCCTTGCCGTCCCTCAGTGAAGGCACTGGGGCAGCAGCTTCTGGAGTGGCAAAAGTTACTCACATTCTCCAGCCATTGTTTTGGTCACGTTACCCCTGGGC
The DNA here is from genome assembly GCF_029582105.1 of Oenanthe melanoleuca. NCBI lineage: Eukaryota > Metazoa > Chordata > Aves > Passeriformes > Muscicapidae > Oenanthe > Oenanthe melanoleuca. The sequence continues at coordinate 12,059,273 of NC_079343.1, read as the reverse complement.
ACTGACCCCCTGCCTGCACTGCCTCCTGTTGCTCTTTTGTTCAAGAGAAAACTTGTCATTTAGAGGCCGATTATTAGTTTTCTTTTCTCTTCCCCACCCGGAGTCCCCCTTTAACTGGATCATCACCAGTTTTAGAAGAGTTGCCCCTTTCTAAAGAAAACAAAACAGAATAAACAACCTCTTTCCAGTCCCTGCCAGAGCTCTCTTCTTTTCACCAACATCCATTTTCTCCCAAAGAAAATGAAAGACAGGGAGTAAAAAGACAGCTTCTTCCCTCCCTCCACAATGAAACAACAAAGAGCACAAACAAAATTAAAATTAGGCATTTAAGCTGATTTTCGCCACTTAACTTTTGACATGTTTTTGCAAATTTCGTTCAAGCCCCTCTGAAGACTCAGCCAGTGAAACCCACTGTATCAAGTGGTGTTTCCAAGCCCTTTTTATATAACTTCCCAGCCCACGGGTTGTTTGGAGTGGCAAAGGCACCTTTCTGCTAACGTGAAAATCGGAGGCTCTGACACAACAAAGTATCTGTCCCTCTGAGAAGAAATCAAGGTTTAAATGCATAATTTTTCAACTTTATATACCTCTGAAAATATTTGAGGTCTGATACATCCAAACTCACTCTGCAAAAGGATCTCCAGGTGGGTGATTTATTAGAAACTAAAGCCATTGCCCAAAAGTTCTGTTCTATTTTATGCCCGTGTAGCATCGGTTCAGCTTCATTGTCTTGCTTTGAGAAGTAATTGTTTTCCTCTTCAGAAATATATTTTTCTTCCAGTAAGTCTGCATCATATTCATCATCTGGAATGTATTGGGAGCGCTGCACTGGGCTCAGCTTGCAGCTGCTCCCAATCATACCCCAAGTGCTCAGAGCCGACCTGCGAGAGCCTTGGCAGGGGAGGGTGGCACCGCCAGCCCCGTCACACTCCTCCTTCCATCCTCACACCCTGCTCATTCCCAGGTGTCATTCAAAATGCCTTTTTTTGCATCCACAGAGCCATTCACAGTTTGAGAGCTTGTATTTCTTTGAGACGGTTTCTCTGTTTCAACATCGTGTTTCACCTGGCAGCCAAGATTGGCTGCAGTTGCATGAGATGAATAGCAATGTTGACTCTGTAAAATACATGAGAATTTGCAGAATGACAGGCCATTCTCAGTGGATGTACAGCATAGGAGCAATAGAAATATAGGGAGTGTCTTGTTTCACAGAAAAAGAAAAGAAAGGATCTATTTCCATTGGAAAAAATTAATATTCTTCATATTTTTGTAAGAATGTCACAACCACTCCCCTGAAAATATTCTGCAGTAGAATTGCTAAGAACTGTGCTCATACTTGCATTGCGGGTTTCACAGTAGTAGTATCTTTTCCTAAGAAGCTGTTAGGTTTTTATTGTTCTCATTTAGATCTGAAAAACCCTGAAGAAAAAAAAATCACATACACACGAAACTCATGATATGTTACCGCCATAGGAAGTCATGCAAATAGAATATTGACTACTGGAAACAGAAAATTAGAATTTAATTTACTAAAGGAATGAATTTAATTTTATAAAAAATACAGTATGTGCTAGTCAGGTGCTGCACATTTTTTCACTAAGACCTGTTCCCTAGGTCTGGAAGAAACTTTCTGTGCTGGTCTATGCAGATGCCATAAGGGTGTTCCTCCATGGCTTTGCAATCATCCAGCTTCTCCTGGGATTTATCTCTGGTTTCAGAGCCTACCTGACTGAGGCAAGGCACAGATGTTGCTGTAGTACACTTAAGAGATTCCTCCTTCTGTATAACCCCAGTGCCTTCTGCCTCCAACCAATATCCCCTTTGCCTTTCCAAGGAGCACCCAGGTCTCTCCACATGCCCTTATTCCCTTCCCCCCATTCCCATCTTCCCACTGATCACCTTGAGGTCTCTTACCTTTTTTGTTGATGTGGCAGCCAGCCAAGCATCCTACTTAACTAAGAGAAAAGTACTTTTCTCTGTTTTAACCAAACTAAATGGGTTGAGATTAAATTAACTGGCTAAGTTACAAAAAAATATGTAATATTGCCAATGGTTGTGGTTTTACAGCAGGTCCAGAAATATTCTGTTGTTTTCCTATAGATGGAAGGTCTTCATTTCTCTGTCTTCTTGACCTAGAAGAAAAACTATAAGAAAAAGATTGAGTAGAGGACTTTAGAGCATTTCAGAAACAGAGGACAAATGGAAAACTAACAGCTTTCTCTAATTTTTTTTTTTAAGAAAACTCTTTTAAAATAAAATGGTGTGCTTTTTATGATGGTATCAAGCTGCCACATTGCTTCCCTTGGGGTTATGTTTGTAACTAGCCAAGCTGCTCACAGCACTGTGTAGGATACAGTTCAAGCCCCTGAGTTGTATAATAAGCTGTGCCCATTGCAATAATTCCAGCAGCATTAAGTCAGCTCAGTAAGGGTAACTGAACATAAGAAAACACCATTTTTTCCTCACATAGACAAGACTTGAGCAGAAAGGGACAGTGAGCCCTTAGCACTGCATAGAGCAGGTGGATAGGAAACCATCTGCTCCACTGCTGCTGGCTTTCCTGAGCCTGGGGACCTGAGAGATGCCCCAGGCTCTTCAGCAGCAGTTGCTAAGGAAACATTTTAGGGAACCTTTTTCATAAATTCATAGTAATCTCCATTTCTCAAATGTCAAGGCTAATGACTCACCCTTTGATTGCAAATGGGATTTACTACCATAGAATTGCTGGCAGCCTTCAAAGCTAAATTGTATTTGTCAGCATTTGAAGACTTTTAGTACATTGGTTACCACTGCTCCCCTTGAGTGAGTAGAAAATGTAGATACATGAATATCTGGCAGAATTCCCTCAGATATATTTCAACCCTTTCCTAAGTTTCCATATAGGAATGAAGACAGGTATTGGTGTTGGAAGGGCTCCCACAGCAGGGAATCCCCACAGCAAAGCCTGTGCCTTTGGGGGTTTGCTGCCTGAGGTGCAGCCAGCCTTCTCCTGGCAAGCACAGACCCCAGCAGAGGGGAGCTGGGACCAGCCTAAAGCTGCCTCTGGGGGTGACCAGGAGAGACATGCACCTTGCCTTTCCCCCCAGGGGTTACTTCTGCTTGAAGGCAGCCGGATTCATCCATGGATTTTCTGCAAGTCACACATGAATCCATGTCCTTGGCTTCCACTGATTAATCACCCTGGTAGCCTGCAATTTTACCCCTCGTGCAGGATATCACCTGAGACCAAGAACCTGACACTACAATATTTTGTGCCTTCACAATTCTTTTTCTGCCAAGTGCAAAGTTTGCAAATGCACTCTGAGACTTCCTTCTTCAAAGTATTTGAGAGGTTATCAACAAACCAAACTTCAAGGATTGTATTTATTGCTTTGAAGGAAATACATATTTAGAACAAGATTCTCTCTCAAGTGATACAGACTTCACTCCAGATGGATCTACTTCCAAGTTAAAAGCTTATAGCCCAGAATACAATTTCCAAAGTGGATATTTTAACTCCTGGTACTTTAAAAATACATAAAAGAGCCTCAAATAAATACAGACCTAACCTCAAACTTTCTGTAAAATAATTTTTGGGAGCACTTCACATTTATATAAATGCATATTATAAATCCATTTGAACAACTGGTTCATAGTGCATTTAACACATTTCCAGGTAATATAAAAGAAATAATGTATTTTGAATGGATTCATATTACAAATCACTGTTACTCATGGAATTCCCTTCTCTCTGGAATTCTCAGTGACTGGTGTATATAAGATACTGATGAGACCAACTTGTTGTCAGTAGCATCACATTGTTAGGGGACACATTCCTTGATATAAAATCAGTATCCACCAATTTAGGAATTTTATGCACTTAAAGCATACAGAAATTCCTTCAGATAAGCACTTGTATGTTATTTTGAAGTGTTTCCTGGTACACCATCATCCAAAACAGGAAGATGGAGTAAACACTCATCCAACTTTTGCTTTCTCTGCCTAGGGAAAAGATATCCCTCAATCCCTCGATTGCATTTTATACCACTCTGCCTAGAGACAGACAAATTTTCTTTCCTGTTGCATCTGGCTATGGGATTTTACAGTGTAGATTTGCTCATTTTTCAGCTTGCATATTTAGCCACATTGCCAGGTGCTGGGAGAAGGCTCCACTCTAGAACTCTTTTCACCTAGAATACAAAAAGGGAAATTCCTGCCTCTGAGATGCTGACACTGGTGTTTCTAAGGCCATTTATTTTCCTCCATTGATTGGATTTTAATTCTATACTCTCATGGAATTTTGCTTTTACTGATACAATAAAATTAACTACTGTCAGTGTAGAGGTGGTCTTAGGCAGTTCCCCTTGGTTTCCAGCTGGCTCTGTCTAAAATCATAATCTAAAGAATACAGTTAACTCAGAAAATAAATCTCCAAATCTTGACTGAAAACATGTGGCCCCAAAATGTAGATGAAAAATGAACAAACATCTGCATTATCATACTGTTTACCAAATGCTGAAATCAAAGCCCAGTCTGTGCACTATTTCCTCTTTCTGTAGCCAAAAAGTCTGTTTAGTTATTTCACACTATACCAAAAATCTGATAGTAAATTATTTTAGTAACACCGAGTGTTCTCATTCAGCTAATTATTATTTACATAGTTTTTAAAAATCTGAGAAGAAAAATCCTAAGCTGGCTAGGAGGATTTGTCTTTTCATTTCAGACTCATCAATACCTACGGCTTCTGCACCTGTGTGCCTTTTTTTGTGTGAAGTAAACTGCCATGATGCTGCACCATGTACCACAGTGGCTCTGAAGCACCCAAGCGCAGAGTTGCATGGAGCCACAGTACATGTGACAGTGGTTTAACCTTTTAAAAGAATTGTTTTCTTGGTTTAGTTAAAAAACAGAGATAGACTCTGGGAGGTTATGACCAATTTTATTCTCATATAGTAAACGTGAAATCCTGAGGACTTTGAAGCATTCTGTAATTCAAACAAAGTTTTATTATTTCCTGAAATGCAACAACCATCAGAACATCATCGAGGTAGATTAACACTTTGTTGACTTGCTTCTTAGAGCCCTAACAACCTGATGTACCAGCACAATACACATTCCTAATGCTCCCTGGTCAGCTGAAGTAGGGAATTTCCCTTAATTTTGGCAAATTATATGCTGAGAGAAACGTTACTTAACTCACCACACAGCCATAAATCTGCTTTGTAAATCTTGCACTTTTTGGAAGGCTTATTGCTAAAACTTTTGCTTCAGAAGCACATTTAAGGGGTTTAGATTTAATAAGGTTAAAAACCATCTGAGCATTTTGAGACTACAAAGAAATAATATATCTGTAGTGTCCCTTGCGATAGATTAGAGACAGGACTTGGTTGCAGTAATGAATATAAATGGGATTCTTTATTAAAGCCACTGGACAGAAGCAGGACTGTAGCTCTGCTCTCCAGCTCCCAGGCTAACTGCACACAACCTAGGCTTTCTAACAGCACCAGGCAAGTCTAGCCTAAATCCTGGCCTAGATTCAGCACTTTTGGAAGGGATTGCCAAACTCCATGAAACCTAGCTGCTTAAATTGTTCAGCAGTGGATACAACTTCCAGAGCATGCCCTGCCAAGGCTTGCACAATCCCTACATTTGCATGCACGTGAATTAAACAATGAAAAGCCTGGGAATTCTGCAAATGGGAATAGAAATCTCTTCCATGCAGAAATCTTTTTTATTTTTTCCCCTGCAAGTTTAAGGATAAAAATGGGTCTGGGACTTGAAAGCCTAGATATTTAATTTCTTTAATGCCTTTTTAATTACAAAACTAACTTGAACAATAAATGTATATATACAGTGGAGAGAGGCAGCCACTTCTCCCTATGCCATAGCCAACATTATAGGCTTACTCCATGTGTTGGGGAATTTTTATGGAGGCTGGACAGGGAAGTTAATGAATGTTTCTGGTCTTTGTACTGAATCCAGAGCATGCTCAAGGCATAGACAAAGTAGGTAATGGTTATCCTCTGCTCTGCTTTGGGCAGAGGAGAAAGGAACTGGGTCCTTGACCCCAGAAAGCCCAGGTCTGTGGATGCAGCCCTGTGTTCTTCCTCTTCCTGCCTGGCCAAGGGAAGCTGAAGCCTTGCAGCCTGGGCTGGCAGAGAGACAGAGCAGAAATGTCCCCTCCATCCTGCAGGTTGCCCCCCTCCTCCCAGCCCGTGGCTCACAGAGCACGTGCAGGGGTGCAGAGCTGGGACATCCCCCCCATGGAGGGAGTGCAGTGAGGGAGGATGTTGGTTAGGCTGTTGGGTCTCTCCTCCCTTCTCAAGCCTCAGTGGCTCCTCTGACCTCCCTGTTCCCACTCTGCAGTCCCAAATCTGCCTTCAGTGTGCCCTTTGCCTCTGCTGCCCACCCCCCAGCTCAGTGCCACCCTTGTGCCGCTGCTTCAGGGGCTGGGCTGCTCTTCATACATTAAACCTACAAGTGTGAATCTCCTTTGAAGCAGGTCCATCATGCTGTTTTCAGACCACACTCACCATTAGGGATGCTTTTATCCAAGGAACAGCAAATACACTGCCTTTTCCTAATATTTTGAGGAGTGAAGGAGAGTGTTTTCTCTGAGCTCAGACAAGCTGTCTGGATTCCAGCCTGAGGAGTATCTGCCAGAAACTCCAAGATCCCTGCATGGAAAATAGACTGCTAGAGTCAAACACATTCAGTTCAGCTTCAGAAACTCCTCCAAAAAAGGCTGTGGCAGACATTCAGGCTGTGGCACAATTTCTGTCCAAGGGGTTGTGCTCTGCCTTGTGCCTGCACAGCCACACACCTTCCTGGACAAACCTCCAGAACCTTCCCCAGCAAGGGACTCAATGGGTGGAGAGGCTGTAGGAATGCTTGAGAGGTTTAATATCACAAAACAGGGACATGACTTTCTTATTTAACTGCCAGGAAGATGAAGACAATGGGCTTTGGAGGAAGGCATGTGGTGGAAGACATTCAAAGTCCTTTTACTTGTACAGTGGTGACTGTTGGTAGTAGGGTTATCCTTCAAAAAAGAAAAAATGAAAATAAAAACAAAACAAGCAATCAAATACCAAGACTCCCAAGTTAGAGAATACACACAAAAATGTTGCTGTGGGGGCTTCTGATATATTCCCATCACCTCTCCCTCTTTCTCTCTCTCGTCTCCAGTACAAGTGCTCTAGTGCTGCACTGAGCAGGGGATCAGAATAAGCAGGAGGGTGCAGTGTAGGTGTGTAGGGATCTCAGGATATCAAGAGGTGAAAGGGTGACACTACCTTCTGATTTGAAGAGCTAACTTGAGGAAAGCCTATGATCACATCAGTGGGCCACATGTACCAAGGGAGTGTTGCACATGTCAGTATATTAAACATATGTGGTTCTTATTTCCTATGTTAAAGGAATACAGTTTGCAAGCATCAGGGGGGTGTTGTTATTTCAAATGAAAGGTAAATGTGGATTAAGGGTATTTCAAGATTCCCATGGTCTGATGACAATGAATACCTGCAAAATGCAGCTTTGTTTTTAAAAAGTTTTTCCAACATTTAAAATGTCTGCCTCACAAATTGGTGTGGGACCTGGTTTCATTTTAAAGGCTCATGGAAACAACCAGAGCAGCAGGAACAATAACAGCACCCTTTCAGAAAAATACAGGAAATCTTTTCAGCCAGATGCACTGCAGCACTGGGGCCACCATGAAAGTCTTGCAGTTAAAGAAACCTCACAACATCTTCTAGGCAAAAAGGGGATCATCACGTCTCCTAACACTTCATCTTGCATTAGAAATAATTCTTGCTCGAGGAAGCAAAAAAGAGCCAATAAAATGTTCCAACTTCATTCCTTTATTGACTTTTTGTTGCCTTATGTTATTAATAAGAATTTACAACCCAATTTACAGTGTAAGGTTTTAGCATGGACTATGCTTGCATGCAGTTTGAATTTTAAAAAACTTTGGGGCATCACAAGTCTGGTAAAATCTTTTAAGAATTAATAAAGTTTTGTCTGGGGCCAGATTTTGTAAAAAGGTCGCTAAACTCGACCTTTATAGTTTTGTGTGAGAGGAAGTAGGATCTCCTGGGGCATCTTATGATTGGGGGTTTGGGATATGAAAATGAGGGATTTGCATGTTGCAAACATTGCTCATGGCAGGGTGCAGGTAAAGAGCAAGGGGCCAGCCACTTTGAAAGAGAATTCCTGATTTTCAGGCCCCATGAATGCACTTTTAAATGCCAGTTTGATTGGTGGGAAGGCTTGGGGGGATGAAAATCAGAGAATAGTAACATTATCACTTTCTTGCTTATGTGACAGGGAGATGAAGACAATGATCTTTGAAGCAGTGAATGTGGAGGAAGACATTCAGAAGCTTTTTTTACTTGTACACTGTTGATTATTGGTAGGGTTATTCAGGCAAAAACAAACAAACAAACAAACAAACAACAATCAAAAAAACCCAACCCAGCAGCCAAAACCTGAGGCTCCTAAATTAGAGAATACACATTAAAATGCTGGCCAGAGGCTTCTGATTTGTATATTCCCATCTCCCTCTCCCTCACTCTTTCCTCTCCAATACTAGTGCTGTATTGAGTTGGAAACATATAAATGTTACATGTAAGATGCAGCCTTACTGTTGCATCTTTATTCAACATCAACTTCCAGATGGGAACTATTTTTCATGGTTCATAAAGCCAAATCCAGCTGCTACATTTGGACCTACATAAGGAATCCACATTTTATTGCCTTAGCAGTGCATATAAAACAATTGCTGTTGTTTCTTTAGTACTGGTGCACCTCACATTTCTCAATACATTTTAGATATTTAAATTTTTAAAACTGTATTTTATAGTTCCTCATTTAGCTGTGCACCTTAACAAGATCCTGCTTTTACAACATTTTCTAGATATCTAACACAAGTGAAAGAAAAACGACCATGGACAAATGGTATTCAATATAGCAGCCATATATTCAGTTACTTACTAAGAGTGTTCAGACAATTTCCTACGTAAACCACAATGATATTAAATACTTCTGGAATCTCAGCTTTATTAAGAGACAGGAAGTGCAAACTCAGGAGTCTCTCCCCTCCCCCTCGGCTAATCTGACTCTTTGATAGTCATGTGTTAGGAATAACCATCGAGTTGCTCCTAACGAAAAATATTCCCACAGCTAAGAGAGCATTAACCCTTGCGAGACCTCGAACGAGAGAGTGGAGCCCATGTGCTCACACAGAGAGAGGGAGGAAAAAACCCCCATTAGGAGGAAGTCAATGCCAGCAGCAGGTCTCCGCAGCCCTCACTGCCAGCTCCGTGCACAGGCACGGTTCATTTGCATTTTAGGTGGTGTTGTCAGGGCAGAGCAGCACACGCTCGGCGGGGAGGAGGCTCCAGCCCCAGGACGAGTCTTTGTGCGAGCCGCTCCGCGCCGGGCACTGCGCTCCCTCCCAGCAGATGTCAGCTGCTGCTGCAGAGCAAACAAACCCTCCGAGAGCACCGAGGTGGGACAGAGAGAGTTAATGCACGGCCGTGGCAGAGGAGCAAGTTTGCTGTGAATTGGGAAGCACAAACTATAGTAATCCCCACCCTGCTGAGTGGCTTCCCCAGAGGTCTGATACAGTGCCAAAGCCTCTTACGCATACTGAGACAAAGCTTATTTCAAGCCGAATTCAGCTCCTGAAGCCACCATACTGCTTCCTGACAGCCTCCAATTGCACTGCCTCTGTATTTGTGTTTCCTGCTGTTTATATTTACTTGTTCCCAGAGCCACAACAGCTACAAAAACAAATAGTTGCTATTTGCAGGGCTCTGTATCAACACAGGTAAAGTGCTTCGCTTCCCTTTTAGTTTTACAAAGATTGTGCAAATAGGCTTTTAATACCTCAGAGAGATTAATTTGGTAATTATAAACCAGTTTAGGAACACATGCCAAACAATTGGTCATATAATCAGCATCCTTGTTTCAGAGTATTAGCACGGCTGAGGCAAAAGGTTTTTAAAGCATAAGGGCTACACAAGCACTCCCTTGATTATATTGCTATTATTTCCCCATTCCACTGAGACACAAGCTTGAAATATCACTTTTTTGTTTGTCAAGTCCCTGTGGATGCTCTCCGGATCTGTGCTCCTGTCTCTTTGGCCCCTGCACAGCTATTGTGACGGAGTCTGATTTGGGTAATGGAGATCTTGTTTGATATATTTATTTAAAGAATCAGCTTAAGGAAGCCTGAGAGCCATCAATTCTCTTAATTAACTGCAGAGAAATGATTAATGCTATAAATATGGAATTGATCAGGAAAAAATTATAGTACATAGGATTTAATATGAGTTGTTCCACCAATATTTAAGACATTAAATATGATAAATCTGGTTCTGGGTAAAGTGTTCATAACTACCCAAGTTATTTATGCACCTCAGAAAATTCCCACCACAAACCACCAGGGTTGTTAGGCTTCTAACAGGAGAGCAACAGTGCTTTTCAGGTAGAAAAAGTAGCTTTTTCCAAAATAAAAAACTCCCCAAGGAAAAGGTCCATTTCAGCTGTACGGCACTTCTTAAACCAAGCCAAGCAGAAAAGTTTCAAAGTATTTTATTCTGGCCTTATCTAAAAAGAATATTTTCATTTCAAAACACTTCAATTTACAATTAATTTTGTTTCAGGCACATCGATGTTGTCTTAAATAATGCAGAAGTTTCATTTATCAGGCAGTTTTTAAAAATACAAATTATTTTGTTGGAGTCTGGAAGATGGACCTCCAAGCCTTTCCTTTCAGAAGCACCCACACCAAATGCTTCCCCCTGGTGAAAAAGAAGCAAGGAAAAACAAAGAAAAATATCAGGCAGGGGGACAATTCAATCTGCTGCGATCCCACCAGTGCTCTTCTCTTGAAAACTGACCTGCAGTCCAGAAAAGCCCCTGAACCTTAGGTCTGCTGCCACTACTGCCTTTGCACCTCCTAAAACAAGTTTGCTTTTTATTTCTTGTCTGTCAATCAAACCCCAGCACAGGGGTAAGCAGAGAGAATCCAACCTGCACATCCAGCTTTTGTGATTCCCACCTGTCACCTCAGACTGCATCTGAAGAGCTCTGGGGTGTGGCAGCCCTGCCTGGCACTGCAGTGGTTTTGGCAGTGAGCAAAACCACTCTGCATTCCCTGTGCTGGCTGGCGTGGCACTGGGGCTGAGAGGGATGGGAGGGGCAGGTGGAGGGAGGGTGGCACGGTGTGCCAGCCCTAAGGACCACTGGCAGAGGTTGGTGGAGTTGTCCCCCCACATTCAGTGACACGGTAATGTCAGTGACTTTTATAGACATCTAGAAGACAAGCACTTTTAGAGTTCAAGCATGCAGTATCAGAGAGAGCAGTTTTTTGGTTAGCTTTTTTTTTTTTTTTTTTTTCGTTTTATAATAGCTAGTCTCACAATTCTTCCTGTCCCCACTTCCCCCAGTCCCTGGAGAATGAGAGTTATGGAAATAACAACTCCTGAGACCGTTTCCCAAGAACTCTGTGCCTTGGTCCACAAGAAGTGCAATGCCAGATCCACCCACATCCGACAAGCAAGACATCCTGGAGCAGTTTTAGGAGATGTTAGAGAGCTAGAAATGTCACTGTATTCATGTACAGAGCATGGACCCACACATGGAAAGCTAAGCTCCCTCCCCAGGGAAGCTGTGTGAACTTTGCCCAATCTTTTCCCTGTGTTTACTTTCCCCTCAGGATTAGTTACCACCCAACATGGGGTGGGAAGATCTGTCAGAGGTCATTCTCCCTCTGGACAGCAGCATGGAGTTCTGTGGCTCCCAGAGCCTGTCCATGACCCACTCACCCACCACTGCAGCCTCAGAGGGGACGGAGAGGCCACCAGGAAAGGCTCGGCTGCCTTGGGAATGGATCCACAAAGGGCTGAGTCTCTGCCTCTGCCCAGGGCTGCTGCCTACCTACAGCACAGGTAGGAGGGACCACAGTGGTGAACAAAAGTTTCAGGGACAGTAACAGCCCCCTTAAGTGGCATGAAGAAATAGGAAAATCAGAGAAATTTTTCAGTCTCATATAGATCTTGAGATAGATTCTCTGAGAGCTCGGGGGAGGCAAATGTTTTGGCTGGTGGCACGAGACACAGATGGGTTGGAAGGAGAAGACTCAAGAGAGAAATGACTGAGCACACAGGGGAAACCAGCAGCTCACCTGAGCTCCTAGCTGGGGCACTGGGGGACAGTGAATGGATGGTGTGTCACAGTGTGCCACAAGCTCGATATTGCAGAGAGGACATTTGTACAATTAAACACCCAAAATCCATCTAAACTGCACATTTAAATACTCTGAATGCAGGCACTTAAGAGAGCAGGCCTGTCTTCAGGAAACTGCAGAGCTGAGGCTGACAGGGCTCCCTGACATCTCAGCAGCCAGCACACTCCAAGCAGAAGGCCATCTGTCAGGGACTGCTCCCCAGCCGTGCTGCCTGTCCCTGCCACCCGCGCGGAGGACAGGACGCATTCCGAGAGGACCAGCGCGGAAACGGGCACAGCACATTCCAGCAGCCCCTGAAACCGAGGTGCTCAAGACTTCATTCTTCCATTGGATCCTCAGGCTTTTCATAATTTCAGGGATGAGAGCAATTTAATTTTTATAGAGATGTGTAATCCGCCATTTCAACACGCTAATTGAAATAGGCTGACACGCAGCTCTGTGCCCTGCGAGCCTTCCAAAGCACATATCTTGGCACTTCCCACCAGAGGCTGAATGGCATGGAAACCCTACCACATCCTCTGTGTTTACAGGCCTCTGCTTCTACATTATTATTTTGATTGCTGCCTTTACCAACAAACATCCAAGAGGCAGAACCCGCTTGGAGGAAATAATAGAAAGCAGAGCTGAAACAGATTTTAGGAGGTCAAAAATCAACTCTACCTGTGCTATTTTTGTCAGCTGTTTATTTAATCACTTTGTAAACTCCTTCAGCACTGGAAATGCACACATTTTCCCAATGCCATCTGATCTGTTCTTTAATTATGACTTTTATAATTCCTAACCTAATTTTTTCTTTGAGTAATCTAAGTTTATATTTTCATATCAATTCAGGGGAAAAATATGTTTAATTAATTTTCCTTCGTGTCCTTTTTGGAAAGTAGTGCCCAAAGCTTGCCAATGCTGAGGAAGGTAGAATGTATACACCTGTCTTCCAGGTTACAGTAATTAAAAAAAATCTCAGTAGTGCATTTTTCTTTTTCACAACATTGTATCAGTGAAGACCTAAATGCAGGTTGAACTGCTCATAACTTCTCTATTCTTTTCTTTAGAATCAAATATTTTACCCTCCATTCTGCAGCCAATTTTTCTACTGTATATACAGTAAGTACCTTTTATTTTCTCTCCCCAGTGAATAGCATTTTTTCTAATCACATCTCCAATCTGATTCCCAGTTCCACTCTCCAACATAGCTGCAGTTTTCCCAGGCTCATGTTCTTTGTGGTTGTAATGAGTACAATTGGTTTGTGCACCCAGGACACTACTGACACTAATCAGTGAGCACAGATCACAGCACAGGATCCTGCTTGGTATAGATTTCCATTTCAACAGTGTCTCACTGGTAATTGATCTCCAAATATATTTTTCCAACAGGGAAATACCCATCTTTTGGAAGGTTTCATCAAAACTATGTTTTCTTAGCTTTTTTTATGAATTGATCAAGAGTTGTCAAGAGAGAGAGAGGTTAAACAGGATTTGAGGTATTTGCAGTTTTTTCCTATGAGACATTTAATAATTCTTGATGAGCCCTGTGTGCATAGTGAAACAGTCTCAGAAGTCTTGCTTAAAGCCAAGTTCCCCAGTCATGTCATTGTAGAGCTGCTAAGAATATCAACATGACTCTAAGGGACATGTAAGTGTCACTGTCTCATGAACACTGACTCATACTCTGAACTTGCATGGTTCCATCCCATCTTTTCTCTAACTATTACTCTTCAAACTCCAACTTTACTCTTAGAGATGTGAACTTGTTCATAACTTCCAGTATGTTTTACAGACACTTGATTAGAGCTTCACAACACAGCTACTAAAAGCATGGATAGAGTCATAATTTTTCCTTAACATGGAGATGTATCTTTTTAAAAAGGAAACTCCCTGCCCATCTATGTGGTTAACTATGAGAAAATAATTCCATTAGGAGAATTATAATTTATAGTTCTAAGAAAGCCAGCTCTTGACAGCTGACTGAGCCTACACATAAAGAGTAGAGTCACAGAGACATACACTAAAATGTATACATTGGGAAATAAATTAGAGTTCAGTAATTAATGTGAATTGTAAAATCTTGTGTTACTCAATGACAACAATTACCATTAAAAATTTTTATTATTCTCATTTAAAATACCAGCAATCTAACAGGCTTATAAAACATCTATTTTGGTTTCTAGTTTAATTATCCTTCAGCTATACAGTCATTCATTCCACAAATTAAAAAAGAAGAGTTTACATGTGGGGGGAAAGTGCAGTAGCATGGTAGGAGAACTTCTTGGGGGGACTTCAGGCAACCAATTTTCATTCATTGCTCAAGCTGCCAACTTCACAAAATTTAGGTATGGGAGCTTGGATTCACCTATGGTGAAACTGAGGAGCCAGCCATGAACTTCTGATCCGTGTGATAATTGCTGTAGGATCACTCAGGACTGCCACTGAGGCTGAGCCATGCTAGGAGAGCTGCCTAAAGTCACAGACAGAAAATGGAGACAAGAGTTCATCTCACCTGTTTGCTGAGGACATCAACTATATCTCTTCCTGGTGCCTTTTCTTGGCACTTCAAGAGAAGAAAATATTCTAGCTCTTCAGAAAGAATCAATGACACACTTTTTCCTATTTTCCAGTCTTTTGTCTTCCCCTGTTGTTTTGATCCACACTGCCAAAATTACCTCATCTGCCTTTCTGGTCAGAGGCACCAACATACCTTGTCTCAAGTTCTGCCATATTTTCAGAATGACACACTTTTGTCCCAAAACTTATCTGATAGTAAGTGGCATGTTATTGGTTATACCTTGGCAGTTTGATATGTGCTAGTATGTGAAAAAGGGGCTCTATGAATTCACTGAAAATGAGAGCAAACAAAACTATCTATAAAAGCTCCATGAATGGAAATAAATATGTTGTTTTACCATAATTGTCCTTTATGCCTGCTTTCATCTCTTAATTCCACTTGAGTTCTTCAGTATACCTTCTATTCATACACATCTTTCACATGGTCAAGAAAGCCTTCTTTGCAAAGAGGAGTGCATGCCTGATATGTTCTGTCATACAACATATTTACATTGTTGTTCTTCCAACAAACATATTAATTATCTCAAATTAAAAGAAAACACTCAATAGCAGTGTATACAGGGATGTGTCTGCAGCAATCCAAAGTGGATGGATTTGAGCCCTGAGATGCAATTTCTCTCTACATGCACGGTGCTGTGGGCCAGTGGAGCACCCAGGCTGCTGAAAACACGAGACACTGTGTGTGTGAGCTGCAGGAGGAGCCACTTGCATGGAGGGGTGCATGTTGCTGGAACCAGGATTCACCAGCTGCCTCCTTTGCCTCCCGTTGCAGAGGGCAGAACAGTGCAGGAAGGGGGGAAAAGAGACAAGAGATATTCAAACCATCTAAAATTAGAGGAATTAATAATAATACTAGCTGTAGACAGTGTGTGATTCCCAAAATCAACATTTCTTGCTTTCCTGAAAAAACTCAGAGCCCAATGAATGTGAAATATCAGTAAAATAAAGGCTTCTAGGAGCACGAAAGGGTCACAATTAGAGAACCATGATAGGAGCATGAAAGACACGTTAGGGTCAAAGGCAGAGTGAGTGATGCCAGAAATGTTTTTTATTTGCAGCAGTTTGTACTTTGAGCTCTCATTTCTCCCCTTGGAGTGTTGTGGTGGAGAGGGGCTCTGCACGAGCCGTGCAGCCAGGATGGAAGCACCTGCCTGCACGGAGGGCCTGCGCCATTGCAGCAGACATCCAGAGGGAAAACAGATTTCCCTGCTCCCAGCCCAATTGTCCTGCAGTCTGTGCCATTAATAGCATAAACAAACGTCTACAATAGCCCCCGCTCTTCTGCTCTGAAAGAAATAAGAAAAGACCTTTCTGAAGCTTCTAGGGAGAGAGACAAGGAGGGCAGAGCAGCTTCCCTCTCGCTCCTCTGGCTGATGTCACCATTCCTGTGGCCAAAACATGTTTGTTGCTAAGCAACTATGTATATATTACACTCTTCTGCTTCCATTTGGGATTTAACATATGCATTTTCACTTTCATCTCTGATGCATACTTACATTTGTTTGCAGTGGGTGCCAGAGTGAATGGAAGCTGTCCAGTATGGGATATGCATAAGAACTGAAAGGCACACACGGTGATTTACCAATGTGCATCATTGTTTCGCAGCACAGTTCAATGGGAAACCCACTGAGTGCCATTCACCAGCAGTTGGGACAATTTTTTCATTCAGGATTGATGCTGGTTGCTGTGTAGCAGCTATTGGTTCAAGAAGTGCAGCAGTTCTCAGATGTCATGAGGAAAGAGTGAGGGGAGAGTCTGACTGTTAATTATTGAAGATGGATTCCTTCTATGATGATAAAAGAGGTCCGTTCTTTCACCTGAAGTTTTCTGTTTTATGCATAAATTCACTTTTTTCTACACCTCTCCCAATTACTTGACAGGCAATTAAAAAAAAAAAATCATCTTTTTCTTTTGAATTGCATGCAGATGACCCAAATCAGTAGCACCCATCACTCACATTTTTCTATTAATCAAATCTAAAAAGAAATAAAAAGAGGGTAAAGAGAAAAAGGAGGCAAGATGTGAGAGGTCATTTATATTACAAACATTCTGTAACAGAAGGGAAAAAATCAGTTTTAAAAAACCGCGTCTATTACTCTGTAATGAAATTATAAGAAAATGCTATTAGTCATGTCTGTACATTTATCCACATTGTGAGTTCAATAATTAAATTAGAAGATGTGACATGGAATTTGCTAAACAAAAATCCATGCTATAACAAAAAGGGCTTGGTATTGTCTCTATTAATAAGCATTAAAGAACAAAACACTGGAGGAATTCTTGGAGTTTAAATCATTTGGGTTCTGTTATGCTTTTCAGTTTAGCTTAATTTCCCACTGGAAGTTTTTCTCTAAGTGTAGTCCTAGGATTATCATCACATAAGGAAAAAAAATACTAAACTCAGTTTGTTACTGATTTTTCCTACTTTCTCTTCCCTGGAAGCCAGGACAGGAGAGGGAGCAAGGAGAAAGGATTACACAAGCCACAGTTGCTACAACCTCTTTTCTGAGGGAAGACTGAAGGTTTTTTTTTTTTCTTTCCCCTGAAGCTCATGGAAAATGAACTTATAAAAAGGAATATTATATGAAAGCAACCTGCTTGCCTGCTCGTATGCATTGATTCAGGGCTGTGTTGGAAGAAAAACTTTTCTCTGGGTGTGCACCAGCACAGAGCGTTAGGGTAGGGTAGCTCTCTCCCATGAGCTGCTCTTCCACAGAAGAGGGGTAATAACTCAGTGTTATTTTATGTGCTGGCCCCTTTTGCTCTGTGTATTTTCTCACCCCAGGTCTTTGCAGAGCCTTCAGCTGGAGCACCAATGGCCAATCCAGTTATATGCTGGACTGGACAAAGCAGACTGCACTGCAAGCAAGAATCTGACTGAGCAGATTTTAAAAAATATTTTTTTATTAAAAGAGGCAATTGAAAAAGCAACTGCACTACACCCTAAAGCCATCTTGAATTCAGAATCAGCTGCTGTTTGAAAGTTCCCTTGATGCAGGACAGTCTGTGTTTAGCACTTCCCCACTGGCACCAGGGCCACTCAGCAGCTCTGCAGGTAACAGAACTGGTGACACACAGAGATCCCCTTAAGGTGATGCTTGCATGAGTTAAACTGTTCTTGAGAGCCACAGAAATGTCCCTACTTGCCCCTGCCACTGTACACATACACTCTCCAAAATCTGAGATTCACAGAACAGCTAAGGACTGGCAGCAGCTTCTATATTTAACTTTTGATCTCTGGACATTTTGCCATCCTTTAGAAAAGAGCTGCTTTCCTCATTCACACCCCTGGTGCATTTGACTCTACCCAATATTAAAAGAGAGTGTAGCTTCAAGAATGGTTTATGTATATTTCTGCCAAGAGGATGACCAAGACTCCTTTAATATTCTTAAATTCACTTTAAAATTTAAAAAACAAGAAGTAGCTTCAGTCCAGTTATTTTTTAGCCAACTGAGAAGCATCTCAGCAATTTAAATTGGTATCCACAGTGGCATGACCAGGTCAAAAGAGCAGCATCTTTGGTCACAGCTGAAGTTTGGGCTATTCCAGAGGCACATCCAAAAGTACCCTCCATACTTAGTGAACATACCCCTCTCTTCTCCAAATTAGCTCATCACCTACCAATAAAATAATGGCTACCAATAAAATAATAAAATACTATTTAGAGTGCCAGTAAAAGTATTATTTCTTCCATTTCAGAATGTTCAGCTTCCTGAAATATTCAGCTGCAGAGGTGATTTTTCATTGTTTCCCCCAGAGTCTACATTTGGGGAATATTATGGAAAGCTGAAGCTAACACAGATGCACACATTCCAGGGATTCATGTGAAGTCCTGCCACTGCAAGTCCAGCTGAGGCGATGAACCTTTGTGGACCTTCCAGGAAGCTTGTGAATTTTGTTGCCAAGTTCAAACAGCTCTGAAATACATAAGGAAATGAGATCCCATGGTATTTATACAAATTCCCATGTCAGACATAAACGACTACCTTTGTCTACTGTTCAACAAAAAAACAAACTTGCATGAATCTTTCCCAAATGTAGGAGCAGTTATACCATTGCTAAATCTGGCAAAAAAGCACAAGAAGTGTGTGTGCAGAGGCTGCTTTGGAGGTTTTGGAAGGGAAAATATGGTGTTGTGATACTGCATTTTTAAATGCATTTTATCTGCTGCTGCCTTCCCTTTAATGTATATTTATATATATATTATTTATTTATATATATTATTTATACACATATATTTATCTAAGAGCCAGTAACACAAAATCAATAATTGCATAGCACTCTAATATTCGTAGCTCAGCAGATACACAGAATAGAATGGTTTTTTTTGCTTCTTGTGTTTAACTTATTTTTTAAAAAAATCTAACAATTCATCCTGCCTTTAGGAAAATATTCATGAAGCAAAACTGGCAATAGAAAAATAATTATTTGAAAAACATTATATGAGGTGAGTTGTTGCTTCCCTACTGGATGCCACTTTAAATTGAGCTAATTTGTTTTACCAGTAGCTTAAGAAAACCCCAGCACAGCAGCATGACAATTATATCCAGGTGCAAGGACTTAATTCAACAAATTCTAGGTGGATCCTTCCAGTCAGCTCAGTGGGCCTCATCCTCAGCTGTGGCTAAGAACAGATGCCCTTGGAAAAAAAAAAAAAAAAAAAAAAAAAAAAAACCTCACCACAACTCTGCAATCACAATCCATTGAATCTTTGAACAGTGAAGCTGAAATGTGTCCAAAAAAAAAAAAAAAAAAGATACTTTATATTTCTATGTCCAGAGTATCAATTGAAGCATGATTGAGAAACAAGAACATCTGAAGACATAAATCTGAGAAAACAGATGCTTTTTGCACAATTGTTACATTTCAAAACAATATTGTAAAAACAATAGCTCATCTACAAAATATTAGAGTGTGGTTCACCAGTTCTCTAGGATTTAGAAGAGACACCTGAAAAATCAAAGTCAAATCTAGCATTACTGATTTGGGGAACACTTTAATAAAACAATCTAACAGCAGGGCTTGCTGTTTTAATTGGTCTATGTCTTGACATAATAAAAGTTAAAACATCTTCAAAGGCAAGAATCCAGGGAAGAACTCCACATAAACAAGCACCACATAGGTATAGATCATAATACAAAAAAATTAGATTTGTAGGGGGTCTTGATCCTTTAGGAGCCAATAACTGCACAACTACAATAATTTTCAAGCTTCCTTTTTGACAACCTACAGTAACACAATAATGATCTGTTCCTGGCTCAGGCAAAACATCGGCTGAATTCAAACAGAAAGATACTTTTATAACACTTTGTTTACATATCATTTATTGCAATGGGTTAAGACCAGGAAACAATTTACATCTAAACCCACAGTGTCACATGCTTATTTAATTGCTGAAATGCTCCCAGATGTGTGCATGTTTTACTGATTTGTGCACAATATACAGTTACATTCAATTATTGTATTAGCAGGAACAAAAACTAAAGTTCATAAATGCATTTGTATCAAAAATACTGTATATGTGTATGCATGCCTAAATGGATAAAGATGGCATTTTTCAGGAACTTAGCCTTATTTTGTTACCATTTTGTAATTGTCGTCATAATTCATGTATTCCAATTTTTGAATAATATTGCAAAACATATTTTCTCTCCTACAATTTTTACAACTAGGAGTTTACAAAATACATCCCAAAAATGCTGCATTTTGTGTTATTAAGAATTTCAACTTTAACTAACACTAATTAGAGGTATACCAGATGACTCTGATTAAACTAGTGGGTAGTGCTTATTCAGATTTAATGTGAGCAATCTGGACATTTTGAAAAACAGCCAAGCTGGGCTCAAATAAAAACCTGCCAAAAATCCAAACTCTGAATTCAGTCAGGCATGTAAGACTGGTTCCCATGAACATTAAAAATAAAATTAAAATCAGTTGGAAGTCTTGGTTTCCTTCAAACGAGAGAACAACCTCCCATACCCTCAAGAAATATTTCTGCCCTGTGCATGCTGCCCTTTCAAAGCCACCTCTCAGCACCCCAGACAAGCCAGGGAAGAAGCAGCAAAGAGAGGTTACTGGTTTTGTCGAGTGTATCAGCTCTGACATTGCTGGATGCTGGTTTCTAGGTGAGGTTGGAGGCACACAGGAAGAGGGCAGCTGCCAGTTGAAACACATTTTCCAAGACTGTCATCCAGAAATGGAGAGACATGCTTTTCACTAGCTTTTAATTTAAAACACACTGTACAGAGACATATCTTATTCATCTGAACCTTTGAACATCTGATGTAAGGTGAGATTTAGGAATCAAACGTAGAGGGGCTGAGTTTTCTGCTGGTGTAAGATGACATAACCACTTCAGATAATGGACTTGTGGCTGCTCATACGCACATTTGGATTTTATAGAATCCCCCTCTCCCATATTGTTCACTTGCAGTGCATGGTTTCTATTTATGCTGGCATTAACTTGGAAAGAAAAGTCAGAATCTAACCCACTGTGAGAGAGTGTATCTTAGCTAGTGCTCAAATGCATCAGTTTGAATAAATTTAAGAACATAAAGGTCTCGGGTCAAAATTCAATGGGTATTAATCTCTTCTTTCACACATACCTCCAAAATTCATCCAAAGATGAGAACACTGAAGGTTTAAGAAAAGGGCCACTTTTACACTGCCTATTGCTGCATGGTGCAAAGTACAGAACTCCTCCAGGTGAGCTTATTTTCTAAAGCTGTATTTCTTTAACCCAAGATGCCTAAAGACAGGTAAGGACACTACAGATGTTAATCCAAACCACCCTGGGCACATTAAGGTTTGCTACAGTGAAAATGTGCTTTGCAAGGCCAAAGGGTCAAATATTTAAGATGTTTAAGATGTCTAAGATGTCTATTTCCTACTGGTGAACAACCAAATTATTGGATTTCAACAAGGCTTCTAAACTACGCTGTTTGAAAAAGAATCATGCTCTCAATCAGTGTAGCTTCTAAAGAACTGCCACTGGATTTTTTAAACTCTATTTTAAAAATTGCTGCCTTAAACAAAAGGCAAGATCTTGCTTTACTAAACATTAATTTTTAAGAAACTTTGGGTGTGTGTTTTATGCTTTCTTTGAATGGTAAGAACATATTACTGCATTGGAGATTCTCCACCTTTAAACCTTTGAATTCCGTGTGCAAATATCTGTTCAAAATTGAGCAGACACAGGCAGGAGATTTTTTTTCATCTGCAGTATTTTTTGAAGAGTGAGATTGCCAGAATAGAAGTTAGGAGTTTAGATTTTCAAACTCAAGCTTAAATGAAATTAAGTTCTAATTCTGGTTTGAAAATTCATCCATCAAGAACATTTAACAATAGACTCATATCTCTAAAATAGGTTTCACCAAAAATACATATCAGTGTAGGATTAGCTTTTTACTTATTAGTGCATTAGTCTGTTGAAGAAATGTTTCAGAAATAAAAACTGAAAAATTAGTAAAATTAACATATGATTAGAAAATAAGTTACTCTATATTTTTCTGATAAATTTCTAAAATAATTTTAGCAGTGCTTAAAAGTGCAGTTTATTTTTGCTTCCAACATTGTTCCTAGTATCTGTTTTAGCCTATATTCCACAATGGATGATTACATCTATAATCATTATTGGTCACTGGTCATTAATTTATTTCAGAGTATATACCTCTGTGGGCAGTAATTACTGCACAGCCTTCAAAGAGATATCATTAACAAAATGAGAAGACAGAAAATATGTTAATTACTGTAAATGTTCTACTGGTTTCTCCCTGGAAAAAACACGCCTGGAGATTAAGATCATGTCTAATTTTTTCATAGACAATATCATGCAATTTATAAGAATGAAAAATAAAAACTCTTACAGGGCCAGGAAAGAGGATGGCTTACAGCAATTTCAAGTTTCATTTTAAAATCTTTCAAGTACTTTCATGAATCAAAATGGAAACAAATATTTCATTTACTTTCGGGTAAAAACCCTTTTATGTCAAAGTGTGGCAGAAGCAAGAATTTTTCAGTCACTGTGTTTATGCACAGTCCACCACCATTGAATCCACCCACATGTAACTAGCTAGTTATCTCTAGTGATAGTGGGTTGGATGCTTAATAAACCTTGTATGCCTTTGCAAAAGGTTTACTGTAGGTAGAGATCCTTGTAGGCTCCATAAACCAATGGCTTTCACTGGTGAAAATTCTGCTTACCCAAACTCAATAAAAATATTTTCCAGACCAAATTTTCAGCAAGCACTAAGATTTGATGATAACACCATTTGAATCTTCTGTGTGAAGTTTTGCAGTCCCATAACTGGAGTTCACAGCTGGC
Organism: Oenanthe melanoleuca; assembly: GCF_029582105.1. Taxonomy (NCBI): domain Eukaryota; kingdom Metazoa; phylum Chordata; class Aves; order Passeriformes; family Muscicapidae; genus Oenanthe; species Oenanthe melanoleuca. Next base: position 12,036,158 of record NC_079343.1, on the reverse strand, counting down.
AGTTTTCAAAAGGCTCAGAGAAGGTTGGGTGAAGGAAACCAACCAACTAATCAAGCAAAAAAACCCAAACCTAGGCTCCTTACATTTCTTGACTCATTTATTCTTAAATGCAAGACCTTTCAGACAATTTTTACAAAAAAAAAAATAAGGAACATGTTGTGCTTGTTTTCCTTTAAGATACCATGATGGTTTTGTTTCAGTTTCTCCTGGAACGTTGTGTGAATAGCATATCAGGGAAACTGATTTAAATACGAACTTATTTCCCACATAAAACACATTTCCAAACAATCATCTAAACAGGCTTTTCCTGCACAAGCAATGCCACCAATGTCCTACACAGGATCTTATTTCATAGCTTGGTGCATAGACTTGCATATTCATGATCTATCTGGCAAAAGAAAAATCTGCCTGTTGAAAGTGTGTGATTTACATAGTGAGAAAGTGCTGAGAGAAAACAACATTACCAGAGGTTCACCTCCATCTGGTCATTGCCTTGACCATAAACTCTTCAAGGTTTCCCAGGAAAATTTTTATTTTCAATTTGTGTGGACAATCAGGAGGGAGGTGATCTTTTACACATGATCAAGAGCACATCAACAGAGACAGCAAGGCAGAGGATGACTTTGGATCTACAGGAATGCTCCAGCAAAAACTACAGAGTCATTCTAAATTTATATTTCTTGGACTACACAGAAACTGAATGTGAGAATGCCTGTGGAAAAGAAAGCAAACAGAAAGCCTCATGATTGCAGAGATGGCTGTGCAGGATTCATCTGAACCAACATTTGCCAATGTGGTTTTTGAAGTATTTACCCAGCACTGTATGAGACACCAGAGTGAATAAACTAAAGTGAAACAATCGTTTCCCATGCAGCAAAAGTAAACACTCCATGGATATTTGACTAGAAAATGTACAGTGGCATGGCACAGTGTTTTGTAGGCCATTGTGACTCCCTTAATGCCCTTAAATTCATAAATTGGCTATTAAACAGTAACCGAGATAGATCAAAAACTTAACTTCCTACTCAGAGTCCGACTTCCCTTCAAAACTGAGCAGATTAAACACCATCCACTGGTGTCCTCTCTGACAGCTCCACACTTGAGTGGATCATATTGACTAAACATCACAGGCTAGACAAATTCTTAGCTTTTGGAATAACTTGAGCTCAGTTTTTAAGCTCTCTGACATAGCAGTCAAAACTGCACTAACATGATTTACGGTTAAATTAAACATAAAAACATCATCATTAAAATAACTGTGATAAGGTTAAGAACTAATGCCTCATATGCTTTCTAAAGGCAGCCAAATATATAAACACTTTGGTCTGAGGTGCCAGTCAGTACAGAAACATAACTACATACAGTGCTATGCAGCATGCATGAGTTGCAGGCTTTCAATATTTAATGAAATATTCTCAGTCCTCAGCTTGATTCGCTTTTCACCATGTTCACAATTATTCATGCACTTTATCTGCTGAGGGTTTTTTTAAATGTAAAGCTCCAGTAATTTCTGTTCCCTTTCTAGAAGTAAGATTAGAGAAGATCAGAATAAAGTGTTTTGATTTTTAGAGTACTGAATGGCCAATAAAATCAATCTATTTCACTGAGAGCCTTAACACTATCTGTAAAAAAAATGCATATGTACTTTTCAAAAGAAATTAAAACAATTCTCTAACAAAAATGTTTTCTTCCAAAGTTTAATCAAAATGTGAATAGAAAACATTATATTCCTATAGATTTCAGCCTCACCACCTGGTATAACATTTCGGCCTGGGACAGTATGAACTTGATAATTCAAATACAGTCTTAATAGTCTGAAATCCTTCTAAAAATAGTTAGGTGGCCCTAAAGGGGTTTTATTCTTCTTTCAGGGAGAAAAAAAAAATTCTCAAAAAAAAAAGCAAGCACCTTAAATACATGCTTAGTATCCCAAATTATCTCATGACAAGTATCTCAACCATACCTTGGTTTATGTTCTATGCATCTGGTGAAAACATGTCTTTTCTCCAGTTTTACTTTGTCAAAAAGTCCAGTCCTTTGTATATGATTATTAAGGAGGAATGACCAGATTTAGTAATAAACTGCTTCTTCCTTCCTTACCCCAGATCTCTCCCCATTTTGAATAGGTGAAGTGAAACATACTGAAATGCTCATGGATACTATCAGCTGGAAAAAGTTGTCAAAATAATAAAATACTCACTTCTTGCAAGCATTTTTCATCAAAGCATTTTGCAGGTGGTTTCATCATTCCCACTTCCTCTAATAGAGGAACCAAGATGCGGATATGATAAAGATGACAAGCTTACAGGTCTACATCAATGTACACTAGCTGAGAATCTCAAATACTCTTTAAATTTCCTAACTAAAAGCATAAGTAGGAATCATCAAATGAGAATGAGTGCTAAGACAATGTCCACGTATACAGGATTTGAGCCAAGTATCACAAAGATTATGATTGAAGTCAGGGAAGCCTGTCCTGGGGAATGCAAAGACAGGAAGAGAGAGCATCTTCCATGGGGCTCTTTTTATGAGTGGTGAAGATGAGTCCTGGTTCTGATCTACCCTCAGCATGAGGAATACAGATGACAGCTTGCTACTACTTCCCTCAAAAGCAGTCAGATGTTTTCTGCCCTCTCCAATAGTGCCCAGCTTATTGGAAGGACATTCTGAAAAAAAAAAAAAAAAAAAAAAAAATCTGTGTTTTCTAGCAGATGACATTTTGCAGGTCTCTTCAGATTCCCAAAGCCAAGCATCAAACCTTTCAGCAGCAGTTATCATCACAGTAGCTCTTAAGGGCCCCACACAATGAGGCACCACTTTAGTGTGCTGCATTTTTATGCTCTGGTCTGTGCTTTGGAACACAGGAAAATACCTGAAAAATTATCCCAAATCTGTTTCCTTCCTGGTGAAATCAAGAGGTGTTACATCATCTTTCACCATTTCTTAGTATATAAATTCCCTTTCAAGTCCCTTCAATGGCTTCCCCTTCACCTTTTGTATCATATTCTAGTATTTCATCTCTACTTCAAGGCACCACACTCTACCAGTCCTTCCTGTGTGTCAGCTCTCCTTTCCTCATGGTAAACCTCCTGCTGGCTCTGCTCCTCTCACACCACTCTTCCTAATGCTTCTTCATAACCTTCTCTCATGATTTTTCTTAAATGCTGCCACTTTTACACAGAAAATCCTTTCCAGCTCCTGAGCACCAACTACTCTTTTCCACTGGATTATTTCTATACAGGACTTATTTTCAAACTTGTAAAAAGGTTTAAATGTATACTGCAGAAAAATATTTGGGGGTTTTGTTTGTTTATGGAAACTAGGTTTGATATACAGTTTAAGACATTCATGGAAACTATAGAACTCACAAAATATGCTGAAAATGAAAGAGAATTAATATCAAGATAATATTTTGGGGGAAAGAACCCAATAACTGAGGGCACTGCATTACTAATATGGAGATTAAGGTAAAATAATATTTGTTGGGGAAACCAGCGCTTACTCTATGTCTAAAAGAGCATTGGTTTTGAGATAGTCAGCATCACTTGGAGAGGAAGCCTTTGGGTTATGATAGTACTATGAAAATAGCACTCAGGTAATTGATAACACTGAATTTATTCACACATAAGGAACAGAAAACAAAAATAAAGTAATCTATTTTTTCATCATACAAATCCATGCTTCTTCTACATTTTGTAAACTGTGGTTACTTATAAGACCTCCACCTGGAAAAACATCTTAGAACTGGAAAACATGCACAGAAGAGCAATAAAGCTGAATGGTTTCTATACAAGGGATGACTCAGTCAGCTAAGACTTTTCATCCTGGAAAAGAGATGGCTTAGGGGAAAAATTTTGAAAAAATTATGAAGGTCCACAACGACCATGAGATAGAGATGAATTGCTTTTTCCTTTTTTCAGTACAGGACATGGTGGCCAAAGGAAGCCAGTTGATCCCAATTCAAAACAAACAAGCAGTTCTTCATTCATATGTAGCAAAATTATATAAATCTTTGCCAAATGATGTGGCAGAAACAAAACTTTGCTGGGTTCAAGGGCAGGCTTAATAACTACTTGAAAAGAGAGCTGGAGAGCCTTAGTAAACAGACAAGCCACAGTGGTCTTAAAGTCCCTGAGCCAGAATAGTTAGAAGCCAGAAAAATATTCAGTGGGCAGATTTTACACACTTGCCTTGAGCACGCTGTATAATCTTCCCTTGACAACCAATTTTGGCCACTGTTACAAAAACAGCAATGTTGGACAAGCCCTCGTCTGAACTACTGCAGTTGCTCTTGTGAAATTAGTTCTGAAAATTGTAAAACAATTACTCAGGACACCCCTTCATGTTTCTGAGCAATGCTATGTCTTGAAAAAGCGTTAGCACAAAGGGAGAGAGGAGAGAGGGTGATGTTTCATTGGGCTCTGCTGTGATCCAAGGGTGACTGAGATTTTAATAGCAGGAAGCAAACTGAATATAAGTCGGTTTAGAGATAATCTCACATATACAAGACTGCTTATCTAAACCATTCCTGTGTGTTAGATCCAATTTGGGTTTTACACAGTTTAAGGCTGACTGATGCTCTCTCAGTTTTATAATAGGTTATTGCTGGGATCATTCAGAAGTACACTGAATGTAGGTGAACAATCTCTTGGCTTTGAGGGAAAGCTGAAGGGCTGTGAGGGAGGTTCTGAGCCTCTGCTTATCCTGTGTGCTCAAACATTCCTGGGAGACTGCAGTGGAATAAGGTGCTGCCAGTGACCTTTTGAAAATCTTGGCCAAAAAGAAAAACATAGGCTGCCATCAATGGCCACATCACTTCTCAGTGTTCTCTTTGACACTTAAGTGAACAAGAACCATCTCCTTCCTCGTTGCATGCAACAGCAGAGCACCCTATTAGGGATTAATAAAGAATAATCCAGCAAAAATTATAGCCAGAGGATCTGGAACAGATTTCATGGGCTGATGAGACTTTGGCTAACATACAGCACTCACAACACTTGGAACATCTCCTGTGTCAATGATTAACACTTCAGTGAGCATTCTGAATACATAAGGTATTTCATAGGCAGTAGCTGACCTTAATGAGGGCAAAAGATAAGTGAGCTTTTCAAATCTTAGGGGGAAAATGGTCTGAGAACACTTCAACCATGACAATATCCTGAGTCAACACATTGTGTCTGTAGAAGCAGGACAAAAATCCCTTGTGAAAGGTTTCAAAATAGCAGTGAAAGCCAACTTTTATACACCAATACTTAGAAAAGTCTTGGAGTGTGTGTGTTGCACAGGGAAGATGCACACACTCCAACAAGGTTTGGGAGCACACCTGCCATGTTAAAGGATGTGCTCACTGGAAGCTTTGGAAGTGTGGCACATCACAACAACCTCTGAATGCCCTGCAGAACATGCAGGGAAGGCTCATGGCTCTTTTCTAGACCTGTGCAAAGCACCCCAGAGACCCTTATTATCTATATGAGCAGTGTATAATTGCTGGAATGAGGTGCTAGACACAAATGTTAACTGTTGTTCTTCAGACACAACATGCTATTTAGATAGATGTTGCTAAATGGAGCCTGTGGCATCTTCTCTGGATTCAGCTACAGCAGAACTACTGCCAGAGAAGGAGAAAGTGGATGTAAATAGTCCTTGAAGTATATAAACTATTTCTAAAGTAGGTTAGAAATAGAAAGAAATAAAATAAAGCCTGTTTCCTTAGTTAAATTACCATTCTTAAACCTGGGAAACCTCAAGGCAGATGGAGGTGAGGAAGGAAACTTCCTCTCCCAGTACAGATGAGGAAGGAAAAAATAACATGCTGAGGATCAAATCAAAATAGACTCAAAGCTGGTTCTTACAGAAGGTCTTACAATACCTCTGTTGTCCCTGTAGAGCAAGTTGCAGATTTCTGGTAATGCTCTGATTCAGAGACAGACCAAAAGAGGGGACCCCACCCAGAGGATAAGCCAGGCTTGCTAAACCTGCTGTTAAAAGCAGTCAAGCATCCAGGGAAAGTAAACAATCCTTCTACTGCCCTCAACTGAACAGCAAACAGGTACACTGCAGATCTGAAAGCCGAGACTGCTTAAGATCTCACCCTCCTGTATATATAGACAAGGAGATTTCCTCCAGCATCCCACACACTGTGGGATTATTCCTCACTCCTGCCCACACCCATCCGCTCATCTTCATCTGCTGCAATTGGCTGAGGCACATCTTCCATCCACTGATATCCCTTTGGTTCAAGATTTCCTGCTGCCCTAACTTTAGATCCAGGCAAGAGTATTGCAGAGCTCCATTAAAAGTTAGAGAAATAAAGTGTTAGAAAAATAGAAGCACATGTAAAAAATTAAAAACCAACCAAACAAAAAAATCCTCATTTCTTCCCTTGGTGTTCAGTAGAAAATAACATTAAGTATTTACCCATCTAGTCATTCCTGCTTAGGTCTTCTCACAGCTACAATACCCACCCTAAATTACCTCCTCCTCCCTTAATCACAGCAGGATTTAGAGTTACCCTGTGGTACCCCCCTTTATAGACTGGTGGGTGAATCAATTAAATCCCCACAGCTGGCTACCCTGAAAATCCCTGCACTCTGTTCAGGCAGCTGTGGACCTCCTCTAGCAAAAGGGAAATCATTAACTCCTTCCCAACCACGTCCTGGACACTGGATTTATAACTTATTTCATACACCATAGTCACCAACAAGCACTCAAAGCCCTCTAAGCTTGAATAACATGAAAGCTGAAAAATATCCAAAACACTATGTTACCTCTGATTATTTTTTTTTACAGTGCAGAGACCTAATCTATTAATTTCCATTAAGAAACTAAACTTGATAAATAGATAACATTACAAAAAGAAAATGTAATTAGCGTGTAGTCGTGGTAGATGTAAACTTGCTGGTACCCAGGAGTAATAGCAGTTTATGTGAAAACTAGGATGTTACCATAATTATGAAAATGAATGTATAATTTATGCACATAATATGGAAAATATGCAAGGTGTGTAGAGGATATGATTATATTGTGTTTTCTTGTTTCTATTGATAGATGATAAATCTTTAGGTTATGTTGAATCTTTGCATTTTTCAGCATGGTTTTTGGATGCCCATGATTTCTGATAAAGTTTTTTTTTTCTTTTGTTTTTAATTAAACTCCATTTTACAACAGCAGCCCTTCTTCTGCTTTATTATGCCAAAGAAGCATATGGAAATATAAACTCTGAGATGTTACTGATTTATTTTGATGTTGGAGCATTTTGCTCTTGTGTAAACATTTCTTGTGACATGAATATGGATAGTTTCAAATCTTGGAAGAGTTCATTACTAAAGGTAGCATATGTTTTTGACTCCTGAACCATGAGGGAAATGAGAACACCCAGCTTGCCAAACAGTAAATTGTAAACAGTTGGTACACCCCTAAGCAAAAGACTGAAATAATTACTGTATCTGTGTTTTAGAGTAGCCAGCTCATTTTTATGTCTCATTTTTGTTTGGGTTTTTTTTTCATTTTGCTGATTTAATGTTTTTCTGCAAGGTTTGTAGATGCAGTCTAAATATATACTTAGGGCCTGCAGCATCATGATTCTAAGTGTGCAGATGTCAGCATGGATTCATGGATTCCCAGATACCCTACGACCACGTATAAAAGCCTGGCTGAAAGAGGCTGTCAGCTGCTTTGCTTCCAGATCTACTCATAAAATTTGTTGTTTTTTTAAACCTGGACTCCATTTTGCACGTACCAGGCTTCTCCAGGCCATCGAGGAGCTCTGAATACTTTCACCACTTTGATCATGAGAAGCAGAGGCCCCTCACAATTCTGTCACATTACCCAGAACATGGCCAGAGCTGAATGGCATGAATGCTTATTTTGTGCACCATCTATAAATTATTACTGTGATTTTCCCAGGAGCCTGGCATCCTCGTGCCCCTGCCCCTCCTGAAGCTTCCCATACAAATATTAGAAGTGCTGCCTGCTGTTGTGGCAGCAAGGTCCAAGGTCGGGCTCTGCTGTGTACAGGGTCACCTCCACAAATGCAAATAATGCCATGGAGAGTGTTCCTTGCCTTTAGGGGCTAAAAAACCCCTAGAGCCACACAGGTGATACTTCAGAACATTAGACATCACAGCTTTTAAATGGATGCTGCCTTCCTTCTCCTTACTGACACTTTTTATTGCTCCTGCTGGAACACCAGCCTGGAATGCCAGACTAAAGGATGGGGTTTGGGTACACTCACTCTGTCCTGGTGCCTCCTTGGACTCTAGGCAAAAAATACTCATCCATGACTCAGTCACCATGCTTGATTTTCCTTCTACCCTGCAACTCCCCAAAAAATAAGAAGATATTACACAGAGTTTCTGGTAGTTTACTGGTTCAGACACTTTTTGGGATTTGTGGCAAAATCAACCCCAGCATATCTGGCATTTTCACCACCCCAGGCTGGTTTTCTAGCTATCAAATGTGCTGGATAACTCCCACTTCTCTGCCTCCATGTTCCCTAAGTCTCTGTCTTACACATACTCTGAACACAGGCACAGCTTCAAACCCCAGGTTCTCCTGGCATTGGGGCACCTAATTTAAAACTCTCACTGCAGGGCTTACAGGCCACCAGCCATAGATTAGTTTTTCTATGGTATTCCATATACTCAGTAGAATGTTCATGCTTCTTGCATTATCTCAGCATTTGGATGGAGCTGAAATAGTGAATGTAGATGAAGAACAGATACAGCTTTAAAAGTAGGAGAGAAAGCTGCCCAGTCACCCAGTTGCAACCCCATTGTAGGACTGCTTATAAGTTGCATCCAGCACTCCAGATAAATCTGCCCTGGACGTCACTATTTAAAGATCTTAGGTGCTTATCTGTCCTTGGGAATCTGGGTCAAGTGATTTGCCTAGGTCCATGCAGCAGGTTGGCAGCACAGCCAGGATTAGGAATCCTGGGTCCTGAGTTATGGGTTATTGCTCTCTCCAGGGCATGGCATTACCTCCTCAGAACACAAATCAAACACTCCACATTCACTACAAAACTTGGTTACAGGCACAACATGAATTTAGGGAGGCACTGCACTGTACAGAGTATCATAGGTGTGTGTGGGTGCATTCAGCTGAAAACATCAAAAACTTATCCAAAATAAACATTTTCTCTGTGTTCTCCACCCCTGGGGAAGAGGAAAGAACAGCATGCTAGAGATATGATTGACATGGTTTAACACACCAGTGGATTGTCTTGGCAGACACTGTGGTGAACAGCCCAATATCAGAGCAGGCACAGAGACCACACAGCCCTGCCTGGGCTGCATCTCCCCACCAGCACCACCACTGCACCAGCCCTTGAGAACCTGGAGTTAGGCAGCTTGACGTGAGTTCTCCTCTTGCTGTGCAGCTACATGGATTTGCCCAACTTTGTGTTACATTGCAGATATTGGATGGGATACTTGCCAGGAGCAAGCAAGAATTATACAACCTCAGCACAAGCATAATCAAATCACTTTTTCTTAAAAAAAAACAGAAGTGATGGTTCAACATTTTGGCATGGTTTCAGATTAAGTACTTTTTAAGAAAGGCAAATGGGCTCTAACATTCAGATTTGTAGAAATATACTAAATCAGGCATGTATAATAAACTTTTCACACAGCTCTAGAAAGAATTCCTTTTGTCCCTACAAGAGTTATATATTTGTTAAATTCATCTCTTGTGTAACGTTATTGTTTTCCAGTGTAGTTACATGAAGGATGAATTAAACCCGTTACCAAATGATTTTTTACAAACAAATAATTGAGGCTTGCTGAATGAGAAATAAATAGATTCTGCTATTTAAAAGCCAAAGTGAGACAAAAACTGCTTCCCATATTAACTCCTTTAAATCTCTGGGGGGGAAAAAGTGTCAAAGGTCAGGAAATACAACACAACCCTGCACTGCAAAGTTGCATGCTCTCTCAGCAAAAAGAGGAACTCAAGTACTAGTGAAGGACAAGGAACTGATCAAGCAGCAACAAGTTCATTCTTCCAACATATAAAGAGTAGAACATAGCTTCTTTGTTCCACATTTGTTCCATGCAGTTATCAACCAGAATTTACTTAGGCTTTCATTCAAGTGTCATTGTGCAGATTTATTTGAAGAGTGTGGATGGAGCAGTGGCACAGAGATAACTGCCCCATTTCTCCTTCTCTCATCTCCACATTTGATGCCCTCCACTGTTAAATGGGATCCCCTTCAAGTTTTTAGGTATAGTAAGATGTAAAGTAGAAGATAAAAGAAACATTTTAAGAGAAGTAAGGTGTGTGTAAAAGTTCACAAAGTATAGTTACTTTGGAAAGTTCTCAGAAAGATCCACCATGCTTGTGAATTATGTTATCTGAGAACAGCAGGCTTTATGGTACTTTGTAGCTTTTGGGCAACAAATTAAAATTTATTCCAAATGAGTACAGTAAAAGTGTACTGCAGCTTAAAGAGTGGCTTTAAGTGAGTCTCCACTTCTGTGAATGTTTGGTGATATTTATTTCTTAAGTCAAACAGCCCTGCTTTAGCTCTTCTCTCTGGCTGCTCTTCTTGGCAGTTGCAGAATCTCCTCAGCATACTGTAAGATATTGCAGCAGAAAGCCATTTCCTTTGGTTCATCTCACTAGATACATGGCACAGATTGCACCAGTATTTAGTACACCACAAACATAAATCACATGTCAATATAGCCAAGGCAGGTGGGGCAGGAAAGCCTTCTCTGAGCACTCCAGAGAAGAGGAGAAACTAACCTCTAGAGAAAATTGCAAAAGAACAAATCATTGCTCCACATTTGCTCCTCATCATTTGCTCCTCATGACAGGAAGAACAAAACTTCTGCCTGTCTCAGATGGGTCCCTTCCCATCCTCACTCTTCTGGGTTCAGCCAACACTGCCAACCTGCTGGGCACCTCCCTCTCAGAGCTTCTCTGTGGGAGGATTTTATTTCTTTTTGGAATATGTATTGTGGAGAAAGATGGTAAAAGCTGGCAAAACACAGAGCTACATTTGGCTCAGTGTTTCTAGTATGCTTTTCCTCCAGTTACAACAAAAGTTATCTATCCAACTCCCTTGAAGGAAGCTTTCATTTTCATTAAAATTCATTGTTCCCTATTCTCCCCCTAGGCCTTCTTTTTTCTTAATTCTATCTTTCTTATCACTATATCTACTCTAAATATCACAGCTCTGCTTGTTCTCCCCTCTGTTCTATGTTGGCTTAGTCACAGCTTCTTCCTACTACTTGTAATTTGGTACAAAATAATTTACCTATCAACTATAAAGAGCACTTGAACATTTGTATCTCACCAGGGAAGATCAACAGGCCTTATCTTACTTTTATGGAACTGCTCCACAGCCCCCTCAAGGCTTTTCTCTCAGAAATCTCTTGAGACCCTCACACCCCATCAGCTAACCTGTTTTCCATTTTATAGCTAGGAAAGTCCAGAGAGACAAAAGGCATCCAGACAGCAGTATCCAGGTTTTCCAAATCCTTGGTTGGTTGGCTATAAGCTAAGCCACTCTTCTTTCTTTTGTGATTTCCTACACCACTTGGATGTTCTTCCCCTTTTTTGTGCTGCTGCCTTATCTCCCTCTCCTGGAAATGTCTTTGTTCTTAAATCTCATCTGAAAACTTTCCAATTTCCTTTCCTTTTTTTGTTGTTACACAACCCATTTCCTTTACATTCTTTTCCCTTCCCTTTTTCCTTCTCCTGTGGCTCCTAAAGTCAATCTATGTTTCAAAAATAATTCTACTGCTATTTCTTCTTTATTTCTGATTTTCTTATGTTCATGGTATTCTATCCTCAGAGACTGTTTTTCGTCTCCTTGAGAGTCACTGTGACAATCTGCATAAAACATTCCTTCTTTTCTTTATCTCTCTCTGCAAAGCATTTTGCACTACTTTTTATGGGAGATGCTTTTATATAATTAAACTAGATTCTGATTGTATGGGAAATGAAAAGGCTATAGAGTAAGCAAGCTCTGAGGATACTGGAAGCATTATAAGTAACATTTGTTCTTTAACCATCAATATTTAAAAAATAAATAACACAGGCATAGTACATTTGAAAGTTTTGGTACACAAAATATCATTTCTGTGTCCTCAGTGTAAATTAAATTTTGTGCCAGTACCCAATTTTGGAAAGCCATTCAAAGCAAGTCCTTAAACAAAGGAAGTCCCAGAGAGAGAAAAAGGAGAGACTGATCTGTATTTAAAGTCCATGTCTGCACTTTCAGAGAGTGCAGTAGTTTTCCTTTTCCTAATACTTATTTTTTCTTCCACGTCATGCCTTGTTATAGCCTGCCTTTAGCATATAATCTTTCAGTTATAGGTATTTTTTTGCTTCAGTGTCACCAACAGGAAAAGAAAATACTACTTAAATCTGTAACAGCTGCATATGCTTCCCCCAAACTGAATGCACTGTAGATGTGTGAGCCTTCACTATTAAATATTTTCAGCTGCTTATGTGATGTACACATGTGGCAAGTTAGCAAAGTGTTAGCTTGCAATGCTTCCAGCCAGTCATATATCTTTTTTCTCCATGTGTTGTTGTCTTCTGTCTTATGTACGTCAATATAATCTTTGCTACCTATCCCCACTTTTTGCAATGCACCTAATATAAATCTACCTGAATGTTTGCATAATAGGCAAAAAGATGTCTTAATATGGAGAGTTAGACAATTAACTGGAGAGCTCAATTTTACAAAATTTCACCAGTATCCAATGTGAAAAAGTACATGGGCTTGATTTGGTTTGGCAAGAAATGTAGGATTTTAGTTTCTCATCATAAATTCAGAAATTTCAAAAATGAGACTGTCACATCAACTCTCTCCCAAAAAAATACTCACTTTAGTGTCCTTGGTACCCTAAAAGATATTCACCCTGGCTGAAACACCTCAGAGGAGGGAGGATGATGGGCTGCTGGGAGCACAGGGCTTCTCCAACATTTGGACAAATCTTGGCTCATGCCTCTGTGATGCACAGGTCAGGTCTGCTAAACATGGTGTCAGCTTGGAGCCACCTGCTTTGCACCTTTAAATCCCTGTGCATCTCTGTAAACCTCAGAGAAAACAGCTTGTTCTGGGCAGAGACTGACATCCCTGACTCCAGAGATGCCAATGGCCACAGGAGCTGTCTGTGCCCCTCTCCCTGCCACCTGCATGGCTGTGACCCAGCCTTTCTGCTCCACCATGCCTTCAGCAGCACTCTGGGTTTGCATGCTGGCAAAAGAATAGTAACAAGGAAGAATGGGGGCAAAAATTACCTTTCAGTCATCCCAACACAGCAGTTGATTGAGGCAGTCCAGCCCCAGGAGCACAAGGCTTCCACAGTTGCTACAGAAGGACTGAACCATCACATTTTTCCTGACTCTTGTTGGGTCCCATAGAGCAATAGTACATCCTTCTATAAACCTGGTCTCAATAACTTATTTTTTCAAGGTATAAAAAGCTTCATTTTCCAGCATCCCCCCCACAAAAATGCCTCAGCAGTGATGGCAGTGGTTTGGTGGCTGTGCAGGCAGTGAGGTGCTGGGGACACTCCCCAGGGCCAGGGCTGGGGACACGGGTGGGCTGTCCTGCCCCACTCCTCGTGCCCATTAGCACTCACAGAGCTGCTTGTGCTTCCTGTCACAACTCAGGCATTGTCAGGCTCTGCTCTTCATCTGTGGACCACAGTGGATTTGAATCAACTCCAGCAAAGCAAAAAGAGAGAAGCTTTGGATTCCCATATGCATTTGACCTGTGTGGCCCATGGCTCCTGAGCCTTAATCATGAAAATGCCTTGTGAAGTCAATGTGAAAAGCTGTAGGTAGACTCACTAAGATTTTGCCCCTATTATTATACCATTAAACAAATCATTCTTTGACTAATTGAAGTACAGGATGTACTGTAGATCACCACTTGTATTATTTCACATATGACTAGAGTCAGGAAAAAAATACAGCTGTAAGTAAACCCCAGCTTGGTCAGAGCTTTTAAATCACCTTTTTCACACACATTGCTTCTGCTGATGTCTCCAAATAAAGCAAGTTTTTAAAAGTAAAAGCCATATTATCACTATATAAATTAGAATACTTGAAACATTTGAAACATGCAAATAAAGCAAACATCATGATAGGTATCTACAGCATTAAACTATTACATCCAAATTTAGGCTTCTAAATAAAATTGCTTGATTAATCACAGTCAGTGCCCAACTGGAAGCTCTGACTTCAGCACAGAGTTATGAGTATGGGGTCCACAGCCATGCATAATTAGGAAACTTAATATCAGTTTAGGACTAAATTTCAATCCTAGATATTTGAAAATTTTATCCAACCTATGTGAATATACTAGCTGTAGGTGTAAGATTTAGCTTCAATATGTCCAGATACACATTTTCAACAACTCTACAAAAATGTAAATTCATTCAAGTTTCCCCAGTGGCTTACCATGTTTCTCTTGTTAATAGTGAACAGTTTTAAGAGTTATCCATATGTTTTTTGTCAGTCTCCAGCTTTCTAGGATTACCTGTGTAGTGTGTCTTGAATGACACAAATCATAATCTCATAATTTTTACATTGTTGAGTCATTATGTATTGTGCCCATGTGAATGAAGCACCTTAAAAACTGATATTTATGTATTAAATCAAAGCAGATCTAGCTTGTGCCTTTCTCCAGCTGCAGGGATCTGAAGGGTGATGGCAGTATTAGTACAGCTGGATGCCAAAACAGCAAGGCTGCTGGGCAGAGAAAGCCACAATTGTACCTCCTAGACACAGCTACTGCCTGGTCACTCTGCTTGCCTCTGAGAACATGGGTCTGTAATCATTCAGAATGGACTTTCCATGCCTATTTTCTTAGGAACTGCTGGTTCTTAAATTTATGGATTCAGTAAAACCAGAAAAGCAGCAGAGATAGTTTTGTGATAGGAATTATTTTTTTCCTGTTAATTCAGTTGACCTTTTCTTGTTGACTTCCAAATGAAAAATATGTAGTCATAAATGTGAAATTAATATGAATTTCAGGACTGGTAAGCTCACTGCTCCATATTTAAAAGTCACAGAGTGCTGCCTCTATTACCTATTATGGCTCTTAACTAAATATCTCCATTAATTTCCAAAAGACCTCAGTTCTCTGATGCACATTGATGGGGAATGTTCAGCAGCACAGAACAATGGCATTATCCAGGCTATAAAGGTGCTGTAAATATCACTTTTGCCAACACAAAATTTCTACAGAGGTACCTAAATTCACACAATGAGCTGTATGTATGTCTCATTCTGTCAGCATTTGTGGTAAGCTTAGACAAAAGTTTTCAAAAAATGACTAATGCTTATGAGTGGTTTTGTACCACAGAGAGGGCTCAAAAGATGCCAGTTCCTAAATTCTTTAAATCAATATTAACTTGGTCACCTCAGATCTTCAGGACCCCAAAACTAACCCCTCTGCATTTTTGGGAAAAGTGGCATGGTTGCAAGTCATCTCTGGCTTTTTGAAACATTCACTCGTGGCACCATAAGCACGAGTGATGAGATGTGGGGCATGAGGGATGTGGAGCCCACACAGAGGCTTTACAGTGGTCATCTGCACCAGCAGCTTTCTGTAAGAAATCTAATTCCAGCAGCAGAATCTGTACCCCACGACTGACTGGCTAAAATCTTTTTCAAGGAGAGGAGATCAGTTGATCTATACATATATAACAGAGTAAGTAACTCTGTTGAAATTTTCATATGTACTTTCAAACACCACCAAAACCATTTTCTAAACATTTGGATTTTGCATAAGTCTTACAGACATTTGCTGAACCTGTAAATATCACAAATTATTAAAATAACTCTCAAATTTTATTAGGACAGTCCAGCACTTTTAGTGATCAAATTCTGCTTTGTTTTGAAAATCTTTACATTCTATATCATTAAAAATAATTGTTACTCTTCTAACTTGCAGTTGGGATCAAGGTTCCATTGTGCTAAGTGCTGAATATTCAGAAGAGACAGTCCCTGCTCCAAAGAGGCTGCTGGTTTAAGAGACAAAAAAACAGAATCCAGATGGGGAAATGTGATATAGCATACAAGCACAGTGGTTAAGGTGATGATAGCTTCACATCTTAGCCAAGAGCCTGCAAACTGCACAGAACTGGTTGATATCCACACCCATACAGTAACCCATTGATTCCAGTGGGGCTTTGACAGGCAGCCAGAGCTTCCTTGAAAGTGCTAATGCTGAAACAGAGGTGTATTAATTCCTTCTCTAGGGCTTTCCCCCTTCTATTTTATTAGTTCTATTTGTTTGGGGTTTTTTTTTTTTACTTTTTGCTACTTTCAGTTTTACCCTCTACACAGACTTTTAAATCAGCCTAGACTGTCTCTGTTTTCATATGTAATTAAAAGTGTCTAATGTAACATTTACTTTTTTAATTATAAAAATAAAATCACTGTTTTCAATTTTAATTTTCAAACCTTTCTTTTATTTTTCAATTAACTACATCACAGATAGCTAAACCTTGTGCAGTCTTCTTCTTTTACTGTTTAATGCCATCCTCCTCAAATCTCAGAGATACTTAAAACTTCTAGTTCTTGTTCCCTCCCCCTTGTCAAATTCCCAGAGAATCAAATTACTTCTTCTACAGTCAGCACAATGTCCTGATTATCATTACATTGTCTAATTTAATCTTTACTAACCCATTCAGCAATATGAATTCCAAAATAATGTACTATATGAAAAATAGTGTGAAAATAAACTATCTAGTAATGATTAGAACTCCTGCTGACTGCCTGGCTTTATGTGAAATGATGGCAATCACATGTTCAAAGCATGCCAACTGAAGTGTGGCTACCACACTTAGCAGTTTAGTTTCTCATGTGACAGAAGTATGAAATACAGCACAAGCCTTTCTGTGGCTGCACAGTCGTCTCTGGTGCTTAATGAGAAAGCTGTGTCAGAACTTCCAGCGAGGATGGATCTTTCATGTAGTGACAGGTAAGCAAAGAAACATGAGAGGACACAGTTTTCTGGGGGAAAGAGAGCAAGCTGTTTGCTTCCATGAGAAAGTTTGTTATTGAGCAATGACTGGTTCAGCTGAATTGATCCAGGGCTGCTGTCTATCAGTCCCAGCCTGGAAGGCTCAGACACCTTTTCATGGGTGTATTTACACAATATAAGTTGAAGAAATTAGATGGCCTTGTGCTTAAGATGTGCACACATCTGTATCAGTTTCACCACAGATGCCTCAAAGAGAAAAATTATTTTTCTGAGTGTTTGTGGCATTATCTGAGGTCCTGTGTATAAATCTTGCTGCAACCCATCTTGCACTATTCATGGAGCTTTGCATGGTGCAGACTGGAAGCTGATTCATGGCAGCTCCATGAGTTTCCTTCAAGGAAGAGAGCTCTCTGAAGGGTGAGCTTTGGGGTTTCAGGCTTTTGCTTTTCTCTGTTTCTAAAATGGCAAATATGCACTGTTATGTGTGTATGCCAACAAGAGCTATGCAAAAGAGACACCTTGTTCTTGGCAGGGAAGATAAGTTTTGATACATTCCTTATTTCCTGTAGAAGCTCAAAGTTGACTTTTTAGTTGCTGTATGTCTGTCAGACATGAGTTGTAATTTTGGTGAGATTACAAGGTCAAACAGTCCTTCTGTCAATTAATGCCCTTTTGTCAGCATATTTTTCCTGCTTGGGGAACCAGTAGGAGGTGGCTGACAAAATGCACTTTTGCCAATATATGAGTCTGCTTGAGGAAGGTCTGCTAACAAATCACTGTACTGGTAGACAAATCCTTGAGCAAACTCAAGAAATTTCTGTCTTTGCAAAGAGGAGTTTCTTCTGCTTGTAGATACTTCTGTTGCTCTTCAGGTGTTGCTCTAAGTACAAGTTCTCTCTCAGAGATTACAGTGAGTATAACTGAACTCTGCAGCTGGATGATGACTAAAAATCTACTGAGTGAATGTATTTCAATTTTCCATACAACAGTCCAGACTCAGAAGCAGAAAAGAAGCCTTATATACATAGATGATTGCAAGGTGTTTCCATATTGATACTGAAGTACCATTACCTGGGTTAGGTGCTGCCCTG
This sequence comes from Oenanthe melanoleuca, assembly GCF_029582105.1. Classification (NCBI taxonomy): domain Eukaryota; kingdom Metazoa; phylum Chordata; class Aves; order Passeriformes; family Muscicapidae; genus Oenanthe; species Oenanthe melanoleuca. Next base: position 12,018,110 of record NC_079343.1, on the reverse strand, counting down.
CACAAAGCACAGTCTATTCCATGTGCCTCAGAATCTGCCATTCTTGTACAGAGAAAGGCCCACTGAAATTATCCAGGAACAACTTTTCCAGCAATTGACCATGCAATCAACTGCAGGGCCACAGCCCACAAATATCAGGAGAAATCTGTATTTATACCATGTGTTTTATAGCTAATACTAGGTAGTTCAGTTTACCTGTTTGTGAAACAAGTATAAATATCATGGTATAGGCAGGAAAACAAAAGGCAAGTATTATATGATACATTTGATATACATCATGTTGTAAGATTATTTAAACCTCCTAGAGTTTGAGTTTGTCTTATTGGTATAGTTATACAGTCTTGACCACTGGCTCTACACCATACTTTAAAATCAATTTTATAGCTTCCATTTTAGAGTACTACATCTTGCTTATGGGTTGGGAAAGACACAATATTTGTCTAATCAACTCTAATTTACAATTTTCTGAGCCAATTCTCTTGTTGCTAGAATAATTCTTGGTTCTGCAGAAAGATCTTCAAGAGCAGACTACACTTTAGCCATGCTAAACTCTCATTAAAAGCAGCCGGGACAGTAAGTCCTTATGTGACAAATTCAGGGATAGGAGTTTGCTAGCATGTGCCTTTCAGTTTTTGTGGCTATCAGTCTCATCTGGGACAGCACAATACAGGTAATTACAGGACACACTTTCATTAAGGTGTAAATCAGTCACTCTCACATTGGCATAAAATAGTGCAACTTTAGATGCCTCCAAGCAGCCATACAATTTTGTACAGTGCATGTGGAAGTAACTCCCTCTCCTCACAGATTACCCTGACCATCCTGAAGTTCTCCTACACTCAGAGAATGGAGTGGAAAAAGAAATATGACAATTATTGTAAAATACTATTCAAGCCAAAATTCCCTAACACTTTCATAAGAATATCAATCTTTGCCTAACTAACTGAAGGTTTAGCCTGTAATTGTATGTCCTTCAGTAAATAGTGCAAATGGCCAATTTTTAAAGATATTTAGATTATTTGATTTAATTAAGGAGTTAGGAATCTAAGTATGCTTTAAAATCCTCCCTAAATTCTAGTACATCACCATGTGTGGGTTCATTCATTAATTTGAAATGTGCTCACAGCCTGCATTTCTACAGGGCAGGAGTTGGGATTTACTGCAAGAGGGATTCCATGTTTGAATATTCCACTTTTTTTCATGTCCTATGTTTTGTTAAGGTTAGTGTACCTTTATATTTTCTCAAAAGTAATATTCCTACCATTGGACAGTCATATCATTTTCTGTTTCCTCTGCTGACCCTTTTTCCCAGGGTGTACATTTATAACCCAAGGTTATAAGCAATTAGTACAATCTAATTTTCAATACTAAGGAAAAGGATATGCTTGATTTGTCTCTAAAGTAGGTTACAACAAAATGAACATGTGAGCTTTGACTGAACAGAAGGTTGAGATAACCTGTGTTATTTTCCAAATGTCAAAAATGGCTAGTTAGTGTTGTATAGTGTAGTTATTAATTTCAATGGGATTATGCCACAATAGAATCCTCTCAGTAATTTTGAATATGTTTTCACAAAATGATCCCAACAGCTAAAAGAATGAATCCTATTTTGTTCCTACAAAACATAGTCCAAAGTTAATGTCTGTGCATAATTTATTGTACTTATCAAAATTCTGAATTTAATTTACCTATAAATATTCAAACATATACTTCCATTTTTAATTTCTAGTGTGTTATTGAAAAATGAGGTAAAGTCAAATAGCCAGAACTATAACTGATATAATTGGGGAAGTTCTGTCAAGATCAATAGTTATGCTGATTAACCCAAGCTGAGGATCTGGCCCAATAAATAGCTAACTACATAATGAGCAAAATAATTCACTCTGCTATTAATTAGAAAAAGAACCAAGGAACACTTAATCCAAATGCTGGGGTTTGCAGAGGTTGTTCCAAAGCACGTACACAGTTGTGGGCAATTTGGGAGCAGATCAATGTGTCAAGTTGTGGAGTTCCCACATTTCTCTGTTCTCGGCTGTAAACCCTTTGCATATTTTGGGAGTAAAGGAGGAGTCTACATTTTTTGCAGATGCTGGAAACATGCCAGATGCTCCTATTACAAATATTTCTACATACTGCCAAATGCTCCCATTGGGAATACTCCTTGTATCCCCATAACTACTGGTTTTGCTCAGTCCATTACTCAATAAAACTCGCCACTTCTCCAGCTGGAATAGTCTGGTCTGAGAAAAAGGGCACCAGAAATTCAAACACATCTAGCTGGAGAAACTGGGCTGTTAATAGATCCAGCGAGCTGTGATTTATGACCCAATTTTTGCATTAAAAGGAAATACAAAGCACTGCCTCACAGGTGCAAATACATTTTACTAATTATAACAGTATTTAAAAGTATTATGTGGGAGAAATGGTCTACTGATAGTAGTTATAAATTTCTTTTAGATCTGTATTTCCATCTGTCACCAACTTCAGTGGGGCCAAGAGTTCAGCTCTGATGTCCTAATGATTTGGGAAAAATTGGAAGTATCTCAGCTTTAAAAAAATTTATTTTCCACCTTTAAGCAGTACTTGAGATGAAGTATGTTTTCCCTGGTGAGTCTGAAAGAAAGGGAATTCATGTATTTGCTACCTTCTACTTTCTACATGCAATTTTTCTATTTTCTTATCATTCTGTAACAATGAAAGATGCCACATTAGTGCATAGAGCCTTAATCTTAACCTGTCAGATGCATTCATTCCTTTCACTATAAAAATTGCATTTCATGTTTTCTTTCCTTAGACCCCCAAATTTACAAACACTTAAGCATGTGCTTAATATTAAGTCTCATTTGGTACAGAAAGCAATGAACTGCACTTAAGAGACACCAGTGCTCTACAAAAAATATTTTATAGCTGTTTTTCTATACTATATTTAATTATTTTAATACCAAATTGAACTGTTTCATCTCATCTCAAATATACCAGAGAAATCTTGAAGCTGCTCCTTAGGCTTCTTTTGATCTGATGAATATTTTCTGGTTTTGAGAATTTCTTCGAACAACCCGATGATTTAATGGCAGCTCTTTTTCCTCTAGCCTAGCAACAAAGCCAGTGCCATCCCACATTAAAGGCAATGAAAATAGACTAGGCTGATTTACAATAAAAATATTTATATTTAATATTAGTGTTTCTGTAGTAGGTCACTAAAGGAATAATAAAAATGGTAGGCTGTTGTTACTGCCTTAAAAAATGGGATTTTTATTTAAGCAAATCATGTCAGTGTCTGAAGCCTACTGGATTATCTTCTAACATATGGTAAGTATTGGTTATGTGGTGTGCTGGCTTGCATTTCATTGTTGGAAAAGCATAGAAAACTGATTTTAGTATGCCTTTGCTCTTAGCAGCAGGGTATAATCATTTTTAAAAGAAATTATGGAATCAAGCATTAGCATACTGTGTAAATTTAGGATTTATGGAAGGATGTCATATATCACACACATATATTGCTTTGGGATGCTTAGGAAATCTTCACTACCACATGTCACTGTTTTGTAGTTGTTTAAAATGGTAACTAAGCACATGCAAAAAGATAGCAATGCTAGGATAGTCTTCAAAAAAATTACATTGTTAAGTATTTCATAAACATACCGAAACATTAATATATTACCCATTTTACAAGGACTGAACTTTAAAGAATTCCTTTCTGTGAATGTGTCAGTTATCATTATCCCTGAGGGTATTAGCTAAGCCCCACGTACTCAGCCCCTTGCAACCTTGCCATTCTTACAGGATTAGCTTCAGGTGCCTGGAGGTGGGAGCATGTGTGTGGGTGGAAGTCAGGGCTTTTTGCACCCACAGGAGAGAAAACCAACCCTCCTCATCCCCTTATGTCCCTCCATGATGGGTTGTCCCTCCACTTTTCTCCATGTGAGGGGAGCAAGAGCTGCACCAGCAGGTGATGCCATTCCCACACAGCTCCAGTGGTGCAGGATGAAGCACTGGGAGATGTGCCCTGCTCTGGCACCAGAACGTGCCTGCTGCATCTCCTGAAAGAGCAGCCTGCATCTCCTGAAAGAGCAGCCTGAAATCTCCTGAAAGAGCAGCCTGAAATCTCCTGAAGGAGCAGCCTGAAATCTCCTGAAAGAGCAACCTGCAATCTCCTGAAGGAGCAGCCTGCATCTCCTGAAAGAGCAGCCTGCATCTCCTGAAAGAGCAGCCTGCACATCATCACTCTAAACAGGAAGCCCAAATTGTAATTGAAAGGTGAGAGAAAAGTACCCATTACATACGTGCCAGCTCATGCTTATTGCTGAGGGTAGGCTTGACTTTACCCTTCACTTTAGATTTCAGCAGCTTAATTAATCTATTGACATCAAAAGGAAAGTAATCTGTTATGAGCAGTCCTCCTAAAGACTTGGTGCTTTGAAACCTCATTTCAAAATTGACCTTGCCTCTGCCAAAAATGAATGTAAAACTCAGGGACAAGAAGAGCCCTTTCCTGGGATCCTCCACCACTGACACTTTTGTTCCACCAGACCTCTGCAAGGTGCTCATTTGATCACTGCTATTTATTCTGTACTTTTATCTAAATAAGGTTCTAAGCATGTTATTCATCCATAACAGAGACAATGCACAAAAACTCCAGAGGTTGAAGAGTATGGGCTGTCACAGGCTGCTCTATCAGATTATGGCTGTAGAGGGACAGTGATTGCCTGAGAACATGACATCTTGACATTTCACTAGAGGCCATCCCTGGCCTCCAGCCCTCAGCTAGGTACTTGCTTGATGGAAGGCACAAAAGTAAAGTAAGAAACAAAATGTTGGTACACTGGAGCTCTTAAAATTTAAACTGCTCATGAAAGGAAAAAGCCGAGCCAGAACCAGCATCAATTATTTTAAATTGTAACACACAATGCCAGAGTCAGCAATCACATCAGCCACTCGTACAAGCTGCTTCAAAGTACAGCTTGAAGCATAAGACTCCCATCCCAAGTGCTCAGTGCATTGACAAAGACTATGACTCATATTTGCAAATATTCAGCAAACCTAACATAGCCTGTGACCTATTGCTTAGAAGTGTCCCTGCAAAAACCTAGTTAATCTGTAATAACCTAGAGAAATCTCAATTTCTGTATTGCTCCATGGCCCAGATTCTCCATGCATAAGGCGTTTTGTTTCTTCTTGTTCCCCTGATCTGGCCCCTGGTTCCCCACTGGTGTTTTGCAAAGCCTGGGGTCCTTGAAGGGGAAGCTGACTGCCTCTGCCCAGGTGTCCACTAGGGCAGTGCCAGGGAATGGCTCTCTGACCCATTAAATCATTTTGAAAATGCAGTTATATCTAATTAGTGTTTAGCATTGGCGGTCTTCAGTGTTTGCATTGGTTTGTTTCCATGAAGTGAGATTTCTGGGTTATTTATTACTGCTAATATGTTCCACCACGCTTTGACAGTCACCTTATGTTCTGCCAGTTTGGGGGTTTTTGTCAATTATCCTGATTTCATGTATGCCTCTGATCTTTATCTAAAAATTCTTCTCTCTGCATCCTCTCAAGTCAGAAATTTTTCCTTGTTTTCCAGATGGATTGTAAGGGCTGGACTGTAGAATAACTGCACAAGAAATGAGGGATTTGTTTACAAACAGTTTGACGAGGTTAGTTTACCCAAACACACAAGCTAACCAAATTTCACTTAAAAGAGACCTCTTGTCCTGAAGGAGAGTAAAGAAAAGCTGTGGCTCATGGTCAGTTTATATTTGCATTTTCCATCAAGGGGTTATTTGATCCCCTCTGCAGGGAGCATTTACTTGAAAGATGGGTCTCAGCCACAGTGTAAATTCCAATTCACTCTCCCCAAAAGTCTGCTGTTACTCAGACTGTCCAAGTTTTGGTCCTCCTCTGTGCCAAGCTTAGTGGAACAAGAGCTACCTTCCTTCACATTTCAGCTGTCTCTTTAATATACACTCTTCTCTTTCAGTTTATCATGTCTCTTGCTCACATGTGATAATGTCAGCTTAAGCATGTGCAACAAACTCATAATTCAAAATTACTTGGCTCTGAAATACAAGATAATCTTAAGAAAACTCCAAATAAATACTGTAATACTATATTCACATATATGTTATCTGATAGTGTACACTGTGATTTAAATTCTACTATTGTCAAATTCTTTGAATCATTAAACAAGTGATACCCATTGGACATTTTATTCATTCTAGACATGTTTTGACATTTTGGATCAAAACATTTTTTTAGTATGATTAGCTAACTTTCTTAGCAATTGTTTGCTTGGATGTGACATAAACTAAGAACACTTTATCAGCTGTGGCAAATTATCCTTTCTAACTCAGAATTACAGAAGTATATTAAATTTGCACATTCAACAATGGAAATTCTCTAGAAAATAACAAAATTTATGACTCATTAAGAGCTAAAGGGTGTTGTGTCTTGACATTATGAAGGGCTGGGATATTATGAACACAGACTTTCACAAAAAAATTTCCATTAGAATTAAGCTTAAAAAAAATTTAGGTTTGACTGAAGCCACCAAGGTTGCAGGCAAGACAGTGCTGTGAGTGAGTTGTGCAGCTGGATTACATCAATTAGTCCCAAAACCGAACAGTAATTAAGCTTTTACTAATATTAGTTCATACAATTGCATTCTGTTACAAAAGCAATATTTTAAGGATGAACAGCAACACATTTTCAATTTCCCTGTAGACATTGAATACAGTCAGAACCCAGTGTGCAATACATTTAGTAGTGTAATCAGTTCATTGTTCTTGTTTTCCTGAAGCTCTAGTAACTGTTTCTTTTTTTTACTTTTATTTTTACTTTTTTATGTCTTTATCTAATAATGTTTGTTCATCTGCTGTTATATCATCTACAGTGAACACTTCAAAAAGATGAGGGGAGAGGAAAAGAGGTGCATAGAAAAAAGAAGTTATAGCACAGTCATGTAAGGTAGCAACTGTTATCAAATACTTTATTTTATCCTTTTATATTGGAGATTGCAAATGGTTCAAACATGTGCTTAACCATAAGTGAAGTGTTTAAAACCACCTCCCAACAAAGCTGGTTTTGTATGAACATAAACTTTTGGGGTCAGCTGCGACCTGAGTCCCAAACTCCATTCTTGCCCAATTTGAATGGGGCCAAGCTCGGTGAGTTGAGCTTTGCTTCCTCTGGAGACACATAGAGCTACCACAGCCATATGCAGGAGCAGGACTGGCTTTTCTGAGAGCCCCCAGGAAGGATCTGGGGGTCCTGCATGGGAGGAGCTGCTGTCTGCCACTGGGAGGAGGGACAGACACAGACCCTGATTCCACTTTATCCTCCCAAGCTCCAAAGAGTTTTCTGCCTCAGCCAACCTCCTTCTGTACTAGAACATATTTTTACACATTACAGCACTGAAGATTTTAATATTAAATATTCTTCTGCAGAAAAAAAAGAAAACACTGATGATGTTTTCCAGGACCTCATTTTCCCATATATATTAATATCATGCCTCACATTTCAGTGACTTTTATTCAAACTTACTACAGCTGAGTTGCAAAATGTTGTCTTTGTCCTTAAGACCATGACAGAGAACTTTATCTGCATTCAGATGCCTACTGGTTTGTGGTATTTCAATAATAAAACAGCAGGATTGAAGGCTCATGATGAGAAATCTGACTAATTACCTGTTAGATGATAGATGGTTGTAACTCGGCAGTGCCAGTCACTGAAAACAAAACACTTCTAGATATCAATCAGCTTCCTGACAAATTCAATTTCCATCACATTCAGTGGACAATAAATGTGAATTTTACCTCAGCAGATATATAGCTTTGACTTTTAACTTTCCAATATGCATAATGATGTTTTAATAAAGTGGAGATTTCTTTTAAGTAAATTAGTATTTAAATACCTGACATATTTGTATTTCAGGCTCAACGCTGGTAGAAGTAATTAATGTTCCAAATCTGTCTTGTGTTCTACTGCAGACAGCAAAGGTGTATTTAATAGCAGTATTTTTGTTTTCTGCATATATTCTTAAGACCAATTACTTACAATGCTTGTAATGGAGGTATTTACCCTCTTTTTCCAGCATCTTATCCATCTTTGTATCAGTGAGTTGGGTGCAGATTCTCCACATGAATCAAAAAACAAAATATCCAGCTATCACAATTACATACCAGCATGTGGGTAAAGTTAAAATAAAGAGGGATTGGAGTGTGGGATTGAATATGGGCTTGAAGAAACACCTCTCTTCCTTTCCACATAGGGACTAATTGTATCTGGAAATTGTGGATAAGCTTGTACACTTCAGAATGAATCAGTGTGTTCAATATCCCTGCCAAAAGTATGATATGAAAATTAGGCTCTAGAGGTCATCGATTCCTTGGGCACAATAAACTGAAAGTAAAGAGGAAACACTAACATTGGCCCAAAGTTATGGGGGATTTGCATTCTGGTATCCCTGCAACTAATCACCCTGCCCTGTGCATCATGCGTGCACACAGCAGAAAAGAGCAGGCTCTGTCTCAAACTTCTGAAATCTTCAGGTTTCATGGGATACAAATTCTCACCAATTGATTTATCTCTGCCTTTTGGCAAGTGCCTTCCACACGACAAAAAGAAAGGCAGCAAAATTACATTTGTACTTGATTTGGAGCACTATGTTTCTCCTATTTTATTTCACCCAATAAAAAAATTGAAAAAAAAAAAAAAGAATAGATCAAGCCTTAATGCAATTGTCCTTCTTGGAGGAGCCGTGTTAATGTGCCCTGTCAGCTGTCGGGGCAAAGCGAAGCTCTGAGGACCCACCACAGGTGTCCACCCAGCCCTCGGTGCAGGAGCTGCAGGGAGCTTTGTCCTTGGGAAATGGGGAAATTATTAAAGCAGGTAACATCTGGGACCTGCTTCTCTGAGGCAACATCAGGGAGAGATAACTCTGTTAGTGTCAGTGATGGTCGAGGGTTCCCAGGGCTGGCCGCTGATCTGTGCTCGGTTTGATTGATTGGCAGGGGCTGGGACAAGCTTTGTCTGCTCATTTCTCCAAACAGGAGCAGCCTCTGCCTTTATCCAGAGCTCCCCACACCAGCCCCTTCCCAGCAGGGCCTCCAGGCTTCTGCTGGAGCACGGGCAGGAGATACTGGGGTGACCCTGGGGACCTGCCTGCCCAGGGCTGAGGCAGGGATGGAGAGGCAGGGATGGAGGGACAGGGATGGAGAGGCAGGGATGGAGAGGCAGGGATGGAGGGACAGGGATGGAGAGGCAGGGATGGAGAGGCAGGGATGGAGAGGCAGGGATGGAGAGGCAGGGATGGAGGGACAGGGATGGAGGGACAGGGATGGAGAGGCAGGGATGGAGAGGCAGGGATGGAGAGGCAGGGATGGAGAGGCAGGGATGGAGAGGCAGAGATGGAGAGGCAGGGATGGAGAGGCAGGGATGAAGGGACAGGGATGGAGAGGCAGGGATGGGGGGACAGGGATGGAGAGGCAGGAATGGAGAGGCAGGGATGAAGGGACAGGGATGGAGAGGCAGGGATGGGGGGACAGGGATGGAGAGGCAGGAATGGAGGGACAGAGATGGAGGGACAGGGATGGAGAGGCAGGGATGGAGGGACAGGGATGGAAAGGCAGGGATGGAGGGACAGAGATGGAGGCACAGGGATGGAGAGGCAGGGATGGGGGGACAGGGATGGAGGGACAGGGATGGAGAGGCAGGAATGTAGAGGCAGGGATGGAGAGGCGGGGATGGAGAGGCAGGGATGGAGGGGCAGGAATGGAGGGGCAGGGATGGAGAGGCAGGGATGGGGGGACAGGGATGGAGAGGCAGGAATGGAGAGGCAGGGATGGAGAGGCAGGGATGGAGGGACAGGGATGGAGGGGCAGGGATGGAGAGACAGGGATGGAGGGACAGGGATGGAGAGGCAGGGATGGAGAGGCAGGGATGGAGAGGCAGGGATGGAGAGGCAGGGATGGAGGGACAGGCAGTGTGAGCCAGTGCTGGGTGTGGGGAGCCCTGTGCCAGAGCTCTGTGCCAGAGATGATAGCTACAAATAAACTCGAGTGAAAAGGCTGAGAATTTTTCACTGGAGTCAGCTCACCCAGCAAACACCCTACAGCAGCCATTTCTTCTGAACTTGTGCTTTTTTCCCAGTCCTCATCTCAGCATGAGCACCCCAGAAGAGCTGCCCGAGCCCTGGCCATGGAGTGCAGGATTCCCAGGGCAATGCAGGTCACACACACGTGCCTCAGGTCTGCCTTTCTGGCATTACATTGGGTTTAGATGGTTTTATGCTGGAAGCTGCAGCAAATTTGCCCTGCAAACCACATCCCTCTCTGCAGCCTGGCATTTTGCAAGTAGCTGTTATTTTCCAATTTGCAGACATGCACGTTGTTTTTTCTGTATTTACAGGATATATTTCTATTTTGTTTTAAGAAAGATCCTTGATAGTACTGCCAGAGTTTGTCCCTGATTTTGTACAGTCAGGCTCTCACTGTAAAAGGTGACAATATATCTATGAATAAGAGGTTTAGTGCATCAGTGAAAAATTACATACTTAAACACAGGTTATTAAAGATTATGTCACCAATCTGCATGCATGCACATACATATCCATATATTTAAAAAATATGCCAGTAATCAATTTAGAATAGCATATTTTATTATTTCTTATGGAAACAATCATGGTTGTATCAACAAATTCTTCTGTTTCTGATTCTGATAATGAATTATCAGGCTCACGTTTATATACTACTTTTCATTAGAGAGGTACTGAAGACTCTGTAATGATTTTTTTCTTAATCAAACCACTGTACAGAAGAGATCTACTTAGGCTTTTCTTAAAGCAGCCTGACATCAAAAGATTTCAAAAGGACAAAGGCTGCTTTTAAAAGCTAACATACTATTTATGATTTCAAATGGCAGAGGTATGATTTAGCCTGGTTTATTACAGATGTTATAAATGATGTTTCACATAAGAATATTACTCTTTTATTGCTTTCCAGGTAGAGTTTCCACTGGCTTCATTAAAGGCCTGAATGTAAAACAGCTGCAGAACCGTGAATTGGGTCCTGGCAAGTGAAATAGTCCCTTTATTTTGTTAAATCATTTGACATGGCAACGTGGCAGCTATTTAATTACACTCATGCAAGAACAATAAATAAAGGTCCTATGACCTTTTGTTTCAATAAAATAAAATCTACTTATTCTTTTTAACTAAAATGTCATTTCCCATTTATTTTCCCCCAATGTGGTTGCCAGTGTCCAATTTTTAGGCTCAGTGCACAACAGTGATAAGGTCAAAACCTGAGACAGGGTGATGTGATTAGCCCTGTCCTAGGCTACCTCATAAAAATGTCTGCCACACAGCACATGCTCTGTCATGCAAGAAAAATTGTTTACAAAAGGGTTCAACCAAACAGAGTTGTATGAACATGCAAAGTACTTTTTTCAGTCTCCTCTCCACTGATTTTTGCAAGTGAGATCAGGGAGAGAGGGAGGAGAATTTTAAAATGGGTAAATAGAAGATAAAACTGGACACTGTGGAAAATCAAAAATTGAGGTGGGTGGTCTGGCAGCTCGAATAACTGTTGCAGATGACCTTACAAAGCCAAGGTGTGATTCATCAATCCCAGAAGACTTGCAATATGTGATATTTTCCCTGCTTTGGAATAGGCAGTAACCCAAACAAAACCTGACCTGATGAGGTTTGGTTCACAGAGGTCTCATCTCTCCATGAGAATAGGTGGAATTGCAAGCATAAATACCAAGCACTAATACGGCACCACAGACAGGGACTTTATTTATCATGCAGAGAGTGAAAACAAAGCTTTCTACTAGATTTATTGGTAAAAGGAAACAGAAGAATCTGGTATGGACAAACTGCATGTTCCCCACATCTCAACTGCCAGGACTTCCTGCCCTCAGGCTTAGATATATTTATTTGATTATAATTCAGTAAAGTTGTGTGATTTCAAGCCATTCCAAACAAACAAAATGTCTAGGATATCATTCAAGGATGTCTTGACAATGCAATATTTCCCCTTTCAGATTAAAATTAAAAATTGACATGCTAATTAAATGCTCTCATAAAGAGGAGTTCTACTTCTCAGAAATTGTTTTTATTAATTTTATTTTTTAAACAGCTTAAGGACTGTGAAAATTAAAATGGTGACAGTTTTATCTGGATGAAATTATTATAGCATGTACATCACTGGGAGAGAGACAGAAAAGCATATGGAATATATATATATATATTCAGAGCTTGATTGTGCTGTTTCTTTGTATTCAAAGGCCTCTTTGACTTCACTGGAAATTTTACATATGTGACAGTTGCAGAAATGAGTCCTCAAATTGTACAGAAATCAAATTTCCATGTTAAAGAGACCCTGTTTCTAATTTCACTTGGAAAAATCACAGTTTTTCATATGAACCCCATCTCGTTATTTTTCCAGCCTTTCTAAACATTGGTGCTTTTTATAAATGAAGGGCATTGGGGAGGAAAAAAAAAAAAAGAGCTAGAAAGAAAAAGAAGACTTTATATGTACCAGGGGATAAATATGTTACAGGAACAAGTTTTTTGTGTTGAGTGTACTGTCAGGAGTAAAGAGAAACATGGATAATACTATTAGCGCCCCTGTGCTCAAAATAAAATATTAATGGCAGCATTTCCTGAGAAATTAAATTACTAGAGGAAAAAAAGTCTTAAAAATATGCATTCCACTGCCTTGTTGAAAGCCCTCACACAAATTACGGTCAAATTAATATCCTTTTGTCTTTAGCACACATATTTTATGACCTTGAGAGATGTTCTCATGTAAATATCTGAGGTTTTCTTATTTAGAGATGGTCATATTTTGGCCAAGGGAAAGAGCATAACTATTAGCTAGGTTTGAATGGATGTTTGTTTGCAGGAGTCATAAGATCATCTAAGGTCTGTTTGGCCCCTACTTAAACCTCCAAAATTGTTCAGCTTCAGCTGACTTAAGGGCATTGGTGCTGACCAGTCCAGTTTGTCCCAGCTGCACTGGTGGACAGTGAGACTCAGCACATGAGAAAAGTGCTCTTTTTGTTGCAACACTTTACAATTTCCTTAAGGTTCTTATTCAACCATTAGCAGTGACTCACTGGTTGTTAGATAACTGCAGTTCTCACTAAACTGAAAATAAAAAAAATTGAGATCCATTCTCACAGAGGTCCTCCATATGTGATAAATACTGGCTGCTATGCTTCTAAGAAGGCTATAATTACCTAAAATATAATTCATTATGTCAAGTCTCCAATGTACACTATATTATCAAAAGGAGTAAAAAAAAAAAAAAAATTCTAGATCATGACTATTTCAAAAAGATTATTTCTTGAAGTAAAGAAGCGAAACATTATGACTCATGCCTATCAATTTTCTATTGCCTATATTCATTTTTATCTGAGAAAATAAAGGAAAAAGAAAAAATTCAATGTCCTGCCAATAAGTTGAAATTGTTAGAATGTTTTATACACATTAAAATCATGTTTCAAGTAGGTTAATAATACCCCAGCAGCCTCAGAAGCAGTGGAGAACACAACCTTCTTTTGCCCTGACTGTGATACAGGAAAAGGCTTGTTCCTGCTGAGACTATGAGGGGGCTGAAACTTTCCTTTCTCCATAAGTTCACCAAGAAACACAGATATTTGGGGCATAAACCTGCATTTAGTTGAATACTGTCAAATGAGGAAAATCTGTGTGCCTCACACAGTGCTCAGCATCTTGTCCAACACTGGTGTGCTGGCTTCAGGTCAGGCCAAGCCTTTGCAAGGACACTACCCCTAACACTGTTCTTACTAAAATTATATAAATAAGTATTTTCCACAGTCATAAATAATTTTTACAGCTAGGTTTTTCACACTTCTCCCCCATTTTCTGATATAATCCACTCTGCTAAATTTTTGCAGCATTGAGGCAAGCATGGTTAAACCTAAGATCCCACAGCAGTATAATAAATATTCATCAGTACTACATTTGCCTTTATGTACTTCCCAAGCTTCAAAATAGCTAAATGACACAAATTTGTTACAGTGGTAACAGCAACACAATTATGGTTAGTGGCCTGTCGCTGCTACCATCCAAACTTCAGCTTACAATAATACAAAACTCTTGACAGGCCATTCATGGATCAAACTTAAAATATAAGGAAAAAAGAGAAATGGTTTTAACAACTGAGTGTTTATGGAACTGCCAGATGACAAGCTAGTATATGGAAGAGAAAATTAAATGTACAGAGGGAAAAAAAAAACAAAACAGATCATGCAAGTTGAAGATAGGTTTTATACGTGCACTAAATATTTACCTTGATGCTTTTAAAAACAGTATTTTTCTTAAAGGAATGGCAAGAAATTAAGACCCTGGGGGGTGTTCTTCTCCATGCCAGAGGCCCAAACTAGCTCAGGAGAAACAGAAGTCCATCCTGCAGACGTGAAAGGAATTATTTCTGCCCAGGTAGGCAGCAGGCAGCTACTGGTGCTGGAGGTGAACATCTCAGAGGGGACCCCAGGAATAAATCCTCCTTGAAGGCTACAGGCACCTAAAAGAGAAGCTTCCATTCCCTGATCCATCACTAGATATTGCACCAGAAGAAAGGGTTAAACATACAATTTGTGCTCTTCATGGTGTGGGCTTGATGCATGGAGCAGGAAAGGAAGAGGAAGGAGTGGAATAAAGGAGCAGAGGAGAGGGATTTCTTCCAGTGAGTGGCCAAGGTCACTCAAGGCAGGCTTCTGCTCTACCCTGCCCTACATGAATTTCTTTCTCTTCCTCAGCTCTTTGAAAGCCAAAAGAGAAGAGCAACAAGCCCAGCTGCAAGTGACCTTCCCAAGGTGACAGTCAGTCCTCCCCAGCATCTTCACCAGGATGGAGCAGGCTTGCCCTAAGAGCTTGGGGCCATCTTAAGGATTATCCCTGAAACGAGGTTCCCAGCTCAAGGAGGAGGTGCTCACCCATCTTCTCACAAAGGATTGTATATCAGAGTGCTACAACAGGGGCTTTGGATATTCAAATATAATTTTTAGAAGAAACACATTCTATAGCTCCATGTTCCAGCATCCAGTGAACTCCTAACACAAATAATTAAAACTAATATATGGTTTTAAAAATAAATGAATAAAGTATATTTCATTATGCAGTATCCTTGATTTTTATGGTGTTTGATTACTCACTAATTTGCAAAATGTGGTAATCTGCAGTATGCATCCAAGTCATTAGTGAAATCATACTGTACTTTAGTCAACAGGCTGATGATCAGACATGTCCCAACAGCAGCCCTGTACAGAAGGGTAAAATGAATTAAAGGCCCTGATTCTTGTTTTTTAGAAGCCAGTTTACAATACAGTTTACAATGAAAAGGAACCATCGAGTTTCTCCAGAGAGGCTCACAGTGATATAAATGAAACTTAAAATAAGTAATAATGTGGCCAAAGGCACTTATGCCTCTTGGGGTTTCTTTTCACATATTTTATCTTTTAGTATCTCTGATTAAATTTGGTGAGAATATGTAGGTGACACCTAGAAGACAAATATAACTTGGTATGGATCAACAGCATTTATTCCAACACCCAATTTTGAGAAACATATGTTCACTTGAACAGATATATGGTGTTATCATTGGCACGGATATAAATAAATATTAAATCCTCATCAGTCAAAATAAGGAGTACTCTGAGGTTTCACTTTCATCACATAACAATAACACCTCTGGAAAAACATTAAGTCTAAATGATAGCATATTTATTATTTGACAAAAACTATCTCACAAAATATTTTTGTTTAATTCCCAGATGATTTACATAATAGATTATGGCAGCTGCTATAACAATTCCAAAGTTGTTTTTTCTCTGAGTAGTCTTTGAATCCTCTAACACTACAAGTGTTTTCCCAGATCTTATTTTTTAAATTAGCATGCCTTGAGAAAATAGCTACATGTATTTTCCTAGAACAACGCTAGCTATTGATCTCAGCTTGACAAAAGTGGAAGAATTCATAGGTCATTTCAAAGTCACCTGTTGAACCAGCAGAGAAGAAATATATTTCCCCTTCAGCAGCCTAGAATCTTTAGAGAGCAGTGGATGGTGCCAAGGCTTGGCAGGGGCGCGGGGCTGTGGTGCTACCACAGCACCTCAGATCCTAGTGGGAGCCCTGGAACAACTGCCTCTAACCCGAGTTCCTTCTCAGGCAAAACTCCTTTTGTTCAATTGTAGCCACGTGCAAAATTTATTTTGGGATGAGCAAATAATTAATCTATTAAAAGGTTCCATGGGACATTCCAAAAGTTGCCGTGAAAAATTATTGTCAGTGCACAGCTGAGATGCTGCTTTATAGAATTACCTCATAAAGTGGTATCGTGTGTAATTGCATTCGTGTTGTCACTGTCTCTTTGTAAATCTCCAGAGATTTACAGCAACCACACACTGGAGCAAGACCATCTAATATTTATAATGTTTCATTATTTTCGTCTACTTGGAACAAAATTTGTAGACTTATAGAAAATCTGACAAGATATGTCAGAAATAGCAGTGCCCACTTCGGTATCCATAACAGTACACAGAGCACAGGCAGACACGATACCACAGGAATTGCAAGTGACCAAACAGCTGCATGACATTTACTCAAAATAATTTCTGCATTTAACACACTTAGTGAGCGGAACTTGAAAATAGGGTCATTGTTTATTTGGGCATGGCAGAGGGGAAACTTTGGTTTCTTACTAGACCTACAGAGCTTAAATAGATCTGGATTGTAAAGCCCTTTCATTGTACTTTTACAGGTAAAAATAATATTTTAACTATTGACAGCTTTGGCCGGGGAAAAGTTAAAAGGCTGCAGAATTTATTATATAGTTTAACTCAAAGTCCTTCTTGGAAGAGGATATACAGATTGTTCCTGCACATATTCATATCAGAAGTGATTTGTTTACAGATTTTTGAAACATTTAGGATTTCATCTTAACACTTCCTAGTTTATGACAAGAAAAACTAGGAGCATGCAGTTTTCTGATTGCTACCATCAGCCAGCAGGAAAATGCTTAAGCAAGAGTAAAACAATTTTCGTTATTACTAGTGGAGTCTTACAGTATATGTCCAAGCTTCATAGAGTACATAGCACTGACTGGAAATTTTGCCAGAATAAGAAAACAAGAATTTGGCCCTTTCTCTGCAACTACTGACAACACTCCACAATTTCATGCTGTTAGGATTTTTTAATTAAATGAGCTATTCTTTAGTACACAATAGAACTGAAAAGGAGAGAGTATCTAAATATGAAGCTAAGTTTGTAAAGGAGTCTCTAGGTCCTTTGCAAATGTGTGCAGAAAATTAAAAATTACATTGATACTGAGATTTTCTAGATAAGCAAGTCCATATATTTTTAAGGCGCAGGGTTTTTAAATAGCTGTGCTTTTTGCTACAGTCAATAAGTATCATGAGAAGGAGAAATATGATATTAAGCAGGATCTGATCCTAAACTTATGGCTCCAGTGGGAACTGACTAAACACCATTTATAGCATATCCCAACAGAAACACTCCATTTGCTGTAGCAGTGTTTACTGCATCTGAATTCTCCTAGCAGAAAACAGCTTTTTCACAGTCAAGTTCCAATATTAGCAGTGAATTAATTATTGTGTTATATTTGTAGGATCCTGCTAAGGCTGAGAGAGGAGTGGGGTGGAGGGGTGGGGGGGTCCCTCATTGCTGTTACTGCTTGGCAAAGAAGATATGGTAATCTGGGCAATTTTCAACTTTCAGTCATGTGGCCGAAAAAAAGTATTTACAGGAAAGGACCTGATCAAATCTTTTGTATATTTGCTGCATTCCTACAAAAACTCACGTTTGTCTAAAAGAACAATATTTAAAGAAATATCCTGAAAGCAGCCATTGCTTTGATAAGGTGATTTGCATGTCATTTCCATCAGCTCTGCAATACCAGTCCAGGTTTCTTATCTGCACTTGCATCCAAACACAGACCTTTTTATGCCAGACATGAATCAATAAATTTTAATCCAGAATATTAGCTGTAGATAATTTTAATCTAGAATGCTACCTGTAAACAACACACTATAAACCAAACCAAGACTGGAAAGAGACGAAAAGTGCTGTACCTGTACAGTGATTTACACTGTGCCTGAAGCCTGTTCCAACTCAAAAGGAGTCTCACATTGATTTCAACACAGTTTAGTTCAGTCCCTTACTTCAGCCCTCATGTTTTCTAGTTTAATGTAGTCACCCTTCCTGATAGCCTTTGTCCACTGCTCCTTATAGGAACATTCAACAATTTGCTGTATGATTAAAAATGTCTGGGGAAGTATGAGCCACCAATTGCATATTGACCAAATATATATAGAGGCTAAACAACTCCTACAAATATGACAACAGAAAACTAATAGCACATTAAAAGTATATTTTCATATTCATTTTAAAAAGATATCCTGGGTATTTCAAATAAACAAACAAGACAATTATAAATGCTCGTGTTAGGGATATTCGCCTCAATGAAAGTCCTGCAGCAAGCAGAAATGGTAAATAAAAATAAATATCAAATCTAAATGGATCAGAAAATATGACTGACCAAAAAATTGCTGTAAGCATTTATAACCTGCTTGACTCACCTATGTGAAAGATAAACATAGATACTCACATTAGATATGTAACTGCCTGTATTATAACCCCACTTTGTAAACCTAACAAGCCAATAAGGCATAAAGATACAACAAGGAAAATCCAAACTTGAATAATTAAGCCTTTATTTTTTTTATAAATAGGAAAAAAATAACTTGAGTTCTGTATGCTGGCATTGCATTTACAAATTCTTGATTTTTCAGTCATCCATATTAACAATTTCTTGTTTCTTGTTTTGTATCGCAGAGCTAATGGAAATACATTTCTATTCAGCACTCGTGTTATTTAGCAGATGAGCATTTCAGGGTGTTTCCTAGATAATAGTTCTTTTAGATGTCAAGCAGAAACTACACTTGCCCTGTTGGGATTTTTTTTTAATGTGCAATACTCTGAAACCTAAAATCCCACTGCAAACCACTGTCTATTGCAGTGCTTCATGCTGACCTGCGTGTAAACTTTCACCATTCAAGGAAGTCGAAGGAGGGTGAAATTTTAAGTGCAAAAATATATCTATTTGCATGGGGGGGAAAGAAAGGAGGGGAAGAAGGGAAAAGGGTTTTTTTTTTTTTACACCTTGTCCAACTTCATGTCTAACATGAGCTGTTTGAGCTTGCTTGGCCTGCAGCCTGCAAAGGTATCCTTTCAGGTTGGCTGTCCATTTTCTTTTTGTATGAATTGTTAGTAAAATCTACTCGAAATAAAACAGAGCAAGAGATATGCCATAACATCTACATGAGTTTTTTATCAACTTCTGAGGGGACCATTTTATATTCAGACTGTAAAACACACACAGAAAATAGGCCTGAGAAAGAATTCTGAACCTCACAGCATTTGGTTTATATTTTTTTGACTAAAAGTGAAGTGTCTGGCACATCATTCATTTCTTCCTGGAAAGTGCAGATTTGAGGACATGTTCAACCCTGCTCTAAGTTTAGACAGTTTCAGAATAAAAAAGAACGATTCCCAAAGTCCCTGCCCTCTAGGTCTGCGTTTTAGATAATGAAGTTTCTGAAGGCGTTGCTCAACACAAACCGACTAAAGAGGAAAGGAAAAAAAAGAAAGGGGGGGGGGGGGGGTGTGAGGAGGAGTAATATGACAGAAAAGTACATGTTTTTGCATTTCTTCTGAGTTTATTCCGAATTATATCCCTCTGAGTGAAACAGCTAGCTCCCTAGGAAATTAATGGTCTGATGATTCAGGGAAATGTGGAGCTAGCTTCTTAGTGGTAAAATGCATGTAGATGAAGAGAGGGGTGCACAGAGATTTGTAGGTTCTAGTTTGGTAGGATAGAGGTTTTCATAGATGAAGGGTTATTTTGGAAACAATAGGCTTCCAATAAAGTGCCAACGTTATCGCAGTTTTATTAAACACAGGATCAGATTTTCTCGGACTCAGCTGCAGCCCGCTGAGGAACCTGAGTAGAGGCACCATTTATTAGCAGAGGCGACTCATTAGAGAGGGGGAAATCGCTGTCGGCTGGGACCTCGGTCCCGCTTGAGCTGGAAGTTTTTCCTGAGGAGCACAGGACCGGCCCCTTGCCGTGCCCCTGCCGCCGCCGCAGCGCGGGAGCGGCGCTCACCTCTTCCCGGGGAAAGGACATCGCTCTGCGCCACGGGAACGCTCCGCTGCCTCTAAGGCACTGATCCCCTGGCCAGCCAGCCTGAGCACAGCAGCAGTACCCGCAGATGCTCAACAAATGATCTCCTAAAACACGAAACCACTATTCCTTCCCTTTTTTTCAGTCTGTTTTTTGTTTGGGTTTTTTTTCCTCCTTATTGTGACAGCAACTTCTGCAGATTAATCCCTCTCCAGAGTTTGCCCGTGCCTTGTCATGCCAGTAACGTCCTGCACAACTTAACGAGATAAACCCTGACGAGCTAATCAGGCCGGGCGGGGGCTGGCACCGCGTCCCTGGGCCGGCGGCCGCTCCGCGCCCCCTCCGCGCCCGCCAGCCCGGCCCGCCGCGGGTCGCTGCCCTCGGGCCGGCGGAGCGGCCGCTGCGGCCCCGGCCCCTCTCCCCCCGAGCCGGGCCGGCCCCGAGGGCAGCGGGGCGGCCGGGGCAGCCCACGGGAGAGGAGCCCCCGGGCCCGGCGCAACCCCGCCACCGTGCGCGGCCGCGGAGCGGGGCCGCGGGAGGAGCCAGCGGCGGGCGGTGACCGGGCTCGCTCCTCAGCGGCTCGCAGGGACCAGCCCTGAAGTTGGCCGTGCCCGCGGCTCCCCGCGCCTCTCCGCCGGGACCCGCTCCTGCCTCCGCCCTGGGGCAGCCCCTGGCCCGGCTCCTTGCGCTGGGAGCCGGGCGCTGAGTATCGTTTTACCCGGAGAATTAGAGCGGCTAATTTATCCAGTCCTCATTTGCGACCGGTCTCCTGCTAAATTATGTCAGCCAAAGGTCAGCCGGACTCAGCGGTTCTCTTCATTTTCTTAATTTTTAAAACAAACCAAAAAAAAAAAAAAAAAAAATCAGAAAAGAAAAAGAAAGGGGAAGAAAAAAAAAAAAGGAGGGGGAGTTTGATGGGGGAGGGCGGGGGAGAGAAACCAGCAAGTTATTCAAATTCAACCTCATCTGAATAATCGTGAATTTGATCCAGTCAGAGCTGCAGACTGTACATTAAAAATAAACGTCCAGGAGGCATTTACTGAAGTTGATCTATTAAAAAAAAATAGAGGTTTTAAAAATGCAACGTCCGTCTAACCCTTCTCCCAAAGATGGAGTGAGTTTTCAGGTACTGTACGAACCTTGCAGAGTGGTATCAGTGTGTCTGCAATACTTAAGTTGAATGCTTGAACCCCCCAATCATAATTGTATGTTCACAAAGCACATATGGCAGCTGCATTCTTTGTATAGTTTGTCATGATCTGGTGTGTAATGTAAATATATAAGTTCCGACCGAAAACACAGGCTCGCTTTCCCCATAACGACCAAAAGAAAAAAAAAAAAAAAAAAAAAAAAAAAAAAAGTTGTTTTGCAAACTTAAAAAGAATGACATTATTGCCGTGCTACTGTCGGAGCCAGCAGTGATTATTTGGTCTGTTTGCTCCCATTCAGAGTTAATACACGACAATAGTTTTACTCTGTGCTGCTTGACGTGAAACCACTGGGGTTGGGCAATTCTGTTCCAAACAAATACAACTTCTACACCCATCCCTGGGACAGCTAGCCGGCAGCTGAGCGAGTTTTGCAACGGAGAAAAGCATCACTTACCACGACGGGGATCTAGATCTCGGCAAATGCTGCCAGTAGGTCTGAGAAGTGAAAAAACTGGAAGGAAAGCGCAAAAAGCAGAAAGTTGGAAAGGGGGATTTGTGTGTGTGTGTGTGTGTGTGTGTGTGCGTGTGTAAAAGCCTGAGGGAAATGCGAGCACAGCGCTCCCTGCTCTCCCTGGTCGCCACCAAAACAAAGATCCAGGAGTTAAGAGAGCAAAGCTGTGCCAGATCTACATACACGGCTCCTCAGGGCCAAACCTCAGCTTCTCACTCACTCCAGCTAGCGACAAGGGTTAATGCTCCGGAGGGACAGGCTAGCCGGCCCCTGACACCATTGGCTAGGAAAAAAAGCAGGTTTAAGGTAAATTTACACACGCTTTGCAAGTTGCAAAGGGATAATTTTTAAATTAATATAATAGTAACAACAACAATAACAATACCAGTTATATTACTAACAGCAACAGCAACAACAAAATAATAATAGAGCCCATTCTTGTCCAGTCGGCTGAGAAGCGAGGGCACGTCCCCCTCCTCTGCCCCCGCAGCGAGCGCTGCGCGGTCCCGTCCTGGCGCAGCCGCCCGCGCCCCGCGCCTGCCCCAGCCCACCGGGGGGACCTGGTTATCTCTGGAAACACGACGGAAGGACGAGCCCGGAGGGGAAAGGGCTGGGGGGAGGGAGGAAACGAAGCAGCCATGAGCACTAAGTGCAAAGGTTCAGGCTCACACTCAGAGATCAACAGTTTTCTTGGGAGCTAAATGATGGGAAAGGATTCCCACGCGAAGGCGTGGGCGTGTGGCTCAGGTGTGTGCCCGGGTGCCACTGTCCCCATGAGCGCCCTTCTCGAGCCCCTGCAATTAGCGGGGAGCTTCCCCTTCGGCTAAGGGGGAAAATGGAAGAAAGAAAAACGCCTGGGTGGAAAGCAGGGGGGAAATATGTATCAATATGCATCTGTTTAAATGTTGGAGCAAATGGTGACAACAGTGCGTGCCCAAGACAAGCATCCACTTGGGGAACTGAGGTCAGGATCTGCCCTTTCTGAAATGAAAAGGCGACATGATGGACATCGGCTTTATTGTCGCCCCTTGTAGTCGGCTGGGGCGTGCAGGGAGCCTCAGCAGAGCGGGGTGGGGGACACAGGCACTCCAGGTGTGCTGGCAGGAGAGGCTTCCACAGCCCAGCCCAGGCGCACACGCCTATGGGCGCGCGTCCGTCTGCAGCGCCGGGCAAGGAGGGGAGAGGGGGCGATGGAAAGAGGTGGGCTATGGCGGAGGGAGAAGAGGGAGAGAGAGGCTACGGAAAGGGAATTGTCGCTGGGCTATTTCCAGTCCGCCTGGCTCCACCCGAAAGGGCCTTTCAGGGAACTTCGCGGGTGCTGGGCCGGGCCGTGCGGACGCAGCCGTGCCCGGGCCGGGCCAAGCGTCCAGGTGTGCCCGAGAGCCCGCGCGGGTTCCGAAGGCTCCTGCCTCCATCCTACCCGCTCCCCACCGGGCTTAGGGGAAAGAAAAATCCACGTCATTACGAAGATACATTTCTGATACCATGGGATGTTATTTTGCCACCATACAAAAGGCTTTAAAATCACTTTGTGCCGCTGAACAATGAGTACTGGGAATTACTACTATTTGTTTAAAAAAAAAATGAAAAATAAAAACCTACACCCTACAAAGAAAAAAGTGACAAGAGCCTCGTTTCTTCCTCGGCTCTATCATGCGATGTCGATATATCAGTAATAAAATATGATGGGCTGTACAGTACGATGAGGCTTTCTTAAGAGGAGCGAGACAGAAAGGAATCCATTACAAGAACCTCTCTCCCTTCCCCAGAGACAGTTCTCCTCTGGTGACTGTACCCGTCGCGTTTTGACATATAAACCCACGAAAAGCCACTCGGCCGGCGACCCCCGGCGCTGAGAGCGGCTGTGAGGAGGGGGCCGGGGGCTGGTTAAAGACCCCGTGAAAGGAGGGAGGTCGCGCTTGCCCATGGTGCAGGGGGAGGCTGGAAGAGCCTGCCCGGGCGCATCGCTGCCCCGCGGGGGGACGGCGCTGCGGGGGCAGCCCCGGGCGGTGCGGGGCGGTGCGGGCGGTGCGGGGCGGGCGGGCAGCACGTGCGGCGGCGGCGCTGCGGTGCGCGGGCGCGGGGCGGGCGCGGGGCGGGCGGGGCGGCGCGGGCACCTTCCGCGGGCGGCGGGGCCGCGTCATAAATATTCAACAGCACGTGCAGCCGCGCCGCGGGCGCGCATGCGCCAACGGGGCTGCGCCGGGGCGCGCGGCGGGCTCTGACACACAGACAGACAGACAGACAGACATAGACAGACACACAGACACACACTGGACTCGTACAGAGCACGCACACACTCACACAGCACTCGCACACACATCACACGCATGCAGATGCACACACCCCTCCGCATCACTCGGGCACAGCTCACACACACAGAGTACTCGCACAAATACACACACGCCCCACTGACACGCACAGAGCACTCGCACAAATACACACACGCCCCACTGACACGCACAGAGCACTCACACAAATACACACACACCCCACTGACACGCACAGAGCACTCGCACAAATACACACACGCCCCACTGACACGCACAGAGCACTCACACAAATACACACACACCCCACTGACACGCACAGAGCACTCACACAAATACACACACATCCCACTGACATGCACAGAGCACTCACACAAATACACACACATCCCACTGACGTGCACAGAGCACTCACAGAGCACTTACACACACAGCACTCACAGAGCACTCACACAAATACACACACATCCCACTGACACGCACAGAGCACACACAGAGCACTCACACACACAGAGTACTCAAAAAAACACACACACCCCACTGATACGCACAGAGCACTCACACACACTCACAGAGAACTCACTCACACAGCACTCACCCACAGAGCACTCACACTCACAAAGCACTCTCACGCACAGGGTACTCACACAAATACACACACACCCCACTGGCACGCACAGAGCACTCACAGAGCACTTACACACACAGCACTTACACAGGGTACTCACACACACAGGGTACTCACACACACATCCCACTGACACGCACAGAGCACTCACAGAGCACTTACACACACAGTACTCACACACAGAGCACTCACACACATAGAATACTCACACAAATACACACACACCCCACTGACACTCACGCACCGCCCCCACGCACAGGCGCGGTTTCCAGGAACCGTCCCCAGGTGGTCAGTCCTGAACCTCCCCGCTGCCCCCCGGCCCCCGAAAGAGGCAACACCAAGCACAAAACACATGGCCCGGTGGAGGGGACCTTGCTGCTGTGGGGGTATTTTCCTGGGCTAATTTTTTCTTCACTCTTTGGTCGTATTTCCTCAAGGGATTTTTAGAAGTGAAAAGAGTCCTCAAGCATCTTACAGTTCTGCCCCGTGCCAAAACACGACTTTCATTTTTTTGCTAAGCAAAGCCGTGCCCACGTCTAGACAGGCGGCATGTGAGGACTCGGACTTGAGTGTGCCCCATTGATCCTGCACCCTGCCTCGCTGCAGCTACCCCAGACAGCTAATTCTGTGCTTGGGTCCCCAGATGTAAACACATGCAAAATCACAGATGCACACATCGAGCATTTTTTTAATAGCGGTTTCATAGAGAGGTAGTATGATGGTATATATCTAAAAGGTAATTAATTTGATTTATTATACTTGAAAAATCCTGTCTGCAGTACGGGCGTCATCTGGAAACTTCATGCTATTTTATACTATCGTTCTAAAGCCGAAATAAATGTTACGAATTGATGACAGCTTCCAGCTGCATGATAAAAATAGCCCCTTCGCTTCACAGGATCGTGTTTCATGTTATCGAAGATGAACCAAATCTGACCCATAGACGTTCGCAGCAGGCAAAAAAAAATTGATACAAAATAAAAACCCTGGCCATTTTTAATAAACAATGCTTCCAAAAACGCAGTATCTTTGCGGTGAAATGGAACCCACCTTCATACGTTCAGCAGGTTCAGGAAATCAGACCTGCCCCTCATTCGAAATAGAAATCTCAGTTATTAATCTTTCTAGGTGAATTTGGAAATTACACCCATTCTGTTACAAATGCCACCCATTGTACAGAAATAGTTGCACTGAAGAACAGAGGTTCTGAGAGCCTTCGAAAATATACTTCCGTGTAAACACATGAATGTGTGTCTTTCTAGAAACACCGCTCTCTCTTTACGTACAGATGTAGATAAAAGTAATGCACAGATATGAGCGTATCTGTAATACAATCAGCAAAGCGATCGGTGATTTCGGTGAGCTCGTGTGCATCTGCGGCAGTGACCGTGTGCCCGTGAGTTGCAGGCACAGCTCACGCCGTGTCCGTGCCCCCCGCGGGACCCCCGCGCCCGCGGAGCCGCTCCGCAGGCCGGGCCGTGCGGCCGCGCCGGGCCCCGGCCGGGCCTCCCAGCGCTCCCCGGCAGCAAAGCCCCGCTCAGCAGGGAATGGCCAGCCACCTTTTGAGGAGAATGTGTGGATTCCCGCGGGAGCGCCGCGCTAACCGCGGGGATCGAGCCCTCATCCCGAGGTGTCCGGCGCTCACGTGTGCGTGGGGCCGCGGGCGCGCCCCGGCCACGGGCGGGCACAGCCGTGCGCGGCTTCGCAGGCGTGCTGCGGGCGCGAACGGGGAGCGTGTGCGTGCAAATGCAGATGTAAACTTTGTAATGGTGATCCACGGTGTGCCTGGTACCTACACAGCCTCCTTCGCTCACGAATTCCTCTCCCTCTGAGCCCCAGCGGCAAAACGCACGCGGGTTCTTTTAGCGTCAGGTCACTTGAAATACCCTGCCCTTTCCAGAGGGGATCTCCTTCCCCATCCTGCCTGCTGGAAGCGGGCTTTGCGGCGGGGGTCTGGCCCCGCGCCGGCCGCACCGGGGCTCCTGCGGCCCGGCTGTTCAGCGGGGCTCCTGCGCGCCCGCAGGCCCGGCCCGGTCCGCGGCCCGGCTTCCTGCTCGCTCCCTTCAAAAGTTGCTGCGAGAGGAGCAAGGGTTCTGGACACAGGAAAACTTACAAAGTCGGAGCCGTTTGCCAGCTTGGCCAGAAAAGCAGTAAATAAAAGTGTCGATGCTCTGTGCATCAGCCCAGGGACTGCTGCTTCCTCACGGCTAAAAGGAAGGCGATAACCGGACGAGGCCAGCGCGGAGCGGGTGTCCCCATTTCAAGCACTGTCTGGACTAAAGAAGCTAACTTTGCCTTATGAATACCGGACTTGCTTTAAATAAATTCAAGCGATCACTCACAAACCACTAAAGCGACCTGAAAGGCGAGTCTTTCGCGGGGGAAGTGGAAGCGCTTGGTTATTGTTTTGCATTTAACTTTCTGCGTGCAAACGGCACCAGCGCTGCCGGGGGTTGCCACCCGAGAGGGGCCAGCACACACAGCCCTCCACACACCCACCCGAACTGCCTCCTGCACTCTCCCCGCCGGCACTGCCGTCCTGCTTTGGGTATCTTCAAGCACTCCTCCGCGGCGGCGGGAGGCTCCGCGGGCGCGGGAGACCGCGGACGGCAGACATCGGACCTAAGCGTTCTGTCTACCCCGGGCCAGGCAGCGCAGAGAGGAGCGGGGCTGTCGGCACGGCCTGCCGTGGGCTGCGAAATCTACTTTTCCCACGCAGGAAAAGTACCGAGACAGCATTTCCAGAGCCAGACATCAGAAAGAAAATTATGGCCCCCGTTAAGGCTGGAGAGCTGGGGTCGGTGGTTCTCCTCGCAAGCCTTTGTGAGTAAATCCGCTAAGGGAGCCTTGCTAGAGGAAAGTTGACTTTAGAGACTAAAACAGTGCAGAAACAGCCGAGAGAAACCTCACAACCTCTTTCCCTGAAAAGCACCCCTCTCTCTGCCGGGGATTTCAAAGCATTGCTCCCCTCTCCAGAGCCAAGCGAACAGCACAAGCACCAGCATGGCGTGGACTTGAATTCAGCATTAACAATTCCAGCGCCAGTGATCGTCGCTAATTCAGAACATACACGGGATGGAGATCAACCAGTATCGCACAGTTCCCCCTCAGCCCAGATAAAAACCCAACAGCAGCAGCAGCAACAACACCAGAATCATCCTTTCTGCTGTAGGACACTCAAACAAACCTCAGACTGAAAGTTTAAAAGAATACTCATTAACCAAGTATTCCAATACACACAAGTAACAGATCCGTGTTAAGCGACCACTAGGGACTTTACACAAGTTCAAAGAAAGTTGCAATATGCATCTTTAAAATATCTCACCCTCAACACGTTTCTCCCGGTTTACTTTACGGATGGGTGGCTCAGACAACCTCAGCTATCCTTTTTTTCTTAAATACGCTCAGGTTGCATTTTTTATAACCAATGCCCGGTAAAGTCTCCGAGACAGCTACCCTGAAAGATTCGCAACAAGCAACATTTCGGCGCATGAAACACTTTTTCCCGGGCTCTTTTGCCCGCTGGGCTACATTTCCTCAAATCCCAATACTTTCTGCCCTGGTCCCACCGGGCTCCAACTTTTCCTATCTCGCCAAACCCTGCAAGGTGGCGCTCTTTTCATTGAAAACTGATATTAGCCTTATAATAACAACATTTTGTAGAAAGTAAAGTTAAAGGGAAGCCTTCCCACGGGTGCTGCAGGGAGCAGGCGGCGATGCTGAACTGGCAGGAGTGGGGCTTCGGATGAGCAAGAGAATAAACCCTCCCTTCTTTTTTTTTTTTTTTTTTTTTTTTTTTTTTTTTTTTTTTTGAGGGTTGGGGGATGAGGCGTGCGCTTTCGGGCAGTGGAAAGTCTCCGAGGGAGATCCCCAAATGTTACGAACAAAGAAAAATTGTTGCGGTGGGCTGCTGAGAGGCAGCGGGCTGTGCTCTGGGCGGGTTAGCGCCGGGGCTGCGGAGTGCCCGCACGGATGCGAGGGGAGAGCGGCTCCCCCGCACCCCCGCCCCCCGAGCGGTTAATATGGCTATTGACTCGCTGTACACATAATATTTCTTTAAAGAAGCTGTTAAAGTGTCATCTTGGTCTACTGGAAGGTCAGTTTGTGCAATTCACTCTATGACATATCACAAGCCCTCGCAGCTTTAGCCAACCTCATGATTTGTGTTGTCTGTTGATATGTTGTCTGCTTAATGGGGCGATCATGCAAGCTACAACCAGGAACAAAGCCCAACAGTTCCAACAACCGTAGCTAAGTTAGTGGAAGCAGTACAGCTTGCAAATCTATCAAACTAAACTGCAAGGAAGACAATCTGATTTAGAGAAAAGGCGTTCTGCTACAGTCATTAAGCACAAGTAATTTAGATTTTTTATATTGTCTTCTCATTTACAAATTTACTGTATCAACGCCAGCCAATGGAACGAATTTCTTAAGTAAATGAGAAATAAATAAAAGAGATAGAAAGATAATCAAATTACATAAAATAATTCTTATGCCCTAGATTTATTTTTTTCGAAAGCTATTAACACTAGCAAAATTATAGTAATAATAATAACATAGCATAAGAAGTAATTGATTTAAATTAACATCACGTTTTAAGGAATATAAGCAAAGGAAAAAAAAAAAGAATAAGAAAAAAAATCCGAATAAAAAATACACACAACAACAACAACGGCCTTCATGAAACAGTGCTGTACTTCTTGGAGTAAAAGGCCCAAGGAAAGTCATGAATCCATTGCCTAAGAATTAGTTATGGTCATAAATGCCTTAAATTAAAATAGCAACCGAAATCTCCTCTGTTTTAAATCTCCTAATATATGTTATCCGAATTAATTTAATTTAGGGACCCAGTCTATGCAGATTCATGGACAGTGTTAGGTGGAATGCAGCACTTCTCGTGTAACAATTCCCCACATTAATATTTATGTAGCATATGCAATCTATTTCTGTTATTTTTATGGTTGTTATTCTATGTCTGCAAAGGTCATTTAAATTATACTGCGGCCGAAAATTTGTTTCATAAATTTTGATATAAATACTAATTACACACTATAGTAATGCCAGCAGGGATCCTTTCATTTATCACATTTATATCACCTTCGCTGCTTTAGTGATGACATAATGGAAAGCAGTGAAAAACTGGGACAGTTTTATTCTAATATCCTAAAGCTAGTAGGAGTTGCAGCAGGTTGACTTAGTGAATAAGAATTCCTACCACAATTCTTGGGATTTAAGAATCTTTAATAAGGTACGAAATGTTACCAAACAGTTCTGTAAACTAAATTTTACATACCAATTCTTCTAGCCATAAATATTGAATATCTTGTAACAGGTATAACCGGACCTTTACATGCGGATAAATATGGAAATTAGGATTTATATACATTATGTTCTTGTATTTGCCAAAAGCAACGGACAGATATAGTTTATATCTTTTTTTTTTTTTTTTTTAATATCACTTTACATAAACAAATGTAACAGTTTGACACGCAGATCCAGGCTTTCACTATACGAATTTTCTTGACAGGACGTGTAACAACATTTTACTGCACTACTTAGACTGGACTTTGGGACGAAATGTTGCACTTTATACAAAAAAGCACATTAATACCAATAATATTCTGTTAGATCGACGTTTAGACTGTAATAATACAAAGTAATTCACATTTTGATACACATTTACTAGAACATTCTTGCCATTCAGTACAAATAGTTGAATTTCTACCTCTTCCCTCTGCCCCCCCACCACCTCCGCCCCCCCGCCGTCGCTCCCGCCCGCCCGCCCCTCCCCCCACATATATGCAAAGACCACAAATCCACATATCCCCTTATTCAACTTGCGATATAACTATTTACAAAATCAAACAGTACACTTTTTTTGTTGTTTTGTTTTTGAAGCTAATAATTCTGTATTTACAAGAGGGGATGGGGGGAAGGCCGCTGCCCGAGCAGACATGCAGTTGGCGATCTCTAATCAGTGGTTTCCAGTAAAGCCCTACACAGTTGGCATTTGCCCTGGTAACCTTGTCTTCTTATGCATTCTACTAACCCCTTCGCCTACCAAGCCTTGGAACAGAGCAGAACAGTCAGGCAAAAAAGAAAAAAAAAAAAAAAAAAAAGGAAAAAAAAAAAGAAAAAAAAAAAAAAAAGAAAAAAAAGGAAAACTAAAAAAAAAAAAAAAAAAAAAAGGAGAGAAATAATAGAGGATCAAAAAAATAAAAAGGAAAAAAATTAAAATTAAGTCTTCATTTTACTCAGTCCTGGGTCTACTGGCAGCATTTTATTTTTGTTTGCTCATTCAAATTTTGATTCGAGAGTGTCCATTATTTTGGAGTCTTTAAATAGGGTATTTGTTTGCTCGCTTGGGGCTTTTTTTTTTTGTTTCGGTTTGTGTTTTGTTGTTGTTGTTGTTTTGTTTTAGCGTTTTAGACGTACCATTCGTTAAAATTTGATGTAAGCGTGCTGTGGCTGGACGTGTGATGGACTGCGGAGGAGGAAGGGGATAAGGAGCTGGCAGTCTGGTTTTCTGTGGATGGAGACACGATGGTTGGAGGGGTGGAGGACTCGTAGCCTGAGCTGGCGGCGGGAGAAGGCTGGGACCCCTGCGAGGATGATTCATGGACCTGCAAGAGAAAACCCGGGCAGAGATAGAGAGCGGCGGCGGACGGAGGCCTTGGGCTGGGGAGCGCCAGACACGGGAAGCCAGCGGCGGGCCCCAGGCTCGGGCTGTCCTGCGGGGCTCCCCGCTCCAGCCCCGGCTCCAGCCCGGCCCCTGCCCGCGGGCCAGGCCGGCCTGCGCCCCCCGGCTGCGCCCCGCGCCGCCTCCCCGCCCCTCCCCGGCCGGACCGCACCGCGCCGGGCCCGGGGCTGAGCGCGGCCCGGCGGGGCGGGGGCCGAGCGCGGCCCGGAGCTGCAGCCGGGCCGGAGCCCCGCAGCCCCGCCGCCCGCCGGCCCCGGGCCGCGCTCCGCTCAGGCTCGGCCCCGCCGCCCGCCGCCCGGGCAGGCCCGCACGCCAGGCGCCCTCCATTTACCTTCATGTGCTTTCGGAGGGAGCTGGGGTGCGTGTAGGACTTGTCGCACATTTTGCAGAGATAGGGCTTGTCGGAAGTGTGCACATGCATGTGCTTTTTGCGGTCGCTGCTGTTTGCAAAGCGCCTGTCACAGCCCTCGAACTCACACTTAAATGGTTTTTCACCTATTGCAGAGGGAAGGGGGAGGGGGGGGGAAAGGGATCTGATTAAGCAGGGCCGGCTGGATCGCTCATTGTCACCGCACCGCCGGACGGAGCTCAGGGCTCCATTTCAAACACTTGCAACTTTCTAACTTCAGCGAGACTCAAATCCCAAAACCTTCCTTCTAGTCTCTATCTTTTCCGGACCTCCGGCTCCCGCCAAGAGCCCGTTTCGGAGAGCGGGAGAGCTAAATAACTTTTTTTTTTTTTCCCCTTCCCTTTGGAGGAGCGAGTTTCCTTTCAACCCCAGTCCCGGGCACCTCTCCCTCTTCACAACGCTCCGAGCGAGAGAGCAGGCGTGGTGGGATATTACACACGATCCTCAGCATCTAGATTCCGATTTTATAGCTCGTTCTCGTAATATTTTACTCTCTCACCCACCCCAGCCCCCTCCCCCATATTTTCTTGCAATATTGAAAATTATCCGGCCCGGGAAATCAACGAGAGGGCAGCTCCACAAACCCTCGGCAAAAGCGCTAGGGAAAGCGGCTCTGGCTTTCAGCGTTCGGGGGTGGGAGCAAGGGGAGATCTCTCTCCCGGCCTGAGGCTGCTGCATTCCCACCTCCCACGAAGGAAAAAGTTCTCAGGAATACCGGCGCCTCCCCTCCGCACAACAATAACACTGTAACGCGCCGGGCTCGGTTTGTTTAATATCTATCGCTCAACGGAATTAAAAATTTACCAAGCCCTGAATTGCAGAGAGGAGACGAATGAGCTGCCTGCAACACTTAGCACAATTTCTCATCGTGCCACAGCCAAAACCGCCGAACAATAATTAATTAAAACCTATAAATTTAAACAGGACAGGTTGCTGCTATCCCCCACCCCACCCCCTCCGCTCTAACAATCCCAGCAGCAAACCCTGCCGTCCTCCCCCTCTGCCTCGGCAGGGATCATTTTCTTTTTGTTGCTGCTGCTGGCGTGGCTGTGACCGAGCTCTTTTTGCAGCGGAGCTCCGACCCGGCCTCTCCCGGAGGAAAAAAAAAAAAAAAAAAAAAAAGCAGTGGTCCCTGGACCAAACCCCCTCCTCTCCTCCCCGTGCGAGCCTCAGCCAAGCCGGCCCCCGACCCCTCCGGCACGGCCCCGCGTCCCGCTCCGGCCCCGGCGCTCGGCGCTTCCACTCGCAGAGAGAAAAGCGACAGAGAAGGTTACCGTACCTGTATGAGTTCTTTTGTGTATTTTGAGATTCTCTGATCTGGCAAACACTTTGCCACAGCCTGGGAAAGGGCAGGGGAAAGGTTTTTCACCTGTGTGGACTCTGATGTGATTTACAAGTTTATATTTGGCCTTGAAAGGTTTCCCTTCTCTCGGACACTCTTCCCAGAAACATATGTGATTGGACTGCTCGGGTCCTCCAACGTGCTCCACCGTGACATGAGTCACCAGCTCGTGCATCGTGCTGAAAGTTTTGTTGCAGGACTTTTTGGGGTTTGACAATTGCTCGGGCTCAATCCACTTACAGATGAGTTCCTGTTTGATGGGCTGCCTCATGTAACGAAAGAAGGCCCCTGCCCCGTGGTGGGCTGCCATGTTCATGTTCATGTGGCCGTAGCCGTGCAGCTGGGTCGAGGCGTAGTGCTCGGAGCGGGGGCTGGTGACCTGGCCGTACTGGTCGGGTCTGCCGTACATGTCTCCGGAGAAGCCCAGGCGCATCTGCCCGTTCACCACGTTAGGCGAAGCGTGGCTGGTGGCTTGCTCGTGCAGCCCCGGGAAAAGTATATGTCCCGCGGCATCTGTGTGTCCGTGGGGTCCGGCGAAGCTGCCGGCGGCGGAGGCGAACAGGCTGTGCTGGGCGCTGGCGGCCGCCGCCTCCCCGAAGCCGCGGTTGCGGAACAGAAAGTCCCGGGTGGAGTTGAAGGCGGCGCTGGAATAGGAGCTGACATGGGTCGGGTGGTGGTGGTGCCCCAGGGCCGCCGCCGCGTAGCCGGGCGCCTGCGAGGTGAAGGCGGTCTGGCCGGCTGAGGCCAGCTCGTGGGTGCTGGGGTTGATTTTGAAGGCGCCCATGCCGTCGGCGAAGGGGTTGATCCCCAGCCCCACTTCCCTGTCCGTGACATCGGCCGTGGAGTGGTGGCGAGAGGATCCGAAGGTAGTGACTCCTATGGCGGGATACTGCGGTCCAGCATCCAGAAGCATCTTCCCAGCGTCGATGCAGCAACCAAAAAAAAAGCACGCGCGCACACACACAACGCGGAGAGAAGCAGCAGCAGCAGCAGCGGCAGCGAAAACACCCTCTTTGGAAAGTCAGCGACGATCACCACCAAAGGAACCACATCAAAAACACCCCCTTCGGCATCAGCGCAGGGGGAAGGAAAAAAAAAAAAGGGGGAAAAAAAAAAAAAAAGCTGGTGCGGAAGGGGGAAAGAGATCTTCGCAGTTGCAAATAATAATAATAATATAAAATGTGCTCCAAAAATATTCACTGTCTCTCTGCTTTGACTTTTCAGGGAGGTTTAAGTGGGGGGGGGGGGTTGGGTGAGCTCAAAAATAAACTGGTTGCAAATAACAATAACGGCGAGAGTTCAACACAGGCAGCAAAAAAAAAAAAAAAAAATTAAAAAAAAAAACCAAAACAAAAAAGAAACTTCCTTCAGTGATTTTTTTGGCTATAGGAATGTTGCAAAGTGGCCGAGAGATTGTTTCTCTCTCCTCTTCGAGCTTCCCCACACTCACCCGATTTTTTTTTTCGGGGGGCCTTTTTTTTTTTTTTTTTTTTTCGCTCCGCAAAAAAAAGGCGCAAATCATACACAATATTGTCTTTTGCGGTTTATCTTCCTGGGGAGAAACTTTCACCTCCTCAGCCGGGCGGTGAACGCGAGACTGATAGCGGCAATCATTCCTGCAGATAAATGAATTGAAAAGACGACACCGTCCCCCCCCTTGATGAATGGGAGCCGGGGGCGGAGCGCCGTGCGGGCGGACGTGGGCGCGCATTGGCCGGCGCCGGCTCCCCCTTCCCCGCGTCGCTGCCCCCGGCCCCGCCGGCTGCGGCCGCTGATTGGCCGCGCCGCCTCATCCATCGCAGGTATTGTGGCGCCCTGACACCGCTCTGACAAACGGGGCTGCGGCAGCCCCAACTTTTTTTTTTTTTTTTTTTTTTTTTTAATATATATATAAAGCTTTTTTTTTTTTTTTTTTTTTTCTACCCCCACCAAAATATTTCCAGAGCATCTTTTTGTGTGTATGTGTATGCTAAGGAAAAAAAAAAAAAAAAACAACCAAATACTCTTCTATTATTATTAGGCTTATTTTGTCCCCCGCTCTCTCTCTCTCTCTGTCCCTCTGTCTCCAGCATTCTGGTAATGATGATTATGATGATTTCGTGGTGATCCTTTTTTTTTTAAGATAATTGAGCAACTTTTTAGGCTTTGGAAAGAGAAGCCAAATAGAGATTCGCGTCTTTTGAAGGTGTTTTCTTCTTATTTAAAACTGAAGCTCTCCGAGAGTAGGTGCTGGGTGCACTTGATTTTATTTTTTAACATCAGGCGTGATTTCTCTGTGTAGCTGACTCTATCCCTCCATCAGGTTTCTGAAATAAATCTTGTTTTCTGCACCCATCAAAACGCAGGTGGGTGAGCACTCTTAACTTTCTAATTTTGCTGTTGTTGTTTCGCCTCCTTATTTGTTATTTTCTTCCTCTTCTCTTTCTCGCTCTCATTTTCTCTCGCTGTTGCTCGCTCTCTCTTTTACGGAGCCTCTCTCATTCAGGTAAAACTGTAAATTTTCCAAGCCTACATTATTTCTCCTCCTACTGCATGTAACTCACGGTTACTTTTCTCTCTCTCTCTCTCTCTCTCTTTTTTTTTTTTTTTTTTTTTTTCTTTTTTTGGAAAAATTTATTTTAAATCCTCGATAGGAGCAATGTAAATTTTCTGACATTCAAACCTTTTCTAGTTCACAAATCAGTCACCCTTGTCACAGTTATTGAAATTCCTCAACTTGCCACACCAGGACGGTGGAAAAAGCAGGCGGTGTCTTTGTTGCTGACCAGGCTTTTGATCGCCAGAGAAAATTTACTTACCTTCAGATGAGTGAGCAGAAAAAGAAATAACACTCCCTTTGATTTAGTTAGAAAAATGCAGACATTTGGATTCAGTGCAAACATACAACACTTGGTTGTTTTCTAGATGCAACCCTCGATTAACCTGTCTTTCCCCAGCTCAAAGTCTATTGAAAAACTGTGGATAGTTCTTTTTTGTTCCCGCTACAAAGAGCCATTGACTATATATTAAAATGATTGTTGAAAGGTATAAGTATGGTATTTAAAAGCAGAAAACCTTTGTGGCTTAATCAATTAAGCTAAGCAACATTTGTGCAATATTTTAAACGATGCTTCGGCTCTTTAAAAAAAAAAATCTCAAGAAACTTTAAAATACAGACCTCTTTGTGTGTGTATGTATAGATACACTTCCGTATGTGCCCATGCGCGTACGTAGATAAAACTGACAGATTATTTATTTACTCGGTTGCCTGCATATTCATTAGCTCTAATTATTTTCTAGTAACGAAAACACCAAAAGCTCGCTAAGAGTCAGACTCCATACATTTCGCCTTTGTTCAGCCCTTCACTTGCCTCCTTCGCAGCTCAATCCGAGCCCCTCCAATTCCTAGTACCAAACAAAGAAACTTTAAACTCATCCTCTCTAATTAAAGCCGCTGGTAAGCAATCCGCAGCCCAGGTACTGGAAAGTCGGACCAGC
This sequence comes from Oenanthe melanoleuca, assembly GCF_029582105.1. NCBI lineage: Eukaryota > Metazoa > Chordata > Aves > Passeriformes > Muscicapidae > Oenanthe > Oenanthe melanoleuca. The sequence continues at coordinate 11,981,403 of NC_079343.1, read as the reverse complement.
AGCGCTGCTGCGAAAGCCCTTCTCGGGTGAGAGCTGCCTCATTTTGAGAGGTATAAAATGGACATTGCGGCTAGAAAACAAGCAAACAAGCATCAACGACAATAAATAAACTTTGATACGCCTTGATGGAATGTTTCACTGCAGTTTATCTGCAGGCGCCGTGTGCCTGTGCTCGGTTTATGGAGACAGCTTTCAGAGCAGATCTAGTACGTAATTTTCCTTGGATCTTGGGAGGCTTTACAGGGTTTGGTGGGGTTTGGGATTTTTTTTTTAGAATAATTGTGAGCTGAATCTACACGTTTGCATTTATTCTACGAAATCTATTTGATGGAATTGTAATAGCTTATAGCAACAGGTATACCCGCTCTAGGGAGCGCCTGGGTGTGGACACAGTCTTAAGGCGGTGTTGCACTACTTTCTGTATTGGGTGCTAAAATTAAGCGAAGGACAGGGTTGTCAGCATTATTGTGAAGTGTGCTGGACGATGGCATTCGGAGAGCTAGAAAGTTAGGTAATTCAGTGCTAGCCTGCCTCCCAGTGCAAGGGGAAATCAGTGATCATTCCAGATCGGTGCAAAATATACGAGAAGGCAGACGAGAAGGTATTTTTAGGAAGCGTATCTAAATATACAGTGTAAGAGTGAATGTAAAAAAAAAAAAAAAATGTTGTGGGTTGTAGAAGTTATCAAGTGGGATTTGCGGTGCGCTCTCTGCAGGAAACGAAAGCTGCTCCAGTTCAAAGCCACATGCACCAACGTGACATATAAGCCATTAAAATATCATCCTGACGGCTCATTTCTGCTTCATCATACATTCCCTAACTGCTTCCAGAAAGCAAGAAAAGAAGAAATGAAGGATGACCGCCTCGATGGAAGCTCCAAAGAGGTGGTGGGTTCTTGTGGGAGGGGGGGTATTGTTTTCTTCTTTCATTCTTTCTTTCTTTTGCATTCCCCTCCACCCCCACTTTTATTTTTGCCAGTTCAGAAATGAGGGGAAACCTTCAACAGGTCGCAGGGGTAAGTGCCTGGGTGTAGGGGGTGCCTGTGCAGTCCGGGCAGCTGCCTAGCCCCCACCGCCTGCCCCAAGGGCTAGACGAGAGCTCCCTGTGGTCGTGGGGTGGGGTGGTCGGGAGGAGGCTTGGCCACCCCGGGAAGAAGGGTTGGAACCTTGCGGTGCGGGGGGGCAGCGCCTCGGCTGCCCCTCGCCCACGTGGGGCAGGGTCCCGGCGACACCTCGGCGGGCGGGCGGAGGGCGAAGAGCCCGGGAAGCGCCGAAGGGGGGGTCCGACACCTTCTGTCGGACACCGGGAGCAGCGGCCGCCCCCCTAAATGCAAAGAGAGGCTCGGCCTGGAGGCCCGCGCAGTGCAGGGCGGCGGAGACCCGCGGAACGGGGCACGGGGTGCGCAGAGCGGGGCTGAGGCGCTCCCGACCCCGACAGCGGCCGCGATCGCTTCGGACGGGCAAGCACCGGGACCGGACGGGTCCTGGAGCTGCCCAGGCAGGGCCGGGAGCCCGGGGCGGCGTGCAGAGGCGGACGAGCGCTGATAATGGCGAGCCCCGTGGGGAGGCGTCCCGGGGGCGCGCTCCCCGCCCAGAACCTCGCCCACTGCCGCGCCCGGTGCCACGGGGGCTCTCCGGGGGACCCGGCGCTCCGGCACCGCCAGCCCTTCTTTATAGGCGGGTGCGGGAGGGACGGGGCCCGGGAGCTCGGCCGGCCCCCTCCGGCCTCTCCCCGCCCCCCCGCAGGCAGAGCCGGGGGCGCTGCTCCGGGCCTGGGTGCTGCCTCCTACCTGGCCCAGAGCCCGGGGAGGGGCTGCGGCCCCGGGCCCGGCCCCGAGGGGCCGCCCCGTGTCTGAAGCCGGCTGGGGAAGGGGGAAAGCTCCCAAATCCCTGCCAGGGCGATACATCCGAAGGTGACCTCTGACCCGAGCCCAACTCAGTGTGCCAGCCCAGGGCACCGGCACAGCGCCGACCGATGGGGACTGGCGCGGGCTTCTCGCCGACCCCTTTGCTGCCACTCCTTTGTCACTCACGATCCCTCAGGGGTGTTCAGCCAGCTGGTCGGGCTTGTCTCGGGGTTCCCTCCACCCGGAGGCGAGGAACTTTATTTCTGCACCGAGCCCTTGGCGGGGAACGCTCCCTCGGCCCTGCGCGGCCGCGGAAAGTCCAGGTTACGTGACAATCCGGTGGCGGCGGGGCACACGCCGCCGCCGCTGCCGCCCACTCGGTCTGGCTCGCAACCCCGCCCGGGGCCGCCGGGATCCCGCGGGGCGGCGGCTGCTCCGGCCCCGGCGCACCTTCCACCGGGGGGGAGCGAGCGCTTAGGGACGGGGGCGGGGCGGGTCCCAGCGCGACACCGGGGGTAGCTGGTACCCCACACCAGCGCCCGACATCCCAGCCTTTTGGGCAAGGGGGCATCCTCACCCTCAGCTCCGCCGACTGCACAGTGCAGATGGGAAAAGCGTGCGAGGTCGAGCCAGAGATTCAGCCAATATTTACTCTGAAATGCAGAACTGTTTTGCCTTCCTTTTTGTCATCTGGTAACCATTTGAAATATTAAATTCAGCTATATTTTTTTGTCCAGTTTCAACAAGTTTTGGCGAGCACTTGGGAACTGAGCACTCCTCCAGCCTCCCACTCTAACAAATAAAGCATAACTCCATCAAACCTCTCACTAGCGGGGCAGTGTTGGCTGCTCTGACTTAAGCAAAGTGCGAGGATGAATGGAAGTTGACTAGGAATTTTAATTCCTAAGGGATTGCTAAAGTTTTGGCAGTGATTTTCATCACAGAAGTGAAAATATTGAGGACATCAAATTATTTATGAAAGATTATGACTGTGATACGATTATGAAGTTTCATGATTAATATCATCAAGTGTTTGTCTTAGTACAGATTTATTTTTGTTTACTAGCTCTGGAGTCCCTAAAATAATAGTAGCAAGAGTAATAATAATAATAATAATAATAATAATAATAATGTCATTTTAAGTAACTGATTCCAGATTCTAGTGTGCTATTCTGTGTTAAAAACCAAACAAAAACCTGAGAATTTCAAAGATATATGAAAAAATTCGGACTCAGACAGTGCATCCAGCCCCAGATCTGCTCTCAGAGCTATTTCTGCCGCTCAAAGCAAGCTGTGCAAAGTTCTGCCTGTAGCAGTGGCAGTGCTCTGCCTTACAGAGAGCAAAGAGCAAGCTGAAAATTATAGGCAGGGAGAAGTGCCAGGGTGGTACTTTACTAATCCTTGCTGAGACAACAACTTGTGTTGGAGGCTCGCAGAGGGTCCGGAATTTAATTTCGGGACGGAAGGATCTGTAAACAATATAGCCGAGTGGGTAAAAACTTGCCTTACAATAGCCTGCCAGAAGGTGAATGTCAGATCAAAGGAGAATTGAAAAGATGTCCTTTCATATTTTTTTTTCCCTAAATCAGCCATGGAAACTTCATGACTCCATAAAACATGTGCTGCTTTGCTAGAGACACAGCCTGCAGTTTCCCCTCGGAGAAAGCTCTCTTCTCCTCTCATTGCCTAACTTGTGTTTTGGTTTGGTTTTATTGATTGGTTCTTTTTGGGTTGGTTTTTTTTTCCTTTTCTTTCTGAATCTGTGATGCCCAACATATAGAGTGCCTTACTCATTTCATATCACACACAAATGGTTTTGCTCTTAACTTTCTACCTCTCTCCCCAAACAGGAACAAAGTCAGGAAATGAGGCACAAGACTCCCCTTGTAATGAGGAAAAGAAAACGACTTTACAGAAACATCCTGGAAAAGTCAAGTAAGTTAAAATATGTCCTTTTTACAGTTCAAAGGAGACTGTATTTTTTTCAGCTTAGTGTTTAACGTACTTGCATAAACACAAATCAGCGACAGAACTCCCCACTAGCAGCTGCCTAATCCTGCTCAATGCCTATTCATTTGGAGGTTCTAGAATTAATATTTGACGACTCTCTCATTGAAACAACAACCCCTGACCCCATGTGATTGCACTGTCACATTATTCTATGACATATTCATCTTGAATTCATTTACGGACGATTTGATTGGAATGAGGTTTGACATGTATTGGATCCTATTAAAGAAGAAGACTTTGATCTTGTTGATGGGGTTTACATGATATGTATCATCTTTACCAGGGATACCAGGCTTCCACAATGTGGTGTCTAAGTAGTTAGTGACTGACAGCTTATCTGACAGGAATACCTTAATCTTGAGGTCCTGAATGAAATATTCTATTTAAAATAAGCATATGATTTGCTTGTCCTAGGGTAGCTCTAGGTCACAAAATGTGAGAGGCAAACCTAGGCACAAACCTTTGCTTGTCTGGTAGCTGACTTCCCATTGTTAGGGAACCCTGAAATAAAGAAGTCCCCGTAAGTGCTAGGGGGCGAGGGAATGAAAACAAAGGCAGAGTGTGCTCTCGAGCTACTCGGTACCCTCTCCTCGCTGAGGTGAAGCTGGTATTGCTGAAAGGCTCTTTTGAACCACCTCTTCCTAACCAGCAGTGCCTTCTGCCGGGGCAGGCAGGGACTCGGGCTCAGGTCCTGCGTCTGCATCCCTCATCCCTCCTTGCCAAAGAGAGTTTAAGGGATATGGGATTGCACGGGGTGACTTTCTTGGTCCTCTCTGTTTCTACTTCTAGCGGTTTTTCTCTTTCTCACAGTAAAGATAAGGGGTTTTAGGACTAATCTGTTCCCCTCCTCTCGTTCGGGATTTGAAGCCTAAAAAAGTAATCCCCGAAGCCTGTCTGGAGTGTTCCGAGCATCCCGGCCCGGCCCAGTCCTCGGGCACCGGATGAATATTTTGTAACTGGTTGGTCGCGAAGTTTCCGCAGAGGTGGAAGTGGGAGAACAAGGGGTGGATGAAGGTCAAATTTGGCTCTCTCCAATGCTTCCCGAGGGCAGCAGCTGTGCCTTGAGCTGAGCACGGTTATAAAGGGGGCTGTGTCGTCGAAGCAATGTTAGAAATAGCGACAAGCATCTTAATGTCTAGGTAGATTACTCCCGAAAAAACAAGGCTAAGGTAAAGCCGATGAGCAGCTGGGGCTGTTCCCACCCCGCAAAGGGCCGTGCAGCCGGTTCCAGCGGGGCGGGGGTGCGGGCAGAGGCGCAGGGCTGTCCCACCCCGAGCTGGGACAGGCGGAGCTCTGGGCCCCGCACGGCCGAGCGGAAAGCAGGGGGGACAGCTCAGCCCCTCGCTCAGGGCACAGCCCCGACGTTCTTCCGCGAGAGCCGGGTCGGGGGCCAGGAGAGCCAGTGATTCGTCTGTACAACATCACCTCTTGAGAGCAGCTAGCTTTGGGGCCTGGGGCTGAGGACGAGGTCGCTGCCAGGTTGTTGGCCCTGCAGAAGCCGATGTTGACACATTTGAGAGTTTGCCGAGAGCCCGGCGTGTCTGGTCAAACAGGGTTCGGGCCGCTGCCAAGAAGCGGTCACCTCTCGAGTACGAACTCGAGCTGCCAAAGGGCTGCACAGACAGGGGTTCAACTTTTCAAAACATTGTGGGAGATGAGCGAAGCCCGTCCGGGTCTGGGCCCGCTTCTCTTCCCTTCCCGTTTCTCCGCCCCCCCGCAGTCATGTGGCGGCCTCCGCCCGCTCCCCCCACGCACGAAACGGGGCTCGCATCAACCTCACCTTACAGTCAGGGACACCGAGGGCCGAGCTCTCCTATGCTGCCTGGAAAAGGGTGTGAGAGACAGCCCTGAGTGAGGGGCAGGCTGAGGGCCATAAGTGTCTGGCAAGAAATCATCACAACATTTGAAATTAACTTAGGGCAAAAGTGTTATGACATCTTTTTTAATTGGGAAACTCTTCCACATGTTTTCTCCCTTGACTGAGAAGTGTCAGCATTGATGGATAACAAGTATGTAGAGATGCAGTGTTTTAAGGAGGTTTGAGGAAAGCAGCTTTATTTGGAATTCACAGTCTCAGTACATTTGTAAGTAACAGATTCATACTTCCTAACGTTTGTCTCTTCTGTGCAGTCCTATTGAGATGGTCATGAATAGGACTGTCAAATCCATTTCGTAGAGCAAGTAGACTTGAAAGTTGAGATATTGTGAGGATGGTGTGCGGTTTAAAATGCCTGCGTAAACATGTTATGTAAGGTTGGGGAGCTAATTGCATCATTTGTCACTTTTCATCATCTCCACTCAGAAAGATGCGTGCAAGGATGTATCTACAGCTAGTTACCTGAATATCAGCCTAGTTTTACAGCGCAAGTATGGTAAATGTAAGCAGAGACAAAATATGCAATTGCAGCCAACCCAGAATATGTGAAGCTGTGACAAAGATGTCTCCTATGTGGTTATGAATGTCCTAAACTTTAATCTTATGATTTCCAATCATTGGCTTGTAGGTTGTGTTATGAAAGTAGCTGGGTTGACATTGCCAAATAGTTTCTTGTTTTACTACTTCACATAAAGCCTACTGATCGCCAGCAGTTAAATTCTTAAGGAAATGCAAAATTCTATGCTGGGAGCTTTACCTGACATGCATCTGGTAAAGAATTCACTGGCAAATTAACAGCAAGTCAATGTGTTAAAATGATGAGAGTTTGACAGGATGGGCAGAGAATTAATCATCTGTATTTCATAAGACTGTGAGGTTATTGGTGGAGCCGTTTTGTGTCAGGATCCAAGTACTGTGGTAATGCAATGGGCAGATATTTGAAGATTTGTTTTTCTCTCTTGGAGCAGAAGAATCTTTTCTCATGTTTCATTTACTTTTTTTAAGTTCACAATCCCCTTCTTAAAAACTTAAGCAGATACTTCCTCCTGTGCTGAAGCCCTAAGCTTTTCTAAACCTATAAGGCCTCAGTGTGTCCAACTGAAACCCAAACTTACACTTCCACCACTAGCACGCAAACCCTGCAGACCATGTCATTTTCTTCAGGCAAGAATCATCAGAACCGAGTTCGTTATGAAGGTTTGGCAATGCTTTTCCTTCAAGCCAAGGAAGGGGATTTTACATGGAACTACCGGGTGTGAGTGAAAGTGAGAGAGGGAAAGGGAGAGACTCCCTCTTCTGGGTTAAACATTCAGATTCAGCCTGAACATCACGATTTCTCGCGCTGCTCCGGCGGCCAGTAATCAGATAACTGCTAAAACTTGTCAGAGGAGGGGGAAGGGGATGGGGAGTCTCTCGGGGACCCTTTGTCCGGGCTCAGGCAGCGGGGCCATAGCCCGAGCCGGGGCCGAGCACGCCTGGCCAGCGAGCGGCTCCGGCCGCAGCCCCTGCCGGGCAAGGACCGCTCCCCGCGCTGGCAACAAGTGCGAGGACCCGCCGGCAGGACCGGCCCCGGGCCGCTCCGACTGCCGCTGCTCTGGCCGGGCGGCGGGACCGGCGGCGCTGCCAGTGCTGCCCCGGGGGCGAACCCGCGGCTGCCCCGTGTGTCGGGCAGCGCAGCGGGCACGGACGGGGGCGAGGCGGAGGCCGGGGCGATGCCCTCGAGTCCCGCCGAGGCATTTTTTGCTCGGGGCAGGCGGAAGCGCGGCAGTGCCGGCCCCGGGCGGAGCCCCCGGGCCGGGCCGAGACCCCGGGCCGGGCCGAGGGGGAAGGGCTGGCGCGGCGGCGCATGCGCGGCCCGTCCCCGCGCGCGCCCCCCGCCCACCGGCGATCTCCCTTTCGGGCGGCGGCGGGACCTGTCACGGTGACGTCACCGCGGCGGCAGCCAATGGGCGGGCGCGGCGGGCGCGCGGCCGGCGGGGCAGCGGCGCGGCCGGAGCGCGGCCCGTCCGGTCCGTCCGGTCCGCTCCGTCCGGTCCGCTCCGTCCGGTCCCGCCGCGCCTCAGGGCCGCCCGGCCCCGCGCAGGACGGCACCTCCCCGGCCGCCGCCAAAGCCTCCCGCCGGCCGCCGAGCCCTCCCGCTGCCACAGCCGCCAGCGCGTCCCGCCGCCAGGGCAGCGGGACCGGGAAACTTTTATTTTGGGAGAAAGGAGGGGGAAAAAAAAAAAAAAGAAAAAGAAAAAAAAAAAAAGAAAGTTGTTTCCCCCGCTTCCCCTCCCCCCCCTCCGCTGGCCTGTGTATCTCTCCTCCCGCTGTCAGGTGACTTTTTAGCGTTAGAAGCTAATGAGCGTGGATGCTCTGGGGATCCCGGTGATGGACCCTGCTGCTCTCTCCAGGCGGAACACGGCGCTCAGATTAGTAGACTTGGCGGGGGCTCCTCGCCACCACCACCGCCCCCCTCAGAGCATGACAGGCTTCCCGGGCGTCGCCGGGCACCCCCACACCACGGCGCCCACGCAGCCGGGGGAACACTCCGCCGAGTCCCGCCTCGGGCCGCAGCAGCTCCGGCCAGAACACATGGGGCACCGCCACCATCCTCCTCCTCATCCTCCTCCTCAGCATCACCCCGCGGCCCTTAAGATCAGCCCTGCCCCTCATCCCCACCACCAGCTCCACCACCACCACCACCATCATCATCATCATCATCATCATCATCATATGGCAGGCCAAGCCGAGGTGGTCTGTAGTCAAACGGCAGCGTTTGGCCCGGCGCAGTCACCAGCAGCCCCTTACCCCGTCTCTCACCCAGCCCAGGCTCTGGCAGCAGGTAGGGACTTCTTCATACGCAGAGACCTGCCGGCCCCACTCATGCCAGGGCTGACCGAGCAGCACCCCGCTGCAAGTTCTCACCACGGACTGTTTGTCTCAACAACAGGTAGCTACCCCGGACACCATGGTCACCACCACCACCACTCAGAAGCTGGGAATCCCTCTCTGTTCACTGGACTCCATGAGCAGCCTCCCCATGCAGCTCCAGGTGGCCATCTAAACGGACAGCTCAGACTGGGGTTACCTGGAGAAATGTACGCCAGGTCTGAACATTTCACTCAAGTACCAGCCTCCAGGACAGATCATTTTGCCGCTTCTTCGCTTCATAACTACGGTGGTATGAATCTGAACGTGAACCTGGCTCCACACCACGGCCCGGGTGCCTTCTTTCGTTACATGAGGCAGCCCATCAAACAGGAGCTCATCTGTAAGTGGATTGAGTTGGACCAGACTCCCAAAAAATTATGCTCGAAAACTTTCAGCACGATGCACGAGCTGGTGACTCATGTCACGGTGGAGCACGTTGGAGGACCCGAGCAGTCCAATCACATATGTTTCTGGGAAGAGTGTCCGAGAGAAGGGAAACCTTTCAAGGCCAAATATAAACTTGTAAATCACATCAGAGTCCACACAGGTGAAAAACCTTTCCCCTGCCCTTTCCCAGGCTGTGGCAAAGTGTTTGCCAGATCAGAGAATCTCAAAATACACAAAAGAACTCATACAGGTCAGTATGTAAAGCTCTCTTTACTCTCTTTCTCTATGTTATTCAGCATACTGTTTTTCTTTTCTTTTTTTTTTTTTTTTTTTTTTTTTCATATGTCCTTTGAGTTGTTATTGAATGCACGCCAAGTACTTCTGGAAAATAAATTCTCAGATTTGTTTGCTTCTTTACCGTTTGGAGAAGGGGGAGGAAAGGGGGGGGAAGGGGAAAGCGGGGGAAAGCAAGAGCAAATCTCAGAATTCTCAGAATTCTCGTCCACATTTTTTTTCTTGTTGTGTGGAGAGGCTGCTGTAATGTTTATATGAGTAAATATGTGTAAATATCGACTGATATAGCTACTATTTCTGCTAATTCACACTGGCGAAGATTTTTTTTTTTCCATTTAAAGTAGTCGGGGGGAAAAACCGAAATCATTGTGCAAGCTCACAAATTAAAAGTGAACAATGGAAGTTACAACTTGTCTAGTCAGTTTTGACTGATGTCTCTGAGATGCTGCTGCTCGAACATTGTGAGAATAACACAGCTGCGACCTTTTCGTTCAACAGTTCTGTTTTGGGCAGAGGGAGTTTCAAATGTTTGATCTGAATAACACTGACATTTTTAATGAGCATTGCCTTCCAACGACTTTCTGCATTCGCAAATATGGGGAGCTGCAATTTCTGATTCTCATGGGGGGGGGGGGAGAAGAAAAAGAAAAGAAAGAAAAGAAACCCTTGTATTGTTTCGGCCTGTACATTCTGAAATGTTATTTGCAGATCTGTTAAGCGAAATTGGGACATGTGTCAGAAACATCTGTTAGTTCTAGTTAACAGAAAATAAAGTAACACGATGGACGATCTTGCAAAACTACGCTTGAACTCTTCCGGCCAGGAAAGCATTTATAATTAATGGAATTGCACGTAGAAAGTTTTCACACTTCCAGGAGCAGCTTGTGAAGTTGTATTAATTAGTTTAGCAGCCGGTGTTTGTAGTCTATAGCATTGGCTTGTCTTTTTTTTTTTTTTTTTTTTTTTTCCATTTCTAAAGAAGAAGATAAGAAATAAGCCCTTTTTGGAAAATTTAATCTGTTCCAGTGTAGGGTTTTCCACCTCCCACCCCCTTCTGTACAGCCTTATGCACTGCGAGGGAAACTACATAATCCTATTGTAAGATCTGCTTACAGCCAAACGATTTTTTTCGCCTTCCAGTTCATAAAACTCCCCTTCCCCCATGCTTGGTGCAGGGCTTGACCTTCCAGGAGTTGCATTTTTTATGATAGAGCTCGACGTGATATAATATGCAGAACATACACTAATTTCGTGTCGCTATCGTCTAAACATAGCACTGAGATTTTACAGCGACCGTCACTCGTCACCTCATTATTTTTCCATCGCTCTATGAGGAGTAAGTCTGTGTGCAGGGCGGGGGGGGTGGGGGGAGGAGGTGGAGGACAGCATAGTTGTGTTCCTCGGCTGCCTTCTTGGCCCCCTTTTTCCTCGAAAAAGGGGTATCCCCGGGTCACGTAACTTGTATCCCAGCCAGTTCCTTGTTGGATCAGCACAGGTACAGCCATTAACCGGGAGAGCTCATCTCTTAATGACAGTGTTTTTCTTAAGTAAACAAACTTTTACTGCTCTTTAACGGCCCCACTGTTTGAAGTCTCTGAAGCAGAAAATGGTTAAATTCTTGGGAAAACTGACCTACATCGGAGATGCAGGTTCAGGGCAAACCCGAGAGCGAAGATTTGCGTTTATTAAACACCATTCGGCGCGTCTGTACTTTTGGCTTTAACTTTCTCGGTGATTAATTGCTGTATTGTGCAAACTCCTGCAGGGCCTTTATGGTTCCACCGTTTCTATTAAACACCCAGAAGTTGTCAAAAACGCAATGTTTCTGAAACCCTAATAGAACTCACTACGAATTATTCATGAAGACAGTTCTAGATTCAACAGGAAAATTATTGCCTCCTTAAATATTAATGACTTCTGATTTCTCCGAGGCTGGGGAGCAGGCAGAGGGATATCTGGCGATGTTCGAGTTTTCCAGGTTGGAGGATAAGGCCGTTAAGGCGGCGGCAACGGGACGAGCAGGACGGGCTGGGATCACTTCAGCGCCTTCCCTGAGGGCCAGGAACAATAGTGCGAGGCGTGGGACGGAGCCCCGCTCCCTCCCTGCGGCCCCGCCGCCCCGCGCCTCGCCCGCAGCCCGGGAGCCGCCAGCCCCGGCTGCCCCCCACCACCACTCACCCGGAGAAGTTGGTAAATACCTTAATCCACTCCCGGAGACGGGGGATTATGCCACAAATTCCAGGCTGAATTTCACTGAACACTTTTGCCCAGCTACAAGTGTGCGGGTAAAATGGCGGTTGAGGCTCGTCGGCCGCGGAACTTTGTGCGTGGCCGCGGCTCCGTGCCCGGGCTGCGGCAGCCGGGACCTGTGCGGTGTCCTCTCCCTGCCGGGCAGGGATTTCCGCGGGAGGAAACCTGCTCTCGCCAAAGGAATACTTGCAAACGGCTCGGATGGCTCCTCTTTACTGAGGCGTTCAGGGAATGCAACTCGGGCAGCTGAGAAAATGCTGCCCTCTTCCCACTTGAAACCAGGCTGCACGGACGGACCTTTCAGTGGCTCTTCCAGGGGGTTAAGCGAAGTTGAACATTTTTCAAGTCGGCAAAGCGCAGTGCGGCGCAGCCCGCTTTTACCTGAATGGAGCTCACTTTGCACAAGCGGAGTGCTTACGAGGATGGCTTTCCCTGGGGTCTCCTAACTTACTGCTGCTTGTACTACACTAATATCCTTGATTTGTTGTCTCAACTTAGATGCTGAAGGTCAAATTATTTCCTTACGTGAAGCTCTAATTAGATTATAGGCGAGCGTGTGTCTATACATATGCACCGCTGTATGTCGACAGTATTTGGTTACAGAATCCGCATCGTTTTGTGAGAGACCTTATTTTTAACCTCTTCCCTCCCTTCCCTCCAAGGCCAGGTATTTACCCATCCTCTGTGCAAATGTTAGTAGTGCAGGGTATCAGTGCTCCTCATTGACTATTACAGTGAGGAAAGGGCATACTTTAAACGCGGAGCCATGAGCCTTTCCCACCCACCTTGCATAAAGTGCATTCATGTGAAATATTTGGAATGCCTTCCTTTATTTGCCTCTGCTCGCAGCCGAGCCCCATGTAGGCTGGGTCTCTCCTAAATTTAAACATGACGAATTGAGAGGTGAAAAAAACTATAACCACAAACGCATAACCCAAGAAATTAAAAAAACCGAACCAAAACAAACACACAAAACCAAATATTGGAAGTCCTTTCGGCTACATACGCCATGATGGTGAACATGCTTTGTTTGCACTTCACGTTAAGATTAGGCCGTGTATTTTTGTGGAGTCATCTCTGCCCTGCTATTTTTTGACTTTTGACGGATGAGGAGGATATTTTCATAGCCGGCTGGTACAGAACCTGGGTACCCCTTGGCAAGTCGGGTTTTGCAGTTTGCTATTGTCAGCGACAATAATGTCGCCAGCATTTCATCCTGCATCTGGCTGTGGCGTGTTTCCTTGAAAACCTCGTCTCTAAATATCGTCTACCATGCCAGGTCCACACGGTTCGAGGTTAAACTTTCACACGACTCCAGATACACGATTGTATTTATATTTTTCATTACATCACTTATTATATGATCAGACAATTTAATCCCGAATGCAATTCCTTCAGTGACTGTGTAGGTTGCAACGAAAAGGGAATCGTACACTCGCGACAGTGCCGTGCTCTGGCCTAGTCATCCTTCTGCAGAATCTTAATCGTTTTTCCCCCACAATCGATATTTCTTTTTGAAATATTTCGTACTTTAGGGCACGGTATTAGCAAGCTGGGGAGCGGGGAGAGGAAGGGGGTGTGGATCTTCCATGGCATTGTAATCAGTGCAAGTATTAAGTGGATGAAATATGATAGCCAGGTTATGAAAAATATTTCCACGTGCCTGGGGGACTGTGACAAATGTATTTAACATAAAAACCTTCGAAGGGATAAATCACTGACCGCTCTTTCTGCAGGACTTCCGAGTCTGAGTGGACAGCAAAAGTTTGCTCGGAACGAGCAGTTCTCCTCTAAGTTTTCCTTGTTTCGGAGCTTTGTCTTTTGCACAACCCCTTACGATGGCACACAGACAGGCCAGGGGGAAAGAGAAGGAGAAGCTGGCCGGGCAGGGCGCTCCGGGTGCTGAGCCACGGAGTGGCGGCTCCCGGGAATGCTCGGCGGGGCCGGCGCGGGAGGGCAGAGCTAGTGAGAGGAGATTCCGCGGGGAGAGGAGCCGTGGCAGGGCCGGAGAGAGGGGTCCGGGGAGGCTGTGGGCTGCGGGGGTGAGGGATGCGCTGCTCCCGGTCCCGCCGCCGCCGCTAATGGCTGTGCTCGCCCATTGCCTCCTGCAGGGGAGAAGCCGTTCAAATGTGAATTCGAGGGCTGTGACAGGCGCTTCGCCAACAGCAGCGACAGGAAGAAGCACTCGCATGTCCACACCAGCGACAAGCCCTACAACTGCAAAGTGAGAGGCTGCGACAAGTCCTACACCCACCCCAGCTCCCTGAGAAAACACATGAAAGTGCACTGCAAATCCCCTCCTCCCAGCTCCGGCTACGAGTCCTCCACGCCCTCCTTGGTGTCCCCCTCCTCGGACTCCGGCCGGGAGCCCCCCGCCTCCTGCTCCCACGCTGAGCCCTCCGCGCCCGCGCAGCCCGCCGCCAACCTGAGCGAATGGTACGTGTGTCAGGGCTCGGGGCCCCGCGGCCCCCCCGGCGCCTCCCCGCCGCCGCGCCTCCCCGCCGAGCCCCGGCCCCGCTGCTAGCGAGCTCCGGGGGCGGCGGGCCCGGCCCGGCCCGGCCCGGCTCGGCCGGCACGGGGAGCGCCGCGCCGGGCACGGGGAGGCCGAGCGGGAGCGGCAGCGAGAGGCGCTCGGCCGAGGGCGAGAGGCTGCGGAGCGCACGGGTGGGCCCTGCCTGCGGCCCCGGCACCGCGCACACCGGAGGGCAGCGCTCGCCTCGGCCGGGCGCTGCCGCCTCCTCCCGCCGCGCCACACACCCCGCTCTGACCGCCTTGCTCCCGTCTGTTTACATGCCAACTGATTTGCATTCCCTTTCCTTATCCCTGTCCTTTCCCCTTTCCTTCTTTTCCCTTCCCCTTCCTCTTCCCGTTTTCCTTTCCCCTTCCCTTCAGTGGTTTCATACAGATTTTCTCTGTACAGATTTTCTCTTGTCAACAGTACTGTGTGCTGCACTGTTCTGTTCGCCCACGATTTTCTGTGAGTGTGGTTTTTTAAAGAAATATATATATATATATATAAACTATTATTTGTTACCAATTTGTACAAAATTGATCCATTAAATTTTTTGATTAATTAACCCGTTCGATGGACGTTTCTGTAAAGAATCTCCTTACTTTTCCCCCTTTCTGTATATGAATACATATATATATATTTCCTCCCCCACCCAGTAGTCGCTAATAAAGAAAGGCCCAGGGGGTGCGATGATTGACTGTCCATTTTAGCTCACACTGGTAATGACTTCTAATACCTAAACATGCGCGTCCCCACCCAGAGTGCGCTCCTGTTGAACCGTGGGCGCTGAAGCCTCCGGGGGGGCGGTTCTGACGGGCTGGGGGAGACCATCCTGTGACATCACCGCCAGGGCGGGGGCCGGGCAGCCCCCGGCAGCGCCGGGACCCGGGCCGCTGCTCCTCGGCTCTGCCCTGCCAACAGCCCCGAGGAGAAATGAACCGCTCCCACAACGCGGCTTTAGCATCTCCATCCTGTCCCAGAGTCTCAAACCTACAGGGTTCACTGCACTGGTTCAGAAGAAAGAAGGGAGGGGGAGTAAAAAAATAAGCGAACACCAAAATAAATAAACAAACCTCTCCACTGGGGTAGCTTGAAACTACCGAATGGTGCCGTTTTAATTACTCTAATGATGTTTTAGAGTACCAGATAGTATAGGCAAATAAATAGCATAGGCTGCTGGAAAGGGTTTCTATGGCCTGGGGAGAGAAGACAGAAGGCTGCTGTAAGCGCATCCTCTCGTGTCTGACAGATCACCTCCACACCCAGGTGACTGGGGTTACTGTATGTGTACAACTGCACACGCACGCACATAAGCACGTGTATGTTGATACCGAGAAATATAAAAACGACAGGAAAATAAATAGCTGGCCAGTGACTTAAAACACCCCAATGCCCACTGCTTTCCTTACTATACACCGTATTTTTCTCCCAAGGCACCAAGTCGGCGTTCCTTCCTTTATCCGCCCAAACTCAACTTTTGTATTTAAACACCACGGATAGTGACAGCATCATGTCGCTAACGGGAATACACTTAGGGAATCAGTTAGGTGAGAGCAATGTGTGAAAGACGAACCTAAACAGGGGAGAGTTGTGCCCCTCTCCAGCCCCCGAAACTTGTGTCATGGAAATCAAGAAGTGCAAAAGCCAGATGCGGATAGGAAGGATGTTTCCATCATGTCCTGAGATCTGTTTATTTCTTTATTTCGCTATTTACAGAAGTATTTGGATGTGCAGGCTAATCACCTTTAATTTTTCATTTGCTTGTTACAGATGTCTACCCCGTTGCTCTCAAGGTAATCTAGACAGACGCAGCTGAAAGCCTGAGTCTTATGCCTTAGACATCAAAGCAAGCTCGCACAAAGAAGTATTTCTTCACAACGGTGAATCTTCATGGTAAGTTAGGATTTCTATGGCAATAGGCAAGTCATACTTAAATAGTGAAAGGCGAAGTCTGGAGCCCGTCCAGTCTTTTCATTAAGGACATAATATTTACGTCTAACAGGCCCTTTTTCTTGTGTATACAAGTATATATTTTTGTTTGACGCGAACTAAATCATTTTCATTTAATTTCCGGTAAACAAAACCCACGCGAACAGGGCACTTGTTCCAGACCATAATAAAAATGGATAAGACTGTCAGGAAGAAAAGGCCCGCTTGAACCGTCGCCTCAGCTCACTTTTGTTTCTGCTTTCTGCCAGGATCAGAGAATGCATTTGGGATTTGAGGGCGAGTTTCTAAAGGCAAGGAAATGGTTTTTAAGGGGGGAAAGAAAAGGAGAAAGGTCTAATCAAGCTCGGGTTGTTCAAAGGGCCTGATTTTGGGGTTGAAAGTGTGAGTTTTATGGTGCATCAGCATGCCACGTTAGGATCGCTATGGTAATGAGGAGAGCAATAGCAAGCGGCCTTCAAAGGAGGCACACTCCATTTGAGACAGTCTATTAAGATACATTTGCACTGACCTTTGGTTTCATGCTAGCTTAATACACTCAATCTGCTCCCCGCTAGAGATAGACTTCCTCCACCTAATGCACTTCGGCGGAGCTGGGTTTTGCTGGGCTTCACCCTCCCCCCGAGGCGGGCTCCGTTCCGACGCTGTAGCCCCAGTCTCCTTCTCCCCAAAGTAAGGGACTGCCAGCCCCCCAGGCTCGGTGGGAGCTCCCGCCCGCTGTCCCCAGCCCTTCTGACCAGCTTCTAGCAGCAAAACTGGCCACGAAGCCTGAGAATTGCTTCCCTTTCCTCCCCACCGAGCGTGGGAGGAGGAGATACGATGGGGACTGGAAGATCCCCCTCCTTGGGCTGCCTCTGTTTCAGGGAGTAGGTGTCCCGATGGAAACCCCCAGGAGCTGGAAAGCGGGGTGAGGTCCGGGGTGAGATGGCCGTACCCCCTTCCCATTCCCCCGGTCCCGCTGTGGCTGCGCGGCAGCGAGCGGAGGCTCCGCGGTGCGGGGAACTTGACACCCGCATGGCCGGGGCCATGGGCGCTGGGCCATGGGCCCGGGAAAGTTAGAAGTCCATGTTCCAGTAATTGTCTTGTTGTTTATTTTATCCAAGTACCCTAGTGAATAGGGGAAAAATAAACACGGGGGAAAAAAATTCAAACAGTTGAGTCGTCTTTAGTGCCAGCCCTTGTGGTTGAATAAAAAGGATGGTCCAATTTCTATTGAGCTGAGAAATCTTTGAAGTGGGAGTTATTATCTGAGAAATTCCTGCTCGTCGTCCTAACAACGCTGATGAAACGTAAAAGGTTCTTTGTCAGCGATTTGTTCTCCTCTCTGTCAAACTCACCCTGCCCGTTAGCTTTAAACCGTTTCTAAAGAGATAAAACCAAACTTTTAAAGATAACTTTAGGGGCCCAGAGGGTGCAGAAAATACCAAACTATCGAATCCTGTGTATAGACATACATCTGGATATATGTGGCTGTGTCTGCGTGAAACTCTGACTGTGTACAGATGTCCATAGATGTCTGTATGACCTTACAGTTCGAAAGTTGAAATTATGTCCATTGTTTTTGCATTTCATCCTCCAAACTTTTCAGTCTAATAAATTATTCCTACACACTCCGCACAGAATGCGATTCTTGGGCAAAGGCAGAAACGTTGGGTTTCATTAACACCACTTTGTGACCAACAAATGTTCTCTTTCCAGTAGAGTGAAAGCAAGAGCGTAGACATAGAGTTAATTCTTTGATCATTTAACAGTCCGAATACCTATCAAGCATGTATATACTGCAATGTATCGAAGTTGTTAACGCATTCAAAGTGATGGCTTCCATATGCTCTCATGTTTTATTGTCTGTGCGTGTAAGGATAGTCGAACTGCATCCCTTTTGTGTCTTCATTTTATAAACATAACAGTGTTGTACTGAGATGATTCCCTGATCAAGTTTTATTTAGTAGTTTCTCATTGGATATCATGCAATGCCCTGTTCGGAGCATGAATTCCTTGAAGTCATAACTCATCAGTGTACTTCTGTTTTAGTTGTTAAAGAAATATCTGAGCCCAATCCTGCCATTCTAAGCCAAACCATTTATTTAATGGGACCTTTTCTGAGTAAAGACAGAGTCAAATTAGAGTGGAGTGGGTATTACTATGATTATTGTTATTATTTTTTGGTCTTGTCATATTTATGGAAAAATCTAGCACATTCTTTGTGAACTGTACAGAGAAGAAGCCTCTGAAAAATGTAGCTTGCAGAGAAACATTTACAATGTTGATATGCTGTATCTCTTTCCAGACTTCTTATATTCCTTATTATTCTTTATTACGTGTTTGAAGGAATGTTCTGTTGTGTGCTTGAACATACTATTTATTTTTAATATTTGGAATTTTTTTTACAATAAATATTTATAAACATTTCATTTCTATTGTTATTTTTACAAATGTGCACTTTTAAAATACGTGTTTGTACTGATGATACCGAGCCATTCCTAAAACACTGTGTAATCAACCTTCTTTTTCTGATGGTTTTTATATTAGTTGAAAAAAAATTGCCCAAACCTGTGTACTATTAATGTGGTGTACAATCAAGTATTAATGAGTGGTTTTTTTGTTGGTCTTTAACCTTTTTTAATGTTAATCGTTTTAGGTTGGCATTTCCATTAAAAGAACAAAACAAAACAAACCCCTTCTCTGGCTTAATTTCTGAGACAATATTTTTTAGACCTCAGACTTCAACCCAATTTTACTTTAGGCGTCGACCAAGGTGCAGGGTGCAGAAGCAGAGCCCGGTGTCGCCCAGGTGGAGCTCTGTCCCTCTGGGGGGTGGGTGCGTGTCCCGGTTGCCTCCGCAGTGGCACCCTGGCTCCTCACGGGCACCGTGCGGCTCTGGGGACACCAACACTGGAATGCTGGGCACCAGCACTCGGGGGTTTGGAGTGAGTTTTCAGTGGGCTCACCCCGAGAGGCTGCTGCTCTCCTCCGCCCCAAGGGCTGTTGTTTCGCAGGATGCAAGCGTTCTTCTGAAGAATTCCCCCCCACACTCCTCAAGAACGGGTCCCCGTCGCAGCGAAATAAAACCCTTTTATAAGAGTCTCCTAGGAGGATTTAGGGCTTTTTATTTCTTTTTTAAGAGATGGAATTCTTTCGCCAGCTAATGTAGTCTGAAAGTAAGCCTCCTTCGCCTTGCGTATTCTCCTGATCGATGTTAACAGGCTCCAGGGTTTCGCGGCTCCCGAACCTTCCCATGACAAACTCCAGCTTTGCTGTTCGGAGGGATGCAGCAGCCTCGGGCACACCTCGGCCCGGACCCGGCGGCGCCTTGCGCATGCGCTGCCTTGATTCATTTTAGAAAAGGAAAACTTGAAAGAAGTTGCCTAACACAGAGAGATGACAAAAAGTTGGCTTTGGCTGCCAGGAATATTGTCAATAGAGAATACATTTGACTACATGAAGGGAGAGAGAGCAAAAAGAAAATAATTTAAGAAATAATAGAATTCAAGAAAAAGGAATTAAGGAAAACATTTTTGCTGGTTTGTAAAAGACAAAAAACTGGCCCATAAAGGAAAGGAGGGCTAACAGTACATGCTAATTAAAGAATACAATTCTATGGTCTATAATGATTGAGCGAAGACATGTACTTATTACACTTGACTGTCAACAAGGGAAGGAATGTCCCCTCAGACAACATGGTGAGAGACGTGTGGGCATTATTAGAGGTCCTTTTATAGACATTGCCTTTTCTTTCTCAATGCTGACAAACCATTTTGGAGGGAACCATCCCCTGTTGCTTCCTATCATCGATCCCCATGCAAGGCCCTGCATTGTGCAAGTGCATTAATTAAAGACCATTCATTTAACAAAAGCACATTGTATGCTCAGGAAAGGAAGATTAGAAATATGAATCAGTAACCGAGACCCGTTTCCGCCACCTTACCGGGAGAAGCGGAGGGGAAGGAGGTGCAGCGTGGTTAAACCATCTGCACCTCCCGGACAGAGTGGGGCTCAACTCCGCTTGGGCTTTTTGGGAGAGAAATTCTGAAACTGATTACAACTGAAAATAAAAACAACAACAACAACAAAAAAAAAGGTTGTCAAGTTGTCAAGTGTCTCTGTGGGCGCCAGATTGCTCGACCCTGCTCTGCGCCTGGCCAGCCGCCCGGTCCAAGGGGCCGCGCAGCTCGGAACGGCCCGGCTCGGTCCGGAGCCGCTTCCCGGGGCCGGGCCCCCACCCGGGAGCGACCGTGTCCGGGGCTGGTGTGCGTGTGCACGCACATCCCCACACACATTTGTTATGTCAACGGGTTCTCTCCAGCTGCACGTAGAGACACAGGCACACGGACCTGCGTCCATCCCTCCCCACCCCTGCGCTGCCCAGATTTTTGCAGTCGGAAGGAAAAACCATCTGGTGCTCCAAAGCCGGTCGCGACACAAACGTGACTTATCGTGACAAGGTAGAAGGAATACGCAGGGAGAAGGAGGTTATGAGGGAGCGGGGGAAGGACAGAAGACGGATTCCCAGTATCACCCACATGACTTGCTAAGCGGCTCCAGCTCCTCTAAAACCTCTGGGCCATATGTTAGTTTATTTACACCCTTTGTCTTTTCGTGTGTAACCTAGTGAAATAATATTCCTGGGATATAAATGAAAGTAAGCTACAGTAAACAAACAAGGGCAGAGCCTGCTAAAGCGATATGCAACATTTCTGAGTTTCCAACAGAGTATGTCGTTCCCATGGTTATAATGGGGCCAGGATAGCAATTAAAGCTTTTAGTTAAAGCCCCTAGATTTTTAATGCTGAATGACACGTTGACTCCATTTTCTCATAGATGATTTAGAGTTTTTTGCAGGATTACACTATGGCAGGAAAAGGAGGGGAAAGGACAAAAGTCACTGCAAAATCAACTCTTTAACAGTTAAGAAAAAATGGCACAACAGACTAAGGTGCTCTTAATGATGGCAACATCTCCGAGAAACCTCTGCAACTTCCCGTGTGTCTGACTTTATTCTCAGCTACTTCTCCCTTTGGATCCACCCCGCTCCGAGGCCAGGACCACCGTGGCTCCTTCGGATCAGGCGCCGAGACCCCGCGGAGCTGCAGAGGATGCGGGCAGCAGCTCCCGCGCTTCAAAATCCGTGCATCAATTTCGTTTCCTTCGTCATGAGGCAGCCGACCTCATGGCCGGGCTGGAGCTCGCCGGTCTACAAGGAAACCTTTTTCCTAATATACATAGGACTCTCTAACAGATCGGTAGATCTGAAAGAGTTTTTTCTTTCCCCCCGGTCAGTGTTACCCAGAGGATCGGCTCTATACTGCCGCAAAGCCTGTCTCCGGGTCATTGCGGGTTGCCTGGACTGGGGAAGCCGCTCCGGGGGGCCGGGCTGAGCCCCGGGCAGCGGGAACCGGGCTGAGTCCTGCGGGGCTGCAGGGACCCCCGGGACGGCGCTGCCGGCAGCCAGCAGCTCCCTCTTGCCCTCCTTGCCTCCCCTGCCTCGCTGCTGCCTCTGAGGATACCTGCTACAGCTCGCCCGGAAAATCAGACAAAAGCGCTGCCACCACCACTCTCCCATAATCCCCCCAACTGTTTCGGGAAGACACACAAAAAAATTAGTCTTCAACTTCTGACTAGAGTCTGCTGGCTTAAATTATCCTCTGCCCTGGGTGGGGGCAACAGTGCAGCAATGTGAGCTCCCTGCTCCAGTGCCTGCTCCCGCCAGCGGCCGGGAAACAGGGTGCGTCTGAACTTGGGCACAACTGGGCTGCCCGCCCGCAGCCCTCCCTCCTCCTCGTCACGGGGAGTCCCGGAGTGGGGAGTCAAAGGGAGGTTTCAAGGGGGGAGGTTTTGTTATCCCTACCTGAGGACAGATTAATCCTCGCATACACTTGATAAAGATGAAGATCTTGCTGGGAGGAAGAGGGAAAAAACGGGAAGGAAAAGAAAGGAATCGCTGGATTGTTATTGTCTAGAAAAACAGGCCACCTTAAAAAACCTGTTGTAGAAATACAGAGAGTCCTTTAAGTGTGAAATATCATTTCATTGTAAATAGTCAAAAAAGAGTCGGTAATCCAACTTCCGGAAACTGTTCTGAATTATTTCAGCAGACTCTTTTAAAAGAGGATTAGCAGGGCTTTAGGGGCAAAATCCTTCTGTTTTATTCAATCTCTGATTTTATGTTATAATTACTAGATGTAAAGACTCGCGAATTAGTATGCAGGCGTCGTTCAGACATTATGCAGGTGCTATTCTAATCATTCAGCTTTTTAATTAAGGAACGAGGTAAGAAAACAGAATCATAAAAACACTTTTGTGAGAGCTGAGAAAATCGTGAGCGACTGCATGAATAAAGCCTTTATACCTTATCCTGACAGGTCAGACACCAATTGCCTGACTTACGACCTTTTCTTGCTGAAACAATGGTTAACAGCTTTCTCACCTTGTTCCCATTATAGCCTTTATTCTCTCAGAGAATTTATGGAAATGGCCCTAAAATGCTTACACTAAAGAGGGAGATGCAAAAAGGTATTGCAATTTTAATTGGTGCGTATCCCGTACAAAGATACTTAAATTCGGGGTCGTTCGGGAATCGAGGCACTCGGCTGGGCAGGAGGATTTGGGTCGATCGAAACGGTTTGAAGCATAAAATTCTCCTTCAGGAGAGGAAGGGACACAAACAAACAAAAAAGCCACCCAAAGTTGCTGCCGCGGCTGGGACAGCACCGGTCCCCCCTTTGTTCAGCGCATCAGAAGGCATCGTGCTCCTCGGTCCCGCGATGCAAACTTAAAGCCTTTGTGGGGCTTTGTTATTATTATTTAATTTCTTTCCCTTGCCTTTCTCCTCTCCCCTCCTCTCGACCCTCCCCACGCCTGGCACGACTGCATCACGTGTATTAACATATGAATGAAACAACCAGAGCCAATGCACTTAAGGTAATACCTATGCTCCGTTCTCGCCTGATTATCTTTTTATAGAAAGTTACATTAACTAATGACATTTACATAAATATGAATAATTAGTAAGGTAAGTAATTCTGCTCCGACGGGGAAAGGCGGAGTAGAGAAGAATCTGGGACCTGAACCCAATTTTCGTCTCCGTAGACCTGGACGCCGCTTCGCCCTGGCACTGGACAGGAGGCATGGAGTCCTCTGCGGGGAGGAGAAGAACTGTCACGTTTATATTGTTCTCTCTTCCCCCCCTACTTTTTTTTTTTTTTTTTTCCCTAATGCGAAACTTTTCTCTTGTGCCCCTCTTTTATCTCCCCTCCAGACCTCCAGTTCTGAGCAGAGTTCAGTGGCTGTAAATGATAGGTTCCCAAAAGCATCAATCCGCGCTCCTCTAGTACTTGGCCGAGAACAATGCAAGTATTAGGATATCAGCAGCACTCGAAATGATCACGCGTTAAATTATTTTGCTTTCACGGATGAGGGGGCTTTTTTCCAATGTAAATCAAGCGCTTTAGTTATTAAGTCTGAACACTAATCTCCAACAACCTTTACATAATGTGGCAGAATGTGCCACACCACTTCGCACCTGCACTCTGAATAGAGCCGCCTTTTCAATGTAAGACACGCTTGTTGCCCCTGGGCTCCAAAGGAGTTGTGTGAATAAGTCAAGCTTTTTGAATACCCCTACTCGCTTTCTCTTCCTCCTTTGATCACAGAAAATGTCTTCTAATTTGTCCTTTTTCATTGTAACAACGTTTTCAAGTCTCTTTTTATTTTCCAAACCACATATTTATAAAGAACATAAATCGCCCCAGAAAACAAAAGTTCTCTCCTCGCCAACTGGCCGACTAGCCTATGACCACTTTGTTATTCACAAGGAGAAGGAGAAAACAAAGTTCTCGCAAAGACTGTTGCTTCTCGAGTTTGTCCTAAACAAACGTTTAACTTTGGGACAGGACGCGGGGGGAGAAACATGTTTGTTTCCTTCAAAAATAAGGGCAGGTCCATTTGCCTTGGGGATCTGCTTGCTGCTCTCTCCAGGCTGGTGGGCAGCTGCGTTTCAACCTTCTACCGGCGATAAATGGAGAGGAGGAGGGCAGAAGGGACCTGTATCTCTCTTTGACCACTGGAGTGACTGAAGCCTCCTCCAACTTCCTGAGCCCACCAGACAGCTCAGGGCGAAGCCAGCCGTAGAGAGCGGGTTTGCACGCATTAATTCTTAGCTGAGCTGTCCAGTTTAACGACCTTCGAGGGTAATGAACTCTAATTTATAAATCCGAGAAAGATGTCAATGTTAACAGGGAGCGGAACCGCTGAAAAAAAACCGCTGGGCTCCTTTCTCCTCCACTCTGCCACCTCCCCGACACTATTTTTGCTCCGAGGAGTGGGGCAGAGGCTGGCCCGGCACCGAGTGCGCCATGCCCGGCCCGGTGGCTCCAGGCTGCCCTGCCCGCCCCGCAGCCCCGCATCAGCTGCGGGGGCAGAGGCGAGAGCCCAGCAGGGATTCCACCCCCTGCTTCCACCTCAGCCCTTTCTCAGACATCTCCGAGGTGCTTTGCCCGAGTGTCTGCTAAGGAGCAGTAGGTTAATGGCATTTCAGTGAAGTTGCTCTCTCTGCAGGCTAAGCCCAACCTAGGAGTTTCTCACTCCTCCTTCTCACAGACGGGTTTCCGGACGACTCTTTAACATCCCTATTCATTAGCACGTTAATCAAGGCTGTAATCCCAGCGAAGAGGTGCCTGTGCATTCCTGCTGCAGCTAAAGCCGCCTCTCCAGCGTGCACCTATGTGCAGCGCTGCGCAGCGCCCGCTCCCCCCTCCGACGGGCGCTTCCACCGAGAGGCTGTTTCCTTACATTACCGTAGGCTCCGGGTAAGAAAACTAACAAACCCTTCTAATACAGTTTAAAACACTTTGATGTCTTGCCAAGAAACACACTTCCTTCAAGAGACAAGTCAACATTTGTTTTTCACATTAAATGGCATTTAGTTGCCACTGAAAAAATGATGCTGAAGGACCACTTTTTAATTCGATGTATAACAACCGCGGGGGTCTAAGAGAAAATAACGGCGAAAGCTATAGACACAAATAACTAAATTACCAAAACGTTAGTATATCTCCTAGGTTCATTAATATGTAACAGACTCCCCAGTTAATCTCCAAAAGCCA
Source organism: Oenanthe melanoleuca (assembly GCF_029582105.1). Classification (NCBI taxonomy): domain Eukaryota; kingdom Metazoa; phylum Chordata; class Aves; order Passeriformes; family Muscicapidae; genus Oenanthe; species Oenanthe melanoleuca. Next base: position 11,956,267 of record NC_079343.1, on the reverse strand, counting down.
GTGTTCCCCCTCTAAAATAGCACTCTGGGACGAATTGTACAGGAGATCAATCACTGCTAATGCAGTAAGGTTTACTGCAAGGGGGGAAAAAGCTATTTACACCTTCAAATAGAAGCTTTTGAGATTTAAGAGTAAGGGTCATACATCACCAAGAATAAATGATTATGAATTGGTAAACGCGCCCTCCAGCCATTAGCTATGCGACACGATTTATCATTTCTGGGTGTTTTTCTTTTTAAAATCATCTGGCTGTTTGAAAAGAAAAGCATGACGGAGAAAAAAAAAAACACCGCGGGAAAGTTTGTTTTTGCATATACTATAAGTCATCAAAACATGGCTATTCAGAAATAAACGGGGTCACTTATGAACTGCTTAACGAGAGACAATAAAGCCCTTTCATTGTACGCTTTTATGACTCAGGGATCGGTGGGCTTCTCCCAGCCCAGCCTACGGCCGTCTCTCCCTTTTTTCCTCCTTTCGTTGTAAGTTACAAACCCGCGAGTGTTGTAAGAAAAAAAAAAAAAAAAAAAGGAAAAAAGAAAAAAAAAAAAAAAAGATAAAAAATTAAAATGTTGCCAGTGGCTTTCCGTCGCCTGGCATATATTGAACTCAAACACTCAAACTACAGGAGACATTTTGCCAGTTTTGAACAATTGCCAGTCTTTATCCAAGATGGTCAGAAACAACCGTCAACCGTGTAAGGACTGGATGGGGAGGACTTTCCCTAGAGATGTGAGATGGTGGGACAAGAGACCTCTACTTCCTTGTCTCCATTCAAAAAAAAAAAAAAAAAAAAAAAAAAAAAAAAAAAAAACGAGGGAAGGAGATGAAGGGCTAGTTTGGGTGGAAAACCTTGCAGCCCAAGGTGGAAGCAAGCTCAGCCCGTCTGGCGATATCTAGATATTCTTGTTGTGTGTAGCTGACTCTTTATTTTTCTTAAACTATTATCATTGAAACTGTTTCGCAATGCCAAGGAAACTTTTTTCCACTTAGACTCTCAGGGCGGTGGGAATCTTGTTCATCAAAAGAAATAATTCGTAATAAAACACATACTTCAGAGATGGGAAAGAATGACAGCGTGCTGCCGAAGGGCGGGGAGAGGAGAGCTGGCGGCCACCCGCCCCGGCTGCTGGGGAGCCGGGGTGGCGATTCCCAAGGCTTGGGACAGGACAGGGATCTGCCGTCGGGGGAGACAGCCGGGACACCCGATGGGGAGGGGGAGCGCAATAAACGAGGTTCTGGGGGGGAAGTCACCTGCCATCTCCTCGAAACCTCTTTCGCTCCACAAACAACTAAGCACCGGTCCAGCTGCGAGGTGCTGGCTGTGCACAGGGAGGACTTCGAGGGCCACTTCTCTGGAACACTCTGTGGACGCGGCCCTCAGAAACGTTGGGCAGACCCTGCAGGCCTCTCGTTCGGACCTCCGCTCGGGAGGGCCTCGGGGGAAAATACAGAGTTCCCTCAACTCTTGCATCCCGCTGCCCCGGTACGTCGGGCTTCAATTGTGACAAGTGCCTGTTTTCTTAGGGTAAGAGATTTAATATATCTGGTGAAAGGGTCTGTGGCAGTGAGGCTCACAGCAGGTAAGCAGCTCTGCTAGGAGGCTTTTTTAGTCCCACTTCTAACACTCCTAACATATTTGCAAGATTTGGGAATAAAGCGGCTTGGTTTTAGTCTCGAGGACGAGCTGAGATTTCTGGTTTGTTTTACAAGCTCGTTACAGGCACATTTGGCCAACGGGCACTGTTTTATGCAAAGACAAAGACACAGAGCCCATTCTGGGAAATGCGGGGCTTTTAGAAAACTCTGCTTCGTGGCTTATTGTCTACTGGGTGGCTTTGGAATAAAAACTCTCAAACACAAACCCCAAACTCAAGGCAGTAGCACGCGATGGGTTGCTGACCCTCGGAGTGCAAATAGCTTGGAGGCACATGGAGACATTTATCGGGGGTTGCTGTCCACTTTCATCTTCTGGGCATCTCCCTGCTCCCACGGTAAGCACCGAGCTCCTGTGCCAGCCGCGGAGAGCCGGGGGCGCTGGCGGACGTGGCGCAGGTCCCCATCCTGCACCACCCTGTGCCCCTTGCCCACCAAAGCAGAGGCCACCTGGCCATGGACTTCACAGAGCAAATGTGCGCTGTGCAGAGAACGGGGGGACTGTGGAAACCTTCCCCGGGCGCAGCCGGTGGGGTGCGGAGAGGGCGGGCAGCGGCCGGCACTGCCCGGGCCTGCAGCCTCCTCTGCCCACGCCGAGCAGCGCCTGCCGCCCCCCTCGCTCTCCGAGGAGTGATAATAAACTCGCAATTCGCCTTTGTCACAGGAGAGCAAAGGGAGCCCATTCCCTGCCTCCCCGGTGTCCCCACTGGAACGTCCACTTCTAGGTCCACCAAAGAGGACTGGGGCGCAAGACGTTGTGCTCAGAAATCCTCTTTTCTTTTCGAAGCCTATCTCACAACGCAGAGGAAGGAAAAATAATAGTCTGAGATGATCTAGTTATTTTGAATAGATGAAATTGTTTCCTTGAATATCTAATGCTGCAATTGCAGTTCGAAGCACACCCATTTCCTCTTTATTACATCATTCTGCATTTTATTTCTATGATTTTATGTTTTACTGCTGCTCCCGCGAAAGTCTATATTTTCAGGGTTACAGAAAGTCTCTGAAGATCCATAAGATTATTATTTATCTGATTTTCTGTGTCTCCGAGTGCTGTATACATTATATAATTGCCTTAAAATGTTTTCATAAATTACATTCAGAAATGTGTCATAGTAAATTACCTTTGTAATAAAATGTAAAAAATGCAAATGGCTGTTGTCTTTATTACGTTTTAAACCATTGGTTTATCTGCACTATTTCACTTGTCAGTTGCACAATATGTTGTATAAAGGGAAAGCACAGTTTGATAACAGATAGATGGAACCTCGTGTGTAATCTAGCAGGCACGTACAGTTTGGGTCATTTCCTTATCTCCCGCAGAAAAGACATTATCCCCCTCATATTTACATACTTTTCAATATTTGTCAAACAATCATAAATTATAAATTAATGAAATGTTCGACAGTCTTCAGAGATCAGGCTAATGAAGACATTTACCTTTTTGGTGATTTGGATTCTCATCTTTGTAAGTTTAATGACATTTAGACTCTCACGGTTTATTAGGCTTTATTAGATTTGTCCTTCACTCCTGCTGTCATTCAGATGTCTCTGCATAAACATCACCTGCTTCAGGTACAAGAACAAATCGTCTTTTTCCTCTGGAGCAGCAGCGACACCACGCCTGGGCGCGGAGCGGGGGCCGTGGGCAGCACAGGCCGCGGGCTGCTGTCCTCGCCCGGCACCACGGGCTGCTCGCCACCCCGGCCGGGCTGGCAGCCCGCTCTCCGGCCAGCCCCGGCGGCCGGGAGTTGCTAAACGCCCTCCCAAGCCAAGGAACCCATCTGCCTTTGGTTACGCCGGAGCCCGAGCCCAGCCCGCAGACAGGCGCACCCAGCCCGGCCCCCCGAGGCCACCCACCCCTGTCGGGCTCCCGAGGGACACTGAGCGTGCCAGTGTCAAGTGCCAGCTCTTAGCGCGTTGTTTGTTCTTTCCTTGCCTTCGTGACGGGCTGTCCCTGCTGCTTGGCGGCGCCCGGCCGGGAGGGCAGCCCGGCCCCGCTCGGCGTGGCGCAGGGAGCTCGCTCCCGTGGATGGAACCTGCCTCCCCATCGCCATTAGGCTTCAGAAATTAAGTTGCCCCCAGAAAGGTCGGCGCTCGTCCTCCTCCACCTTTGCTGGAGGGGCTAAATCCCACCGGCCAGACCCTGGCGCCATCTTCCCGGGAACAAAGACCCGGGGCTCCCCAGGCTCGCCCTGTAATCGAGTTTCCTAATTTCATTACTCCGCTGGCAAATGTCAGGAGCATGTGTTGGGGCACGCTACCCCCTCCTCTGCGCACTCCCCCGTCCCCGGGGACCTGCCGAGAGCCTCGACGGCCGGCCCGGCCCCGGGAGCGGGCAGCGAGCTTGGGCGCTGCTTCGCAACCTCCGCGCTCCATCAGAGGTCGGGTGTAAACCTCGCGCCACGAACCGCGAGCATTATTTGCAGAGGCTTCCAAATATTTCCAAACAACGCTTTTTAAAAACACAACGGAGAGTTATTAAAGCGCTTGTTGGTAAAGTGAGCATGTGTTCTGCAATCATCAAAAATTGATATGTACCACCAGTAAAGTAATTATGCACCGTCCTGAGGATACGAGAACAGTACATTGTTAATCCACTTGCACACCCGTTGACTTGCAGCATCAGGCTGCAAATAGCTTAATTAAGTCATACACGTGGAATATAACCATATTGTTACATTGCATTATGCACACTATATCTCAATTTATTGGGACAATTAATGCCAGTGATAGACCTCGGGCGAAAAATATTAACCACAAAGCACTGAAGTTGCATTCTGGTGACATTTGCAGTACGGGAAGTAAACATTGAAACAAGGCACAGCCTTCGAGAACTGAGAGGACTGCCGGGGATGCCTCTGCCCTCAAGCCCGTCCCTAGCAGGCAGTGGGCAGCCAGACGGAACGACCTCCACATTTCTCCGTTCCTTGGCTGAGCCCTGACTTGAGAGAACGACCGGAGGATCAAAACCGAAATGTTCTTCTTTACTTCAGGGAAGTTTGGGTTGGTTGAGATCTCCAGGATCGGTCTTCAGAAGGTGTGAAGTCCAGAGCAAGGGGCCTCAGAGCCAGAGCGATTTTCCTCGCAGAGCAGAGGAGCGGTAACATAGCGGGGCGGGGATTGGACACCAGCGTTTCACGGGCAGCCTACAGCTGGGAGGACACACCAGCCCGTCTAATATCTTACACACCGTAAACATGATCACATGCCCGGCATGAGCGGACAGAGCCGACCCGGTGGGCTCGGATCCCGATAGAGTGAGGTCACTACCTGTCGGCAGCGTCCAGTCAGTCAGTGGCCAGAATGGGGAAGTCCAGCTGGTGACCAAGGTGGGGACGGCCAGCCCAGACGGCAGTGCTCAGGCCCCCACCCAGGGACAACCTGCCCCCTCACCCGCTCCAGACAGCGGGGCTACCCCGCCTCGTGGTCCCTCGAGGGACCCGGGAGGTGACGGTAACACCAGCAGCGCTCACAGCATCCCGCATCCCCGGGGGTTCTCCAAGCGCTGCGCGGCGCTGGGGGAGGCGGTGGGACCTGTCCCACGCAGAGCAAAGCGCTGGGGGGAGGGCCAAGGGGCAGCTCCGAGGGGCAAAGGGGCTCTTTGTCCAGATCATTTGTGTAAGCAGGGACAGGTACACTTCAGGCAGCATGTGACTGGGTAGTATCCCTTTATCCTCTGATTTACCCCCTTTTCTGTGAAACCGTTCAGAATAGGTATTATTTTATGGCCAATAAAATGTTTCTAAATCAAAACCAAAATTTATTTGGTCGACAGATCTAACTGCTTCCTCCAAATTTTCTAAACGCCCCTCGACGGTGCGCGGTCATTCCCAGCGGGATTGGGATGTCATTCCCCTCTTCAAATTTCCCCAGCCTGCGTTCTTTGGGGATGCAAGGGGCGATTTCCAGCCTCTCGAGTTCTTTGATTTAACGGATTTCTCAAGCCTTTTGGGGAAAAGGCGTCCAGAAGGTCATGAGGATTTCCCCAGACGTCTCTCTTGCCCACGTCGAGGTGTCCCGTTAAACGCAGCCACAGGTGGAGGCAGGAACACAAGTTAGATCCGCTGGGCACCGGCGGGGGCCGCCGAAGGTCGGGTGTTTCTGGAAGGGACACAGGTGTCCGCCCACACCCCAGGGCTCCTCAGCTCCCCCCACACACGAGTGGGGGAGCTGCTTTTCCCAAAGTTTTTCCTGCCAGCATCTTTTCACTCTTATTAATAGCTTCTCGTAAGCTTCTGCGCCAGCGGGGAAACGACTGCAAACTGGTTTCTGCTCCCGACCACTGCCGTGACTGGTGCCGTCTTCACCCCGGCAGCGCCCGTCGGGGAGCCGCTCCCGGAGGTCCTCAGGCGTTAGGAAACTCCGCAGTAAATTTGCTCTTTGAAAGGGGACAGTGTCCAGTGCGCGCCTCGCCCACTCAGACACGCAAAACCACGCTCTTTCCCCCACTCCTAGTTGGCTTTTAACAGAGTTATTCTCTATTTCGTTTAATCGTTTACAAATTAAGCCAAATATCGAGAGTTCAAATCTCCACTGTCCTGGGGAATCAGTCGGCTCTCGGGGATAGCCCTCGGCTCCCGGGCACTGCCCGCAGCGTTCTCCGCCCGCAGACCGGACCACAGGCAGGAGCTTGGGTCCCCCTTGGCGGCAGCAGCACCTGCCGCCTCCAGGCGTGGGCTCGGCGGCTCCCCCGTGGCGGGGACAGCCATCCCGCGGGGCCCCGCGCTCCGGTGGCCGCGCTCCCCGGGGCTCAGGGCGCTGCGGGCACCGGGGTGCGCCGGTCCGGCCGCGGCCTGTCCGAGCGGCCCAGCGGGTCCGGAGCGCCGGGGCCGGTCCGGCGGGCAGGGACAGAGATGAGGGGCAGCTCGGGGTTAGGCACTTGCGGGTGGCTGCAGACCCCCTCCCACGGGGAGGAGAGGACCCTTGTTCTGCAGCATGGGAGAATTGTGGGAAAAGGGGCAAGAAGAGAGGAGCCCGGGCAGGACGGGCAGGGCTGGCAAGGAGTTTTCAGTCGGCACTGTCCCTGCAGATTATTGTCACCCCTGCACACTCAGAACTATGTCCTTGTGTCCAGCGGCGCCAGAAACTCTGTCCTGTTGCTAAAGCAGGTGGGCACAGCCTCGGACTCAGGATAAGGCGCCACATCTCTGCCCTCGCTTACAGCCAGGACAATTTCTGGAAGCCTATGGCAGTCTCCGAGTGCCACTGAGATCACAAGAATTGCAAAGCTTCTTCCGACAGAGTAGATTAGAGTTTACTAGTGGTTTTAGGGCTGTTTATGGGTGTTTCCTAAAAATAAACCAAGCCCACACCGAATTCAATCCCTTGTCCCATACAATCGCTAGTTTGTGGTATTTTTTTTGTTATAATTTTTAATCCCAGTTATTATTCAGATCTATTTATTAATCAGTAGAAGGACAGGAGCTGATTCAAAGCACAGCCTTCAGCTGCAATCCCTGCAGTACCTTAGATTTGTCCTTTCTGGTTATGGCCAGGATGCCCTCCCTGGAGACGAGACATGAGGTGCTGGTAAATTAAAAAGTAACACCTTGCCCAGGAGCTATGAATGCCATGTCTTTTTTTAAACTAACAAAATATAAAAAAGGTTGGAAAATAAAAAAAGAGAGAAAAGTAAAAAAGAGAAAAATCCCGAGTTGAGGAGGAAAGAAAAACTGTTCGGGACATATGAATTAGAAAAGTTCGCTTTTGTTTATTTATTTGTTGAGACACTTTAGGGGAGGGGGGAGAGAAGTGGGACAAAGCACGATAAAAAGAATAAGAAGCTGAAAGTCTGGAGGACTGTAACTTCGGTGGATTGGTTTAAAGCGGGCAGACTGTCTACCTTTGGCCATCTGGCTGATTTAAGCTTTTGCCCCCATGCTGTATGATTTTAGCTTAAAATCTCTTCCGTTGCAGTGCCGCTTTTATTGAATTCATCAAAAGCAAACTTTCCCTGAGGTTTTTTTTTTTTTTTTTTTTTTTTTTAAGAAGGGCTAAAATAATAAGTCGACCACTGTGACATTCTCTGGGCTTAGGCCATTTTTCATAACGCAGCTGATACGCTTTTGTGCAGCTAAGGCGACCAAACAGATGAATAACGAGAAAAGTCTCTCGAAAACTAAAGCTTCCAGCTTTTCCCATCTTTAAAAAGTTAAGTAAAATGAGAGGTGCATGTAAAAAAACCCCTTCCAAATCCAAAACTCAAATCCCATCACGCCAAAGATCAGGGCAATACTTTTATACCTCTGAATAGTAACGATGCCTTTTAAACAACTTACTGCACACACGCACACACACACACACACACACACACACTCGCACAAAACTTTAAAGCTTGTGAAACTGCCCAGGTGGTGTTTATAGGGCCGTAGCCAGTGAGTTGTAAAGAAATCCGAGACAGTTGAAGATTAAACTATTTAGAAATACATGACAAAACAATTTTTTTTCCTTAATTTTATTCCTGTTTCACTGTATCCACCGTGTTTAATGCAGGGCTTAAAGGGTCAAGTTGTCTGCAGCACCAAAGAAGAGTCCCACAAATTGTGATGGTTTGGCAGGCGGGGGTAAGTTTATTATTATTATTTTTAACGTGTTTTCTCATGAGTGTATGCTTGTGTTTAAAGTTTGCGTTGCAAAGAAAATATGCCCTCGTGATTTTAATGTCATTTTAGCCATAAACCAGTTTTGCGCTCAGAATCACGTCTCTAAAGTTGTTGATGTTCTTCCTGGAGTTTTGTCAGAAAAGAAAAAATCCTTCTGCTTCTCCCAGCAGTAGAGCAAGGCAGAGCCAGATCCCACGGTGCGGGACTGGGAGGCGAGTGCCTCTGCCACAAGGCAACAAGTAAGAATTTCATGATCTTTCGCCTGAGTTCAAAATAATCGTTTTAATTTGGCTGTTTGTTAGGGTTTTCTTTTTTTGTTGATTTTTTTTTTCATCCCACAGTCATGTTTATTTTTGTTTGTTTGTTTATTTATTTATTTATTTGTTTATTTGTTTTGCACGTGCATCCCCCAGACCTGAGTGCCTTAAGACCACAACTGTGAACTCCCTGTTTATTATGAAAAGTACTGTACGTACAGCCTGGGTGGAAGCACAGCCATTGGTTCAAATAAAATGACTATTGATTCAAAGTGCGAGCCCTCCAGGCTGAACCGAGAAGGAAGGAATGGGTCATCATTTTTTTTTTTCTTTTTTCTTTTTCTTTTTTTTTTCCCCTTAAAAGAGAGGGAGAGAGAGACAGAGAGAGAGACACTTCTAAGCTGTGAGTGTGACAACCATCACCCAGTCCTTTGATTCTTCTCTATTTTTTTTTTTTTTTTTTTGATAGATAGCAAGAAAAATAATCCTATGAGAAAGAATAAGATTTACTTGGAAAAATCGGCAGGTAGATCACCCTCAGAAATAAATTCCAGCCTTTCCTATTCAAAACATGCCTTTTTAAAAAATTACGACGACGTGGGGAGGAATAAGGATTATAAAGTAACCCGGTTCCTCCTCCCCCTTCTCCCTACGCACTTTCAATCAGGAGCCAAACTGCACTTCCCTGCCACCGGTCTCTGCTCGCCCAATTTCTCCGGAGTTGCTCAGTGCACCGAGCCGGCTGGCGATGGACAGCCCCTCTTCGTTTGTCAGGGGGATGGGAAGGGAGAGGAAACAAATATAAGGAAAGAAATAAATAGCAAGGAAAAGAGGAAAGAAGAGAAAAAAAAAAAAAAAAAAAAAGATGAGGTCAGACCAGTACAAAAACCACCAGCTTATTGGAAGGCACTTGTTAGCAACGGGAGGTGATGGTGCAGTAGCTGCACCCCGGGCACCCTCCGAGCTTCCAGCCCTTCCACCCGGGAGCTGTCTGGAAACGATCACAGCCGGCTCACAGCTAATAATGCCCTTCGCAGAGGTTTGGTCTGCGGTGCTCGCAGAAAATGCAACTTTTGCCCCATTGGTTAGCTAGGTGAATTAGCACACACTGCAACTGAACAGTACTTGACCTTTGCCTTTATGTTTGCTCAAATGTTTGCCTAAAACACAATCACCCTTGACAAGAGAGCATGCTACCGTGTGACACTGCCTATTCAATAGATAGATGTTCCCTGCCACACACAACCCAGTTCAGCATTTTAAATAGCTTAGGTATTTGTAAAAGCCGTATAAATTAATGTCTGATGATTGCTAGTTGCTGGTTAAAGAGCCGACTATTTAACACGTAAAATAAGAGTCTGCTTAAAAAAGCCCAAACCAGACCAAACCAAAGGATCGGCTGTACAGGGATATAAGGTCAGAAAAGCGAACTTGTGGCCAGGGCAATCAACAGATTCTTAATCTGCCCAATGCAGAGCGTGGCTTTGTCGAGCTGCGCTAGCTGCTGGGGCTTGGGACCGGCTATGGCAAACGTACCATGGCACACATCCTCTCAGCCCAGGCTCTGTCCCGGCACCGCTGATGGCACAGATGTGAGGGCAGAGGTGCAACCGCGCACCTGAGAAATTCATAGGTGACACAGCCGAAAGGATGGAGGCAGGCAGGTTACCCTGAAGTAAATCTGACCTATCTCTCTTCTCACAAGCCTCTCTTGCTGAAATTGGGCAAATATCACCAAACTTTAGGGGAACCAACAAAAGTTGCCATTTGGCAGGAGTGTTTTATGCGTGAATTTGATCGCTGAAGCCTGGAGTCCAAGGCATCGCCCTGACCTGCTCGGGAGGCACGGCGGAGCCGGTGGAGCCGGGCGGGCAGGGCGGCGGCCGGGACTCCGCGCTCAGCGTCAGAGGCGGCAGAGGACGGGACGGACGGGACGGGACGGGCGGAGGAGAGGGCATGGAGCAGAAAACAGTCACCGTTCATAAACACGGTCACCCTTCACATTTATGAGGCAGAGCATCATTCATTAATAGAATGACACCTGATGTGCGGCTTTTGTTTCAAAGGATACTTTATTATTTGGAAACGTGATAAAGCGCCTCTCTGAAACAGAATATTTATACCAAATGCAGTTCTGATGTAAGCGGATACCTGCACATCTTGCTAGTACTTCCAATCGGTAAAATACTGCACAGCCGAACAGGAAAAGTATAAGTGATATTGCAAACAGTTGCTCTGCTTTGATTTACCTTTACTGTCTTCATCTGGAGACCTTTTTTTGATGATCAATTTTTTACTGTCTTTCAATTTTGGGAAACAGCACTTCCCCTCCTTCTCTCTCTGTGTGTTTTATTTTCACGTCACGATTTAGTCAGGAGCATTTTGAAAAAAAAAAAAAAAGATTCATGTTTATACGAACATCTTTCTTCAGATCTAATGTTAGCTTGGCATGAAACCCATACAGATAGGCTGAAAGCAACAACTTAGTTTAGCCAAAACAGTTATTGCAGAAGCGAGATTGAATGGCTTTGAGTGAGACATTTAGCTATTACTCGTTGCTAGTTAGACAGAGAATTTATTTCTATAAATCACTGAAAATTTTTGAATCGACAATTATATTATCTCGTTTACAATTACTCGAAAATTGATGCTTAGAAAAATAGCAATCGGACTTCACAAAAAAGATATTTGCAATTGAAAGGAATCCAAATCTCACTTCTTTGGAGGCTGGCTGCTCCCCGGTGGGTGTATTTGCCATGCCACGGACACGCGTGGGGGGCGTGCCCGCCCCGCGCTGCCCGGGTCGCGCCGCAGCCACACCGACGGCAAAGGTCAGCGCCTGCCGAGCGCCGCCCCCGCGCTCCGGGGCGCGCACCCCTGCCCGGCTCCCCCCCTCTGCCTGTGACAGAGCCAAACCCGACCTGCTGGAAACAGCCTTCCCCACAGGCTGAAATGATACCTCGGATTATTTGCCTCTGTGTGGCTGGGTTTTGATGTGGACACATGTTTACTTAGGCTTGTAAGTCACGAGTGACCTAGAATAACATAGCACGTACCCCTAGAGGCAAAACAACCGAAGTGAACTTTCAGGCCAGATGATATTCAAAGCGAAGTTGTGCGGAGACCGCCGGGGCTCGTTTCTGCCAGACAGAACAGGGACCAGAGCCGCGGGGACGGGCGGTGCGGGGCTTCCCCACGCACAGCTCACACGCCAGGCACCGCCTCGGCTCCTGGCCAGGGAACTCGTTGGAAAACTTCACCTGAAAGAAACGGGAATGGAGGAAGCACTCGAATGAAATGGCAGCCGACACTGGGAGAGTTTTTAGAGTGTTTAGGAGTGTTGTCCCTGATTTTGCTGGGATTTGGAGTCCTTTGGAAAGAGAAATCATCTGTTAAAGGATAGACAGATTATTCTGTGCAGGCGCTGTCAATAATGATTTCAAAACAAAACTATCTTTTAAAAAGAAAACAATCTCTATATCAGAATTAAATATTTAAATTCCCTTAGTTATAGAAAAACAAGCGTGTCTATTTTTTTCCTAGTGTCAAGAAAAAAATAATTTCGAAAGTTATAACTTATATTTTAAATAAGGGCTTGATGTGTTCCAGAAGCGATTATTGTTTTCGACTAGTTTTGGTCGGGCGTTCTTTAATATTTATTAGCTTTTTCTTTAGGCACCTCGAGAAAAGTTTGTGTGTGGGAGGTGTTTGATTTTTGTTTTTTTAATGCCAGCAGTCCAATTCTGGTCAGAAATTCTGCTCCTTTTGCGCAGAATTTTGTGCTGGAGTAAAGCTCTACCAGAGCAGAGGGCACAGCGCAGCATCATCACCTGTTTCAGGAATAGCCACATGGCTTGCTTTGCCTTTATATCTTTAATTTCTAGAGGATGAGTTTTGCTGGCAGGAAGATAAAGGAAGTGTCTCTCTTCTGTATTTGCTATGCTGTGCAGGTATCTGTAATTAGAATAAGACACCCAGCACAATGAGCAGCTATTGTATGAGAGTTTGAAGCGCGACAGTTCTTCTTCTGGTTCAGAATCGCTGCCTACAGTTATTCTCCGATTTCCGATGCCTATTATGTATACAATCGAGCCTATAATTACCTGCTGATTTCTTTGTAGTTGTTAAAGAGAGTTTGTAGTGCTCGGGCAATATTGTCCAGTCGTTATGTCTCCAGAAGCTGTCATGAAAGCTTGAATATACTCTGTACAGTCTGCAAGTAATCAATGAAATTTACGATCTCGATCCCCCTCTCCACACACATTTCCTGTCCAAAGAAGAAAAATTGAGATATGAAGGTGTCTGGGTCTCCTTCCCAGCACCCCTCACAGGGCGGCTTTGGCAGGAAAACGAGTGGCAGGCTCTGTAGTTTCACACGGTAGCGAGGAGCGGCAGTTCCCCGCGGGACAGAGCCCGGCGGGCGGCGGGGCCGGGGCGCTCCGAGGGGCTCTCTCTCTCTCTCTCTCTCTCTCTCTCTGTCTCTCTCTGTCTCTCCCGCCCGCTCCGGCGGGACCCCGGACGCGGCTGCCGGGGGTCCCCGCTGCGCGGGTGCCGGTGGCGGGGAAGGGGCAGCGGCGGAGGGCGGGGGAGGCTGGAGACGCGCACGGCAGCCCTGCCCCGCTCCCCGCCGGGCTGCGGGCTCTGCCGGCTGCGGAGGGCGATGCCTTCGGCCCCGCCGGATCCCCCGTCCCATCCACTGCGCTGGGACAGCGCGGAGACACCGCCTCCCCGCGCCCTCCACTCTCCTCGGGGCCGTGCGTGGCTCTCGTGGATCCCAACCTCACGGCCAGGCTGCTGCTCCCCCAAGCCACCTCCCTGTGTTCCCCTCTGCCCGCGCCTCCCAGGAGGGACCCGGGGCTTCCCGAGGAGATGCCATCGCCCATCTCGGGGTGGGTGCACGGGCACCGTACCCCAGGCAAAGCTGTCCCAAGAGTGTGTTTGAGGGGGACAGCGAGATGCTCCAGGCTGCTTTCCTGAACACCGACCCACTGTGGCTTTTTTTCAAACTCTGTTATTAAAGCAACGTTTAGGGAATATGCATAACTGTACAGTTAAAAGGCATGGCTGATGCACCTCAGCTCAGAAGGTCGGATCAGGGTAGCAGTCCCCCGCCCTAAAAGATGGGGGAGGAGGGAAAAGAGGGGGGCCTGAAGTTTGACTAAAGCACTCTTAAAAAAAAAAAAAAAAAAAAAGAAAAAGGAAAAAAAAAAAGATAAAGGAGAAAAGCACTAGCAGGCTGACACAATGGTGAATCCGCCCTGACCCAACAATTAATCTTGCCAAGAGAATGTGACCAGATAGGGTGGGAAGTCGATTCCCCGGGGTGGGTGTGCAGGACAGGAGGAGGGAAGGGAATTGATCTTGAGCCCCAGGCCTGCCACATCTTCTTCAGTGGTTATCTGTCAGAGAGGTGGAACACCGTCCTCTTCCATCCCTTCTCTGCAAGGCCTGCAAGTGGATGGTGTGGATGATGTGGATGTGTCCCCAAGTCCTCCCAGCACCGTGCAAACCCAACACCTCAGTGATCATTTTTGTGTCAGACTTACTTCTGCAGTTTCTGGGCACTGACTGTGAGGAATGGGGACACTTCAGAGGGTAAAGGGTCAACTCTTGGGCACAGAGGGGTGGACTTTCGTTGGCATGGCAGGAGATCTGGGTTCAAATATCCAATGCAGGTTGTAGGCAATAGCCAGGAGACTCTAAAGGTTAGGTGATGCCAGTGAGATGCAGCAGTGGATACTTGGCTCTCTCCATGTATTGAATGCTGCACCCAGAACATCCTAGTTGTGATCTACAGCAGCACATTGCTGGGACATACAATGCTCTAACACCCATGTGCCCACCCAGGACTCTGTCCTGCTGGAAATAGACTGAGTCATCCCATTTCATGTCTGTCTGGCATAAATGCTGAAGTGAGGACCCTGAGCCCCAGGAAGCCATGCAAGTCCCAGTACCTGCTTACAGCCTTCCAGTGAGGGCTGTATCTGCCTCCATTTGCAGTCCACAGCAAATGTTTCCCAGCAGTATAAACCCAGACAAGTGGTCTGGTGGCCTTGTCTACATTAATTGACTTCAACTAGGCATTTTGAAGCTGGTGATTTACTTTCAAAAATAACTAAGAAAAGGTAGTCAGGCAGAGAACAAGCTCTCACCAAGGAATGTCTGAGTTTCATAATAAACCTTCCTCTAACTTCCACTCTCTTCCCGACCTACCATATTCTCTTGCCCAGAAACTGACTCCTTCAGAGTAGGAAACCAGCCTGTGATGGAGTTAATCAGCGAATCGTGCAGGAACACGTTTTAACCAGGGCACCAAAGCCAGTGAAATCGATACAGCACAGACCAGTCATTTCTGTTATTTCCTCTGCTGGCATTTTAATGAAAAGGAAGTAGCTGTAATGCAATCCTTTTGGAGAAATCAACACTTCCCGCTGTTCGAAGCAAGCCAAGGAGCTGAGCTGGGTTCAGATCATGAGGGTTAATTCCAGGAGGGTTACATGCATGGAGTCACATATGAACTCAACCAGCCACTTGTCTTCCTGCAAAGAACCAAAATTAACCCCAGTTTTTCATCTAGGATTATTTATGACCTGTCCTACACATGTGACAACGACTGTTGCCACTTACAGAAGAGGTTTAATGCACACTGATGCATTTGCATGGACACTCCAGTTCTTTTTCCAACATGGTCCAGAAACATTTGATTTTTTAAAAAAGGGTGTCAGTTTCACATCCATGCCTCTAACATTTACACAAAACCATGACTAGGGGAACAGCATCATTTTGCATCATTTGTTGAAATGTAGTGTGATGGGCATACTTTTTATTGTGCACACCTGTTTTTAACATCAGCATTAATTAGTAGGTTTGGGTGATCTTCTCTGGGCCTTAAGAAGAAGTCATTGTCACCCCAGTGGTGTCCTGGGTCCAGCAGGTGGGAAAGCACCAACCTGTAGGAGAGTCTCAGGGCCGAGGCTGAGGAGTGGGAGACTCCCAGGTTGGCAGCACCCGTGTTTGTTCCTGGCTGTTTTGGGGAAGAGGAGGGGACAGGGAGGGGGGCCTTTGGCACACGCCATGCCCAGGGTCGTCAGGACTGGAGAGATCCCAACACACGAATGAACTACCCTCCTCTCCTGCCCCTGAAATTCTCAGGCACAAAAGTAGACCCAAATTATAAAAGCCTGTTCTGTGCATCAGCAACAACAACAACAAAAAAAAGCCCCCTATTCTCCCCTGACTTTGTTCTTTTGATTTTTTATAGATCAAAGGCAGGATAGAGAAAAAAAAATTGGCAGGCGAAGATAGACATTGTTCTAGTGACAAGATGAGGGTCCCGAAAGGAGAATGCTTGCTCCATCGGAAGTGGCTGCGTGGCAAAGGGAGAAACCTCACTTTTCAAGCCCCTTTGCGAGGCATTGTCTTTGGGGCTGGCGCTGCTGCCATACAGTAGGGTCCCCATGGCAACGCAACCTGCTGCTGCTGCTGCTGCTGCCCCTCTTCCAGAGTTGAAGGCACTGAAAGGCAGCTGAAGTGACTGGGCTTAAAGAGCAACAGAATAAACAATATTTTGATTCATTGGGAGAAGAGAGAGAGGCTCCCGCCCCCCCACCCCCGCCCCCCGACCCATGAATGCTGGCATTGTCCATGCTTTTCTGAATCTGATTTACCATATCATAACCCCTAGGAAGAAGAAAACATCAATATCCCGAAGGAATGGAGATGTTTCTATGGAAAACCTAGGAATTTTAGTCCATAACAGATCTGGTGTAAAAATCAAAGAGATCAAAGGCGGCGCTCCCAGGAGTATAGATGCGTCTCTGAATTAAAGATGGACGATGCAGACTACAAAGTACTTTTTTTCCGCCCTTCTTTATTCAGGCCTCTGTTTCCATTTCAAGGGAGGCGCTGTCCCAACATCATATCTGAGCCCAGACAGTCACCGCGAACAATGCTCGCGAAGGGGGAGAAACGCTAAAGAAAGCAAATCATAACAACCATCCGGCCTGGCAGGATTGTTTCCATTACAAACCCGAGTGCAACAATTAATTACGAAATTGAGAGGAAAAAAAAAAAAGAATAAATAAAAAGGAAGGAGGGCGAGGCTCAAGCGAAGCGATTAATATAGATGGCAAAGGCTGCGGGGAGTGGCGTTCGGGGCTCTGTGGTTTGGGGGGCAGGTTGGCTGCTCTCCGCCACTCCCTGCATCTCTGCATCCCAGCGTCCCAGGCCGGCGGGTCCCGGCTCCCGGCGCCTCCCGCCGGCTGCCCTGGCCCAGGGCTCGGTGCGGGTGGAGGAGCGGGGCGGCCCCGACCCTCGGGCTCTGCGCGGCCGCGCCGCGCTCGTGATCCACGGGCAGCTCCCAGGGTGGCTCCGGGTCTTCTCAGGTTGGCACCAGTCCACCGAGCGCCACAAAGAAAGCAAAAACACATTTAGAACGTGACGCGGACAGTCAGACACTTCATCACGAGCAGCCCGGATCCCCTGTGCCAGCCGGGCTGTGCCCTTGGGTGCGGGTACTCGTGTCCCTGCGCAGCCATGCCTTCTGAAAGGTGAAGTTTATCCATGCAGACACCCCTGGCCCTTTTTCCCGGAGGCTGGGGAGCGTGGCGGGAGAAACGTGTTGTTTAGAGCCCAAGAAGATGAATATTAGAGAAGTCAATTAAGTTGTTTGGAAACACATGCAGGAAAAAAAAAGCGCTGGGACTACTGTTATGAAGAAAGCCAATTAAAATGGTTTGATAAGCATATGTATTAGCAACAAGTGTAGCACAGAGGTCAGAAACAACACTAAGTAAACAGAGTTGACAGAAGAGTGAATCTTTTGTGGCGGGTGCGCAGCTGTCCGGCCTCCCTTTGTCCGGGAGGAGGCTGGGTGCACGCTCCCTGCTGCCCTCTCCCCAACTCAATGCACAAAAACAGATTGGGATGTTCTGCATGCATAGGCAACATTGCAGCTCCAGTCCTCCCTTTTCTGTTCCTTCTTTAGGAGACAGGGCTCTCCAGACATTTTTTCCTGACAGTAACAAAGCAGGGCTGTAAAACAGTTCAGAATAGAAGGGGAGAAAGAAGAGAAAGGAGTCCCCGAGGGGGAAAAAAGCGCCATGTCACTGGACAAAAGAATAGGAAGTTCAAAATAGAAATAAAACTGAAAGCAAGAATTATCTTGTTAAACAGAAGTGCCTTTTTTTTTTTTTTTTTTTTTTTTTTTTTTTTTTTTTTTTTTTTGTCCAGAGTCGTCTTTGTGAAAGTTTTTAAAGTATCACTACGTGGAACAAGTGTGTAAGTCCTCACACATACTTCAGTCAAAGATTCATGAGCTTCCGAGAGCCTTGATGGCTTATTTATGTGTCAGCAAATTCTGCAGCTTAAATTCGTTTGAAAAAACAGATCTGGGGTTAGTCAGAGTCCCGCGGACATGGCTTTAAATGTGCGGGGCGGGCAGGGGATTCCGCCCGGGCCAGAGAAAGGAAATGAAAAGATCAAGAAGCAACGAGCCGGTTTCTTTTTATTCCAAGTCTGGAGAATAAACACAGGCCAGGTTGTTTCTGCCGAGTCCCGCTTACGCAGGGACTGAGGTGAACGCGTCAGGGCGGTGCTGGGAGCACCGCTCAGTAACAGAACACACTTTTCCTGGCAGAGCAGCTGAGGTGCCAGGGCTGAGCTGTCCCGGCCGTGCGAGCCGTCTGCGTCTCGGGGCTGTAATCCAGGTGATTTTCAACCTTGGGTGATCAAATATTGTCATGTGAGAACACATCACTTTCTCCTGCCACCGCCACCCCAGGAAAGCATGCACGTTTAGAAAATGATGTCTCACTTTTTAGCCAAAGCCTCGGCATCACCACCTTTAACTCATCTTTAGTTCTGCACTTGTCTTTCTTGATTTGATGTCACCGGAGGAAGAAAATATAGTTAGAAAGGATCCGGGTTTGGGGGGGAAACGATGCCAAGCCGGGATCAGCAACAGAGTCCCAAGAGCACACACAGCTCGCTGACTGCTCATCCTCTGTGTCCAATATGGAGCCTTGCACGCCTCTCCAGAGAAACCTTCTCGGAGACAACTTTTGTTAAACCAGAGCTGACAGGGAAACCTCAGGAGAAGCAGTGCAACTTGGTTCCCAGGGGCAACACGTGTTGCCCAATGTTTCCCAAATTGTCCTCAATACATCCAGAGTATCTGCGGAGAGTGTCTTTTGCAGTCCCCTGAGAAAGTGATAGCTCTTGCGTGCTTTTGATCCTGGACTCTGGTTTAGTCAAGTTTTGGTTTGAAAAAGACAAATGCGGAATTTTATGACTTTGGGATTTGAATATGAATCTTCGGTCTGGGCACAAGAACACACCAGCCCACTGCAAATCAGAGAGGCAAAATCATTATAGCCTGTCATTTGAGTTGTTGTTCTGTCTTTGAAGCGGAGTCCAAGAGTAAACTTTTCTGATGAATCGAAGTCGTTAAATTTTAGTGCAGATGAATTATGGTTTAGCTTCTAAAATAGTGTAAATGTTTAATAAAAATCATCTCATCTGTGGCCTTTTAGAGTCTCCTTGTTTCACCAGAGAACATTCAATTTGAGGCATCTCACCCTTTTTTAAATGTCATCTTCCCAGCAAACTCCTCTTATTAACATTATCAATTTTCTCTTTCAAGTCTGTCAGTCTCATGATTTAAGGAGACTCTTTGTCTTAAAGATTTCACAATCGGAAAAAGCCGACTCGGCTCACACCGTTCCGTGATTTCGGAAGCGTGACAAACAGCCCCGTGGGTGTGTGTATCGTGCTCAAAGCCCTTGGAAGGGACACGCGGGGCCCGGACCCAGCAGCCCGGCCGGCTGCGGCTGCGGGACGGGCGTAGGAGCAGGAGCGAGCGGCGGGCGCGCTGCTCCGCGGGCTCTGCGCGCCGGGCGGCTCCGGGCCGGCTGCGGGTGCTCCGGGCTGCGCTCCCACCTGGCCCAAAGGGCTCCTCTCCCACCCGAGCCCAGCGGGCTGCGCTCCCACCTGGCCCAAAGGGCTCCTCTCCCACCCGAACCCAGCGGGCTGCGCTCCCACCTGGCCCAAAGGGCTCCTCTCCCACCCGAACCCAGCGGGCTGCGCTCCCACCTGGCCCAAAGGGCTCCTCTCCCACCCGAACCCTGCGGGCTGCACTCCCACCTGGCCCAAAGGGCTCCGCTCCCACCCCAGTCCAGCCCTCCCGGCCCGGGCCGAGGCGCTCCCCCGCTCCCCTTGCCCGCCCGCGGTAGCCGCAGCGCTGGGGTGGGTAGCGCGCACGTCAACATGAACTTCAGTGAAACCAGATGCCAGGGTCTAAATTAGCACTGGTGTTTTGCAGATTCTATAACCATTAAAGCATCGAATTAATTAAGTTCTGCGGCTTTCTTTAAGTCGAATGCTTTCGCTTTATTCCCATCAATGGGAGGCGGGTCAGCGCACTCGGGCACAAGGATCAGATACTTTCCAGAAGTTTATCTGTACATCAGAACACGTTCTGAACGGATTCCAGGAGCACTTCGCTTCTCATCCGTGAAGCCTGCAAGCTTTGGAGAGTACAGTATAAATAGCGCGGACTAGACTGTGTTTGCAGCAGAGCAGACCTCAGCCTTCCCAAACTGGCCATTTGAAGGAAGGTTTGGATTTTTATTTTTTTTTTAAGAGGCTCTTTCCCGTAACCCCGCCCCATCACAGCTAGGTAAAGTCAACAGGCAGGGTCTAAGTTACAAATGTTTTAATGGGAGAGGGATTGACTGGGGATCTCTCTCGTTCAAACAAAGATTTAAAAGTTTCCTAGAGCACAGGAAAACCCGAAAACCCCGATGACCTTACAATTCACCCCGCACATTAAAACAGTGGCTGCACGGCTGCCTGCCTGAGAAGAAAAAGCAATAGACTTCAGCGGAAATTGAAACAAGGACATTTCTGCTAAGAACGGACTTGGTCTGGTACATCTTTTGGATCAGAGCAAGACAACTGGGTTTGATTTTGCTTGGCTTTACAGGGAACACGGGAAAGGAAAAACCGCACCAAAGTGGGGCCCAGGGTTTCAGAAGTGAGCAGCTGATGTGCTTTTCTCTCCGCGCCGGAGCGGTGCTCAGCAGAGCAGGCAGGTACAGCTGAGCCTGCTCCGCGCTTTTGCAGCACATGGCAGCACCAGAGCAGCAGGAGGAGGAGGAGGTCTCTGAACAGGCTGCGGATGTCTTTGCTAAAAGAGGCGCACTCGCCACCCCCGGCTCCCTGGAGCCACGAGTGGACTCCGTGTCCCGACCCCTCTTCCTTTCCGCCCCCCGCAGCTTCAAAGACTGTCCTTGTGCGCGGCTTTCGGCCATCTCTGGCCACTTGCTCGCCCTGAAATAGCAATCCCATCTGGCACAGGGGACGTCGCCGAGAGATCTCCTGCTCCTCGAGGAGCTGCGCCCTGCACAGCGGCACTACCAGGGCAGAGCAAATCAGTGAGCCGCCAGAGCCCTTTAGGGGACACACCGGCAGGTTAATAGACAGGCGAGAGGCACGAGGGGGTTTCTCTGGCTCCTGGGGGTCGCAAGGAGCAGGGCACCCTTCTCAGCAGGCTTTGAGGGAAACCACCGCAGCAGGGAGGAGCTCGCAGTGTAGGACTCTTCAGTACCGAGTGGCTGCGTGCAGCTCCGTTTGAGCAGCAGGAACGAACGTGCTGCATTCAGTCCGTGTATCTCCCATGTTTAATCCCGCGATTAACCCTGCGTGCCTTCCCCCGCGCGTTCTCATTCAGTTAGTAAAAGGAAAAAAGAAAGAGAGAAGATAACTGTGCCAGAGGCCTTTGGAGAGCCGAGCGCATCCCGGAGCGGGTGTCAGGCTCAGCTCTCCGCTCCGCGCTGCTCGCCTGGGGCCGGCCTTGCCTGTCACCGCCGCCCCGACATTGTGTCTGTCGCGATACCAATCGGGCCCTGCCAGCGCCGCACCCGCCTGCAGGTCTAGGGTGGGAGGCCCGAAACAGCTCCGGACCAGAGAAATTCCTCCGACATCCTCGAAGGTGGAAAGGTTTTTTGCCTTCTCATGGCCACAGCCGGGGCTTGGGCTCGGCCGAGCTCACCAAGACCTTCTTAGGAGTGTAAATATTTCAGTCTTTCTTACGGGGAAAAAACCCAAACCAAACAAAATCAAAACCCCAAAACAGCCCTGGCTGGGGTAAGTCCCAGCGCAGGAGTTTGCTGACCCCATCCAGTCCCTCCTTGCCACCACATCCCTTTGCTCAGGGACATCAGTGAGCTCCCATGATTAAGGAAAAATGGCTTCATTGCCAAGAGTCACATATAGAGTCGCAAAGTGCTGTAAATATTTTCATTACACTAGAAAAATAACTCGATTAAAGGATACAGTTTATTGGAATAATGCGAGTGCATTTCAAAGAAACCAAATACCCAGAGTTACTCAATATTCAGACACTGGAGGCTACAAAGCGAGGTGCAAACAAAGCCTTTTGCAGCAGAATAGCTGTAATGTGCTGTACCTGAAGTAAGTCACTGCTGGGGAGCTGTGTCTGACACTACTAATTAACCTACTTTTCAAGTGAGTTGATGTCAACTTTTTGCAAGCGAGGAGAGAAGCGCTCTTCCTTGGAAGATGGACCGAGCCATCGCGGTGCCCTCCACCCCGTGGGTGCCCCCACCCTGTCAGGCATCCCTTGTTCTGGGGGACTGAGCAGCATCAGTCAGACAAAGCTAGGCGGTATTTGATATGGGACTTTATTTGATTTGAGACTTTATTTGATTTGAGACTTTATTTGATTTGTGACTTTATGTGGCGTTTGGAACGCGCTGGGCGGCTCCGGTTGCAATTACTCTTTCCCCAGGAGTGACCCTCTGCGTCCCAGGGCTGTGGGCGGCCGTGGACAGCCCCCCCACCTCGGACTTCCAGTAAAGAAGTCGTTCTCTGCGTGGGAAAGCAACTCTTTGCTAGGGGATGTAACGTTCTGCTGTTTTACTTTAGCAAACTCGGAGAAGGAGGACAAAATTAAATTGACCTCTACATACCCATGGGCGCATATGAGGGATGCTTTAGGCTCAGCATCATGAAAATCTCCAAATTAGTGCCTAAAGTATCCCCCACAACCCTCTGAATTTCTCATACAGCCACAAACAAAAAAGGAAGATCTAGTATTTTTCTCTCTGCCATCTTTTTCCCAAAGCAAAACAACATCTCTTTACCAGCAAAACAAACACTCCTTCCTCAACTCTGAATTTACATAGCCCTTTAACTAGGTACAGATGTGTCAATTTATATCACCTGTGGATCTGGCCCATGGCTATATATATATGAGACAGCACTACCCACCTTTTTTTTTTTTATTTTTTTTATTTTTCTTTCTCTTTCTTTTCCTCTTTTGAATGTTCCTGTTAAGGGTGAGAAGGAGACCTAGTAGGTTACTGGTAGGTAATTTATACCTGGGTTTTGTATGTTGAGGAAAATTAAGGAATTGTTGGGCTAGGCATGATATGGCAGAGAAAAAATTTAGGGTAGAGAGGACAAGGTTTGGAAAACCGAGTGTAGAAAAAGTTGGTGAGGAATAGGCCTGAGCAAGGACTGAATGCTTGCATTCTCCACAGTAGGCAGCAGATGAGAGTGGGCTTGAATTGTAGCAAAGGGGGTTTGATGTAGAGGTGGATTGAGGTCTCCAGCTGTAAGGCAAGCTGAATGTTGGAACTGACCTAAGGAGTTTTTGGGGTATTCATCCATGGTGGAGAAGCCAGACAAGCCCCTGGTAGGGATGAGTGTGAAGAGCCTGCCTTTGAGGCAGAAGACTAATTCTTCAATCTCCCTAGCTATATCTGATATATTTTAGATGAGAGAAATGACAGAGTTGACACTGAAAAGATAAAATAAAATACACTCAGTCTTTTAACATTGCTACGCTAAAGTGGAGGAGGTTTAGACTGCATACATTGCTCCCAGCAAGTGGGACAAACTTTGAGGATACTAAAGCAGCCTTTGGCCATAAAGGATTAGCAATTTGTAGAATTAGGATGGTATTTAATTATGTAATTACCATATTAAGAGACAAAGGGCAGGTCGAGTGAAAATGTGAACTTTGGGATATGGGAGGACTGGGTGCTGCAGCTCCATCTAGGAGCTGGCTTTGTGAGGTCCCCAGCTGATGTGTGCATCACTGAGCTTGTTTTGCACCACGTGCTGAGTTTGTAGGGACATTTCCAACTTAAGAGAACCTTTTACTATTCAGGTGACCACTTTTCCAAAAGAAGTAAGGATCTGACTTTAAAATCAGCAAAAGCGCTAACAGACCTGAATGTCAATGTAAGTATTTAATTTAAATTTTCCATGCCTCTAGTTCTTCTACCTACCAGATCACTAGGAATAATATTCAGCAGGTGTCTAAATGCTGAAAATGTGGCTGATTTTATACCTGTATATCTCTGAAATCAAACAAACAACTTTTTTTAACTGGGAGCTGAAGAAAAAATATGTTATCCTGAAGTCTGAGTTCTCAATGTATTGAAGGAAGTGTGCAAAGAGTGGTGAAAAATAGGGAGGGAGCAATTTCTAATGGAAAACAGAACACAATTTTATAGTGCTCTTCCCTGGAATTTAGTTGTCATCCAAGTGTTTCCCATGAACAATAACATTCCAGATATATCCACCTGGTAGCAATGGGCACAGCTTTAGAGTTTAAATGTTTTTTTTTAGCGTATATGAACCTGAAAACATACTTTCTACTGGGAGACAAGCTGTTTGGTGAAGAACTCCCACTCTTTCCTCTGCTTTGATATAAAATTTCTCTTTTCATTTACTAACATACTTATGGAAATAATTTGCAAACATATTGTATCTCTTAAGTTTGAGATATTATGCCATTTGTTCCTATGCAGTCTCCTAAGTGAAGGCATTGTGGGGGTCCTGCTTAAACAGGGGATGTGAAGAAAGCTTCATGTATTTCATGGGTTGGTGGGTAGGGACTGTGCTACAACATTTCACCTCCTGTTTGTTGAACAATTGTGTGTTAGATTTTCACTTTTCATTTAAGAGAAATAGCAAAAAGTTGAGTGTAGCAGCCTTAGTCACAAGATTGTGATATAAAAATAACTTCCAGACCTAAACTAATGCATTATCTGAAGGAAGTTGAAATAAACTGTTGGTGTGAACAACCTCATCTATTTTAATAGATTGCTAATTCAGAAGAAAAACTAAATTGGGAAGAATGCTGTATTAAATAAATACCATATGCATGACTCATCAGCATGTTGTTCCTTTTCATATTTAATTACACTTAGGCTTCAAGGTCTATTGTTTACTTTAAGATGGAAAGAAACACCCCTTTTTCAAAAAGCAAAATGCAGTAAAATGTAGAGATTTCAGCTGCTTTTGCTTCATGAAGGTATCCAGGACACTAGCTACATGACAGGAAGAACAAACTTTACACGTGATAATTTAATTTTGCAAAGTTTGCCATGCATCTGCTTTGAGAAGATAAAGGCAAGCAGAAGAGCAGTGCAGCAATTACAATGCCAGGCAGTCGTTTGTATTGAATAGGTCATTCAGAATGGAGTTCTGGCAAGTGTAAATGTCTGCTGTGCTGCTTACAGCTCCTCTTGGGCACAATAAGATTTGTGAAAGTGTTTTCTACTTGGTGTTTCTTGAACAAACATTTTCTTTGGAGGAGTCGGGGATCTGTGTCTTTTTCTTGTTTGTTCTCCCTGAGCACAAATGACAATGTAATTATTGCATGCAAGGTAGTGGTGGTGTTGAGGGACTTTGGGCATATTTATGATTTTATCTGAGTTCTTTTAGTTCCTTGAACTAAATTTTTTCAGAAATGTATTAATTGTCTGTAGAGCTCATATATAAATCTTACAATTTATGAAATTACTATTATTATGGATGATGGATAGTGACATTTTTACTTTCATATACCAAAACCTTGTTCTCTTGTTGATCCTATGAAATATCATGGCTTTCTGTGTAGGAAGCAGACTTGCAATTTGGATTTTTTCTGTACAGATACCCACAGTGGAGGGCTCTTTTTTTTCTTATTTTTTTTTTTTAATTTGATTTGGCGGATAAACAGGCTTATATGACAATAAAGAGAACATTCTGGCTTGCTGTCACTTTTGGAAAAAAAAAAAGGCAGATGAAAATGTGATATAGGATGGTACTTCATGTAGCTGGGAGTAGGATTTCTTAATGTTTTTACCACCACCTCTCATAAGTTATTTAATGAGATTATCTGAACCTGTTCACTGCTGAAATTAAACAAACCAGCAGAGCTCCTGGATCATCCACTTTTAACCAACTTAAAAGTCAGGAGATGTAGGAATTCAGCAAAGAACTTTTATTTTTTATAATTATTGTCTCAGGTCGATGTACACCACAGATGTAACCAAAAGTAACCCTTGCAAATCCCCCAGTTCCTGCAGAATCTTGTGGTGAGGTGCATTTTAGGGATGCTGATGTTTGCTGAGCCCAGCCCTCTGTGCCATGTGAAGCTGAGGAGGCTGGAAACAGGAGTGGGTGCTCCATCAGATCCCATTGAAGCCCTGCTGGTGGCTGGGGCAAAGAGCCTTGCTGAGCCCTGCAAGGCCAGCCTTGTCCTGCACTGTGCACCCTTGGCTTTTTGGAGCACACCTTGAGAGATGGGAGTGCTGCTGGGTGAGGAGCAGCTGTGCTGTAGAAACATGACTGTGCTGATTGCTTCCTCACAATGCTTTCCTCCAGCAGCTCTGGGTGCAGTGGCTTCATTTCAAGGAAGCAGATTTGTTAGTAATGTAATGCCTGGGCATTAGAGGTTTTTGTGGTGTTCTCTAAAGCCCAGACTGGCAGGCCCGTTCTTTACTCTCTGGGGCAGTGACAAAGCAAAAGGCCTTTTCTAGACAGCAAGGTTCTTAAGGGATTTCATTGGGAATCCCTTACTTCATGTGCACTGGTTGTCCAATGAATGTTTACTTGACTTATCCTTGTCCTACATTTAATACTTTTAGGGAGAGGAGAACACACCTTCGTTCTCTAGGAAAAGGCTTTATTTATTTATTTTAATCTCCCCCCCTCCCCATTGCTTTTCTTAAACCTTAAAGGTAATTTCCTGGTTAAATCTCACTCTTGTCTCTACTTGGTGTGCCCTAAGATAGGCTTACCTTGCTCTGGTGGAAGACTGGGGGTTTGATTTATTTATTTTTGCTTTGCCTGGCAAAAGCTTTTTGGAGTGTTATTGACTGTATCATTCATCCCATTACATCAGATGGCAAACTTTTTTTCCTGAATATCAGCTATGTATAGAGGCAAGGAGATAAATTTCCAGACCAAATATTTCTAATATTCTAGAGGCCTCTAATTTCAGATCATTGTCACGCTGGTGAACAGCAAGGACCTTGGCAGACTTCAGTTATATGTGTAGCAGAGAAAAAAAATTGAGCCTCTAGATATGATATGTCTGGCCTAATTCTGGTATGGTTCAGTGAGCTGTGCAGTGTTCTGCTTGATTTACCTCAGTGTAAACAGTGTTTGATCTCCTCTCCCAGATTGGTCTGGTCCCCCCTCCTTGAGTAAGGAAGTCAGGAGAAGTTTTGTTCCCTCTAGTCAGAGCAGTGGCCTGGCCTCCCACAACTTGTTTTATTTGAGGGCCTCCTCAGCCAAATCTCCTGTGTTCAATTGGATGCTGCTGCTTCCAGGATGTGCTGCTTGTGTTCACCCTGCTGTGCTGGCACTTCTCTGCAAGCCTTTAGTATGTCTGTGTGCTAGGAGTATCCCAAGATGTATAGATAGCCTTTACCACAGTTTGCTGAATTCCTTCTTTATTTTAGTGGGTCACACAGATCTCATAAACTAATGCTTGTTTTCATCTGGATCATAGACCTCAGCATGCCTTTTGGCTGTTTGCTTGTTTGTGTGTGTGCAAAGTGCAGAGTTTTGTAGAAATTTAGTACTGCAGAAAGAAAATACCTTTCATATGTGCTTTGCCTGGAAAAAAAAAATCTAATTTTCCAACATTATGCATAGTTATGGTATTCTGATTTAATTACATACAGAATAAATATAACGTAGACCCCAAACTGGTGAGATCAGCTTTCAATCACAGCAGGCCATAAGCTCTAGTAATTAACCATACCTCCACAAACCATCCCTGCTAATAAATCCAGGGAAAAAAAAGAGCACAGCAGAGGAAAAAAAGAGAAATTAAAAATACAATATTTTATAGCAGAGGGCCAAACAGCACCCTGATGGATGCACAGCACATCCCTCAGAAAACACAGTGCAGTGATGGAGCATTTGTTTTACAAAGGTGCCTGAAGCTGGGGAGCTCTTTGGGGTGCTGGGGGCTGAGCAGGGAGGATGTGGGGCTCAGCCCTGCCCTTCCCCAGGGCCCTGAGCCCCTTGGGGCAGCCTGCAGACAGGAGGTGGGGACAAGCTTCAGTGGAGGAGCTGGCTCAAGGCGAGGGCAGGGCTGCTCTGAACCAAGAGCCCCAGAGGAAATGTGCATTGTCCTCTCCCCTGAGGACTGGCAGGGCTTCACATGGATCAGTGCTGCTGCTTTTTAGTGGTGCTTGAAATTTTCCACTCTGCTCCTGATGTGGC
The DNA here is from genome assembly GCF_029582105.1 of Oenanthe melanoleuca. Classification (NCBI taxonomy): domain Eukaryota; kingdom Metazoa; phylum Chordata; class Aves; order Passeriformes; family Muscicapidae; genus Oenanthe; species Oenanthe melanoleuca. The sequence goes on along the minus strand of NC_079343.1, from coordinate 11,928,210 downwards.
ACGTGCAGCCCTTGAAAGTTCCCAAACCAGAGTCTTAACAAAAGAGATATAAAGCAGGGAGTCATTCTTCAGTTAAAAACAAACAAAATTAAAGACATTCTAAATGAAACAATGGGAATTGTAGAAAGATCACCTGTTTCATTTCAGTCAGGCCCCCAGAGATATTAAACACACTTACTTCACAGACTTAATTGCCTCAGGATGAGGCAATCCTGTATATCTTTTTTAGAACCATTAATAACCTACTTCACCTGATTGCAGCAAGTATTTTATTAGAGGATTTGTCAAATGGTAAATGCAAGGACTTTATGCACAGATAAACAACAAAAATTGACCAAATTTAGCCTCCACTTACAGCTAAAGCTCATTTTTATTTTAATCTTCCATTTAATTTGAAACTTAATAGCTTTTCAAAAATTAAACCTACGTGATTTTCCTTCAACACTTATTTTGATTAAATCAAATATGCTCATTTGTACAATACTCAGTGCTTTGTTTTTGAGCATTGTTGAACATGTGCAATGTTATATTTGCTCCTTTTATTTGTGACATGACATAGAAGAAAGCAGAAATTCTAGAAAGATAATGAAAAACTAGCCATGCACAATTTATATTTGTGTTTATTTGCATGTGTTTATTTGCAAGAACAGAATGCTGCCCTTCAGAAGAAGCCAAGACATGCAGACAATTGAAATGCCTCATTGCCTGGATGGTAGAAAGGGGTCTGCACATTTCAGGGTGTCTCAGTGACAAGACAAAACTGTGCAGGGATGGTGGGCAGAGCAGGCACCGTGTCTGTGAGCAAGGGGAGGTTTCTGCTGTGTGGCATCCAGCCCTCCTGGCCCTGCTGAGAGGGAGGGCAGCAAACTGGAGGGAACCCAGAGGGCACCAGCAAACAAAACCAGGAACTAGCAAATGTCTGCTTCAATGAAAAGATGCAATAATTTGCTTTCTTTAGCATTAAAAGGAGGGGAATGAGGGGCCTCATTCTTGTTTTGGGATGGAGATGTAATAAGAGAGAAAAGGCCATCCTTTGTTTAGTTCTCTGAAGCCTTTATTCACAACTGGTAAGATTAGGCTGGATATTAGGGAGTAATTTCTAGGAACAGATTTTCTGGGTATGTGTACAGATCTTGATGGAAATTTGAAAAACCAAACAGACCTCTGCTGTTTGGAGGAGTTTGGAGACAGGTCTGTCTGGGGCTGGACTGGTCTCTGCTCCTCAGCACTGTGTTCATGTGGCTCTGACCCAGGGCAAGGTGAGGCAAACGTGTGCAACACAGCAGAGACTTTTCTGTGGAATAGCAGGACTGTACCTGGTCCTCAGTATGTAAGAGACATTTCTGGCTGGGAGTTAAGACATGGATGGAGAATGATGTCTGTCTGCCCTGCTCTACAGAGCTAATACATTTTCTGCTGTTACTTTTAACATAATTTTGTATTATAAATTTACATTGCCATGTTTATCTTACTTTTCTTAAAATAAATAAAAAATCTGGCATGGCTTTGGCACTACCTTCCTTAATCCTAAATGTTTTAATCTAAAATACCACTGTGGTGCCTCAGAGTGTTTGTAGCTCAGTGTCATATCACTGCCCTTTGCAGGATCAGTGCATCCCTCAAAGAGCTCTGCAGGCAGAAATTCCCTCTTCTGTCTTCTGGTAGTGACCATAGTGGGAAAAGCAGAAATGGAAAAGAAAATGTGAAAGGGAAATAAAATTTCTAGAGAACATGGCATTGCCTCTTCTTAGTCCCATTATTTTGATTGCCATTGAAATACATGTTACTTAAATTAAAAAAAAAAAAGGTATAAAATATAGAAACATTCCTATGGCTATTAAAATCCATGTTCTGTTATACCTGAAGATTCACAGAGAACTTTTTTGTGCACATTTGAATGGAAGCCCAGTAAGTGGCTATCAAAAAGAAAGGAAATTTCCACTGCAGAAATATTATTTCCTTATGAAATACATTATGACTTTCTCTGCTGTCATGTGTTGGTGACTTAAAGAACATTGTGGAAGATAAGGACTGATTATGAATTCTGTGTTGGTGAAGATTAAAGATTCCCCCTTAATTCCTGTTGAATTATTCTAAAAGGAAAATATCATGTCTCAGCAGTGGATTCTGGATATCTGCTTGTTCTTTGTCAGGGAAAGACAGAGATGGGGACTCTTGAACCTCAGGCTGTCTGTATTCTGAGGAGAGTGCACTGCCAGCTCATCAGACAAGCTCACCCCTTTGACTAGCTGGCCAAAGGAGGAAGATATTTTCATGTACAAAATGCCCTTTAGCCCTAAGCCTCTCCTGAAGTGTCTAAATTTCAATTAGAAACCTAACCTCAGGCACTATTAATGCATTTTTTTCCCAAAACCACCTGTGTTTCATTAAAATAAAATGGGATATGTGCACTTACACTTCAAGGAGAACATGATGTAGAGGGGGAAAATCAGCCTTTAATAATGCTAGCTTATCATCAGTACTAGATTTAATAACATTTGTATTTCAGTGATAAAAATCCAACTGGATCCAGTTCAGGACAGTCCTTTATGAGTCAGCAGAAGCCAGCTTGGCACATGCTGCCATGTGGTCAGTTCTGCCCTGTATTTTTTGCAAATAGACTTGTCCCTTCATTTTCTTCAGTAGGTGCTCTTGACATCAAAGTGTTCTTGACATTCCCTTCCCAAGGAAGGGTTCTATCTGCCACACTCACTGCTACCTGGCTTGGGCTCCCTTTGGGGCTCTTTTTGACTTTCTAGCAGTTGTTCATGCTGTTTCTTAGGGCACATCTTTGTAAAAAGGATGGAGAAAACAGCTCTGAAGGGTCCTTAGGGAGGCTGTTTGTGTGTGCTTTGCTTACCTCCCTTGGTGGGTTGGACTTGAACCTGCTCTTTTTGGCTTTCAGTCTGAGTTTTCTAGGATGCTGCCTCCCAGGAACCCCAAATAGACCCTTTCTCCGGCTGTGTGCTGAAATCAATCTGCTGCAGTCACTGGCTGCTGAGGAAGGCTCAAGTCTGGTTAACCTGTCTCTGCAGAAACCAGTCCTCCTCACAGGGAAGGGAATGACTGGTTTCAGTATCTCCACTGGACTTGAGAATGGGAGTGATGACAAGCTACTTGTCATTAGATGAAAACACAAGTCACTGTGTGCATGTTCAGACAGAAACTTTGCAAGTAATTTATTACTTTTTTTTAAGGAAAGAAAAAAATGTGCAAGCTGGAATATTTCATAGCAGCTCTGCAGAGAGTTTTTAGACTCTTGAGTTGTGGGTTCTTACATTCCATTTAAGACTCATTTTAGGTGATTTATGTTCTGTTTGGATCTGGGCCCAAGGTATCAATAAAAGGCTTATCATTTTCAGTGACTCACAGCTCTCTGCAGACTTAGATTTCTACCAGAACACTAGCTTTGATAGAAAACTGAGTGTTTTCTGCACTTGAGACACTGGATTATAAAGTTATAGGACAGGAGAAAACCTCAATAGGCAAGCCAGTCAATCCTCCTTTCCCAGCTATAGCTAAACCCATGTTTTAGTGTTGGTGTTGGAATGTATATAGGAGACAGCTTGGGAATGGGGGAAGAAGGCTGGAAAAGAAATAGCATCAATTGATTTCCTAGTTTAAGATCCAGGAAGGGAGAGTGATTGGGATATGAAAGCTGTAGCTTAAAATGACACTTTAATATATATTTCTGTGCCTAGGGAAGCATGCTCTCAGGAGCCTCAACACAATACCAGTTGTAAATGAAACCTCTAAGCACTGCTGCTCCTGCTGCTTCACCCATCTAAGTTTTGAAGAGCATCCTTCTCTTGTTGCTGTGGTTGCTGCTCATCATAGCTGATGACAGAAGGTCTCTGTGTTATTGCTTTCTATGATTTCACATAGTGTTCTTTTGGCTCTGCTTCATTCTAAGACCATTCTGCCATAGCTTCAAATTTCAATAATTTTAGCCATTGCCTGGTGAAGGCCACTCATCTTGATTGGGAGCTTCAACCCCATTTACAGCTCAGCTGGCAGAATATGTTTGAAGTCACCTAGGTTGATGAGCTGTTGGACAATGACTGGTGTCATTCCTCTCATGAGCTCTGTGTGTGGGAAGCAGGATAAATATGGATCTGCACCCTTTCTTTAGGCAGACATGGATGGGATCCCTTTTTCTTCAATGAGATGGAGAACAGATTTTAAAGGATGCCAAGGTAGATGAAAAAAAGTCTTAATTTAAGACCTGTATGCATAAGAGGGGCTTTTGTTTTCTTTTGCAAATGGTTTTGGTGTCACTATGTGGGTGGTGTTCATAGTACAGAGCTGGAAAAGCATTCAGAAGGAACAGGGGAGAGCAAAAACTCTCAGAAGGAAGTTGGTGTTATTCAGGAAAGTAATCAAGACTCCTCTTGCAGGAAAGCCAGTTTCTGCCCAATAACATTGCTTCCTTTTCTTTAAAGTATTGGTGGTGTTCCTCATCAATAGAAAAATATTTTTATTTCTTATAAGAACTGTTTTCCCATTAATCTGGGTAACAGGGTTCTGAAGAACTCCAGGTATGCAGGGCACCCAGATATGCTCCTCTTGGAATGTCTTTGTGCATATGAAATCACCAAGCATTACATATCAAAATACCTTAACATTTATCCACTGTTTTATAATGACATCCAAGAATGGAAGAGCTCAAGTGATGTCACTTAACAAAAGCACAGAAAGTAAATTCTTCTCTACACAGTATGTAACCAGGTTCTTAAAATTTGCCACAGCATTCAAAGATGTCATAAGAGTAGAAGAGCTGATTGGACAACTTAACAGAAGAAAACACTATTGAGAGCTAGAAACACTGGATCCAGCATTTGGGAAATAGCTCAGGAAGTCTCTGTGCAACAAATGGCTGGAATTGAGACTATTGCCATTTGTCTCCCTGAGTGTTTGGCCTCCCTCTACAGGTACCTACGTTCAGCCACTATTGGAACAGGATATTCAAACAGATAAACACTGGTTTTACCTACAACAGCTATTCTTATCCCAAAGTTGGTTAATTAGGCAATTGGCCAAGAGATAAAATACATATTTGTTTATGAAACTATATTTTCTGTTTTATTTATTTAAAAAAAACCATCCTGACTTGGAACTAATCCAAACCCCTGTGAAGTAATTGACTCAACAAGCTGACTTCCATTATAAGTTAGTTTGAAAACTGGAAATTGCAACAGCAGAAGTGTAAAACCTTAAATACTACTGTATTAGTTGATTTTGCTTTAGACAAAGTGTTGGTTCAAGAGTAAAATGTACAGACCATGACTTTCAATTTTTTTTAAAAGCTTGTAGTTCTCAAGTATATTTTTGTACTGACATCTGGATATTTCAATATCTGAAGCAAATAGGAGCAAAACAGAAACCACCTGGATTTTCTAACTCCATATGTAGATGTAAATGCTCACAGTTTTGCCTTCCTTCCTGTTTTCTTTGATTTTTTTTATTCTTTTCCTGCTCTGCTTGTTTGGTCTATGAAAGCTTCCTAATTGCTCTATTTTGATTTTTAGTTCCTTTAAATAAACACAATGCTGTTATTCTGCAGATGTGTAGGGAAACCCTGACCTCTGCTGAAGCCTAAGGGAGACCTGTTGTTGGTATGACCCCACTGCAGGACTTCACAGTGATAATCTCTGGGTCTAGGAGTAGAATTTTTATAGTTACAATATCAGGACCAGCCCAATAAAATCTAAACTTCTGTATAGGTCATGGTATGTGTTTTACTCAGTTTTCAGTGTTGAACATTCTTCTTTTGTTCATCCGTGTAATAGACAACATTGAAATATTGCTTTGGGTCTGGATGTAAAATTCAGCTGTCATACAATATTTGGCTCACTAGACTTCAGTAGTTAGATGAAGAATTAATTTAGACTGTTGAATTGAAATAAATTCAGTTAATTGAAGTCAGTCAATAGGAGCTCTTTGTACATATTTGAAAGAAGAATGTAGACCTTTTTAAGTCTAATCAACTACAGAACATTATTAAGTTCCCATAAGAAATGGTTTAAGTGCAACGTGATAATGAAAAATGAGAGTGAAAAAATTTTCTTCATTTTGAGTAGCTCTACAATCTAGAATCTGAAAGGAAACCACTTTACATAATGGAAGGAGATACTTACAAAGCAGTCACACTGAAAAATACCTAGAATTATAGGGGGTGGCAAATTAGAAAAGAGCTTGTAAAGTGATACAGTGGCAAAAGTAATTTTAGGCTGGAGAGATATCTCTTTAGAAACTAAGGAGGTGCTAATGCCTTTATTATGTGAAACGGTGCCTGCAACACCACACTGAGATCCGTGAGCCTCTGACAGTAGGAAAACATCACCAGTGGAAACAAAACGCAGCAAACCTGAAGCGTGCCTGGAGGCTGGGGCAGCAGTAAGTACTGTAGAGCCAAATGCTGATCCTTTCACTCTGCTTTAGAGCTGCTGATTTGAGTCTCCTTAGTGATCTAAAAGTCAGGCAAAGGTTACAAAATACTATGAATAACCAGCGTTTACCACCTTTTTTTTACCTTCAGGTAGAAGACTTTGAACTTGATCTTTAGGTTGAATGTCGGGTTCCATCACTATGTATTAATATTGCCTTTGAGAAATCCAGGGCCAAATATCTCTGTGCACATCAGTATGACATTTCTTGGATTTGTCTCATTTTCAGAGTGGTCTGCATCTCTTGCTTTGTTGCTGAAGATGTTGAAATGAGTCAGACACCTCTACAGTTTTCTTCAAACTGTAGAAGTGTCTGCACTCAGCCAGGATAAAGGTCAATCCAGACCAATGCACTTCCCTATTGCTATGAGCAGATGCCTAGGGAAGAATGCAAGAACAACTGTGCAGAGATACTTCTTAGAATTACTCTTCAAGCTTCTTGGGGGTTTTTCTCCTGTACAAATGCCATGTTTCTGTTTACTAGTCCTGTTGAATTCCTTTTCTGTTAATATCTCCAGATGTTTTTCAAATCCATATAGATTTTTTGGCAGTCCAGGTGTCTTCCAGTGAAGATACTTTCTTACCCTAACTATGCACTGTATATCAAGAATGTTCTATTTTCCTTCTGAAGTTGACATTTACAAGTTTCATCTGATGGCCACTCAACTCTCCTGGGGAGTGATTGCTCCTTCCTCATACATCCTGTCCACATCATTCTTGATATTATGGAGCTTTACTATGTCTCTGTTAGTAATTTCAGTATTTTTTTTTTCAATTTCCAAGAAGTTTAGGATATTTAACCTGCCCATGCCTGGAGGCTGTAGCTGAGTGTTGTTCATACTTGTCACCCTCTCCAACTCTTTTTCCATTCTACTGTAGCTATTTGAACAGCTACATCAGTGTAACTGGAATTCCTCTCCTTTTTATTATTTACAAATTTGGCTTCTAATCTTGCAGTGAGAGCCAAAGGGGTTGAATCTTGATCAGCTGAACTGAGCTCAGTTTGCATCTGATAAGAAACTGGAACTCTAGAGAGGACCAGAACCACATGTTCTCCTTCCTGGTGTGTGTGAGCAGTGAGGACTGAACCATTTCCCATGGTTTGCTCAAAAGGACTTTGCTCTTCAGTGGTGATTATTTCTTTGTAAATGCTAGTTATGAAGACAAAACTCCTTTCTGTTATTTTGAGTAATTGGACAAAGGACACTACCCTAAAATGTGAATAATAATTTTTAGTTTAATAACCTCCCCCACAAGGTTAACTTTTGTCAGAAACAATCTTAAAAATATCTCCATCAAAGGGAAAGATTAGATCTAATGTCTTGAAGTTTTGGAAAACCATGAGAGGAAAAACAATCAGCTGAAAACAACCACCCAAGAGAATGATTAACAGGAAAGACAGAAATTTAAACAATGATGGAAGATTGCCCTGTGGATGCTCAAAATTTTCTGTAGAATGGCTTAAAGCGAGGGAAGTTCAGCATGCTCATGAGCTCCTGCAGGACTGGGGCTACACGGAGGATGTGTTTTCTCTCTCCCCAGAGCTATATAAATGATACATCTTGGATGAAATTCATCCCCGATGTACAAGTTAAAAATAGAGACTAGAAACAATTCTTTTTAGATCTAAACATTTGCACGGGATAAGGACTATTGAATATTAAAAATCTGTGAAGTAACATAAAACAGAGCTGGACAGACATTCTCAGAGAGCTCTGTAAAAACTTACAGGAACCTGAGGTAATGATCAGGCTAGGAATGGTTTTTAAAAATAACTTTCCCCAGCTTTTTCAGGGTCTGTTAAATTTTATGCACTGAAAAAATATCTCTGAATGGGATCTCAGGCCATCAGAAGCAGACTTTCTCTCCAATTTTTAGTGCAAAAAGGATCTTCTAAAATATCATATTTGCACACAAAGTTTATTTTACATGAGTTTGTTTATCTCTTCTGTCTCCAGGCTGCAGAGGATGAATTCTGCTCCATGCTAATCAGCCTGGATGGCTAATGCCTGATTGGTGTGTCAAGTGTTTAGGTTTATGATGCTCTATAAGTAAAGCTCTAAATACAAATGAAATAAACCTATCATTACTACAGCTTGCATTAGGTTTATGTGTTGTGTTCTCAAGATGTGCAACCCGTTTGTGTGTAGCAATTGAAGGTTATACACTTTAGATTATAAGAAGTTCAAGCATGTGGTACAGGAAGAAACATCAAAGGTTAGGCTGTTATTATTAGGACACTTCAAAGAAAAGAATTTCTGAAGCCTTTAAGTTTTACGGCAGGTGCATGAAGAGGTGCCAGGTCATCTCAGGGTGGTCAAAAGAAGAGTACATTGAAACTAGATTGCATAGGACCCCTTTTATCTGTCAAAGACAGTTGGGACCCTGACTTGGAAAGAGTTTTAACAGTGATTTTGAATACTGGACATCAAGCCTCTCTAATTTCAGCTGCTCTCAGCATGGAAGCTCGCAGTCATGGTCTCTCCCAATGGGCACATCTGGGGAACAGAAGAGTGTCCTCCTGGCTTGTGGCAGGCACAGAACTCCTGGCTGGGTCAGGCAGGCTGAGCTCCCACTGAACACTCGGGGGTTTGGAGCAGATATTTGCTTCGATAATTATGGCAGTGCAGGGGGATGACCTCTGGCTCCTGCTCAATGTCTGTAATCCATTTGGAGACAAAAATGTCATTCTGGTGTTACTTATTTGGGAGAAGTACAAAAGGAGATTAATTGTATTTGTAGTTTAAACAAACTAGCACAATAAAGCCAACACCTTCTGATTAGAACGTGATCATATGCCCCTAATGGGATATTACAGGAAGCTATATGGAGAATAATATTTTTACAATCAAATTAAGCGACAGTGATGGTTAATTTTAGCTTATTAGAGCAATATCTGTTCAGAGCTTGGAAAGAAAACATTTATTTCTTTAGCTTGCACGGATGTCTCTTTCCTGGAGACTTGTATTTCAGCCCCACTTGCTTTGTGCTGTAATTTGTCAATTTAACACCACTTAGCAAGTATATTCTTCTTTGGAACATCATCAGGCAAAATAATGACTTTGTTTTAATAAAATGAAAAAGCAAAATGAATTATATATAGCCGACAAAAACATATTCCCTGCAACCCAATTGCAAGAGGGTTTTTTCTGCTAATGAATTAATACATTAAACAATAATAGTTAAAAACCATTTTACATTGCTTTGATCATTCACTTACACGCCATTAAGTAGACTAAGCATTTTAGTGTGAAAAGGCTGTGTTTACAAATTAGTCCAGAGGACATGTTTCACACTGAAGATCAGCACATATATTGTGTTTTATTTCAGCTGCACATGACACAACCTTAATATTAGAGCCAGATGATTAAAAGAACATTACCTGAGCCTTGAGAGTCACTGAATGAGCTATGCTAAATTGGTTGTTTTCTATTTTGTGATTAATTGTGCTTCTAAACCATATTTTAGTGTGCTTTGTTTTTCTGTCCCCAGTCATCCCATATTATTAAAGAGAAATTCTGCATATCTCTCCTGGAGTCCAATTAAGGATTTGCATCATGACTAGATTTTTCACTTTAATTACTGTATATAAAGTAGGTTTTGACTTATTTCCATATTTATCAAACTATGCAGAAGAAGCAAAATTCATCAAATAAACAGATATCTGTGGCTATAATTGCAGCCTGCACTGAGCATGTAGGAAGAAAATATGAGGGTCCAAATTTCATTATGTAGAACATAATAAACATCTGAATAATTAAACTGTGTGTAAATCAAATGCTTGGCAGTAGTAAGAATAGAGAAGAGACACCTTACTTTGATCAGAAAAAAATACCATGTTTCTAAATATATTTTAAAAAATAAATTTCAAACATAATTCAATCAGCACTGAGTAGAAACGTCTTTAATTTGTGGCTGGTTATCTGGTGAGGGAGGATGTCATGTACATTTAGAAACATTTTTTCATTAATAGCAAAGTAAGCTTAGCTCTCCTTTTTGCATGAGTATTGAAAGCATGCTGGAAATAAACTAGAGGATGCCAACTCTTGCACTGAAATGGCAAGTTCAATTGTGACTTGCAGCCAGTTCTGATAAACTGCCTTAAATCAAATGGCATAATTGTTAAAGCAGAGGCTGTCAGATTTAACTGTGAGGACTTCATTGTTCACTTGAATATCTTCTCTTAGGTCTCAGTTAAAAGGAATAGAGGAACATTTCTTTATTAAATGATTTTGAATTATGAGCTTTAATTAATGTTTTTCCACTTGCTATGAAGTAGTGCTATCATCTCTTTCTGTTACTCGTATATTGAACCTTGGTATTTTTATTTCTCTAAAATCTTCAAGGAAATTTCATTTCATATAGAACTGTGCAAAATTTTTCCAAGCTAAAAATACTAAAAGTTTTGTGGACCAGATCTGACTTCAATGTAAAATTTTTCTGATGTTAAAACAACGATAAGAACATAAAGAACACTCCTGTTGTTTTGTATTTAAACAAAAAAAAAAAAAAAAAAAAAAAAATACACAACCTCATGTCAAGAAAACTTATGCCTACTTACTCCAGAATAAAGCTGGATTTTTGACTGAGTTTTAAAAAATGGAATTTTAATTCCTATTTTGATTAGAATTTTTAGGTACATAAGGTCTTTTTAATTTGTTGAAAAACTTTTTGAAAAAGCATTTTATTTAGTTTTTTAGCATTTTGTATTTTTATTTTTTAAAATTATTTTTAGTGGTGTTTATGGGAAGTGAAAAGCTACTCTGCTGCAATTGCATCTTTTTGTAAATGCTAAAGTTGTTTCTTGGAAACAAGAACTTGTTTTATTAATTTATTTAGTCTACCCTATTGAATATACAAATAATAGAGGAGGAGAAAAATTACTCGAATAATGGAGAGATACAAAACTTAATTAAAAAATGCTTTAAATGAACACACCAACAAAAAGGAGTTAAACCCGTGCAAGCAAGAGAAAGGAAAGCTAATATAAATATCTGGAGGTAAAGAATATGTAGTGAAATTCTTGCAGTCAAATTTTTATCTTTGCTCATCTGCCAATCCAATTTACACATGCTGTAAGATAATCAGGAGATGTGCTGATTGAACAAAGCAAATCTGTTCTTGAGGAGGGGAGGATGGAAATGTGCCTCAGTGCATTTCCTAGACTGAGACCTTTCTAAAAGCTCCCACACAACCACCATTCAGCAGAAAAGTCAAAAGGACCTTGGGCCATGCTGAAAGTCTGGCTAAAAGCAAATGTAGGGCTCATTCTTAAGTGAAGGAGGAATAATCACAGGAGCCTTCACTAGCACTAACATCACTTTCAAGCAAGGTGCTGCAAAACCTCTGACAGAGGTGACGAGCAGCTTAGGTGTGGTTAAGCTTAGCTTACCGTCTTAGGGACCATTATCTGCTCGTACATCTGCAGCATGTCACTCGTGTGTGGCACCGAGCACATGTCAGGCACAGGAGGATGGCAAGGAATGCAGGAAAGTCTGAATGACAGGAGAAAAGCCCAAAGCATGCTCTTGAGATCAGGTTAATGTAACTGTCAGAGTGGAAACTTTCTACAAGGAAGGAAAGTGGGATGGCAGGAGTGCAAGGGATAAAACTTGGTTCCTCATGTTTTTCCACAGCATTAGTGGTGTGTGCTCTCCTAACCCTCCTTGTTTAGTCCTCTCTGGCAGGCTAGAAAAACACTGATAAGAAATACCAGTACAGGGTGTATTCTGACTCATTGAGTCTCAACTGGCAATGTGCTCTTTTAAATGCAAAACCAAGAGAAAGGATAGAGGTGAGACTTCCTTCCTTGGCTTTTCTATTCTATTTAGGACTGAAGAATATCAGTAGGAACCAAGGCAGAAGTTTGCATCAGTGCTTGATGTGTTTAACTGAGTAAAGAGAGGAAAAGCAAAGGGATAAAGAAGAAGAAATACAAAGATGCTAAGGCAGCAATAACCTTATAATATATATATATTATATATATAAACAATATAAAACAATATATAACAATATATAACAATATCATCATAAACACAGCAAGATGGTATTTCAGGAAGCTGACATACCAATCATCCTGTTGGTATAAAATTATTAACCCAATATAAGTCTTCAATAATCAACAGCATAATAAAGTTGAGTCTTAACATTACTGGGGATCAAAGGCTGATGTCAAGAAATTATCTTCCTAAACCTTAAGTTGTTGTTCTCTCTGAGATACACTGTAAGTATTAAAATGTAAGTATTAAAGTAGCTGAAAAAAGAATTATGTGGCAGACACAAGTCAGGCCAGCTGTTCTCTATTGGTCACAGTCACCAATGGTTAAAATACCTTGTGCTCACAATTTCTGGACTGAGATTGGCAAGCTGAAAAAAATGTGGAAAGTGTGATATTTATGCCTGGGAATAAGAGAAGAGAAAAGGAGCAGAGAGAGCAGAAAGAGCTCAGTTGATACATCTGCACTTAGCAAAGAAGGTGAAAGGGAGAAAGGACAACATCCTCTCTCTTGAAGAGAAACACATTATAGAGAAATGCATTTAGGTTTACTGGCTCTCTTTCATCTGTTTTGAGCCTCTTCTCCCACCACTATCCTCCCCAAGGACTCCCTTTTGCATGGAAAGTATTGCATTGAGGGCTGTGATACAGAGGAAGTGGAGATCCACAGCTCGTATTTCTGGGACCTGGTTACAATTTGGTTGCAATGCAAAAAGTGGCCAACTGTGCAGTGGAGTTTATTAGACTATCCAGGTGTTTCCTGTACTTCCAGGGAAGGATCAAAGTTTGTAGTTACAAGAGTGCATAGACTATCAGAGTGTATGAAATATATCACAAATGTATTCATTGAAACTCTGTAGAGCTACTGTTGGAACTGTACTATTAGCCTTAGAGACTTCAACATCCATATGAACATCAAACCAGATGAGGCAACATCTGTTTCTCTGGTAAGGCTGAGCAACCTAGATTTTACCCAGCCACTTGACAGGCATTCATAGGAGAGGAAAAAGTATTTGATTTTCATTTGCATATGGTCTAGTTGTCAGAAATACAAAGGGATCTTTTTTTTTTGGTTTGAGAATTTTCAACTAAATTTCAACGTGAGAATTATTTTACCTTGCTTAATCCAAGCAGTTTCTTCAAAATTAGATAGCAGTTATTATTTCTAGGAGTTTTTTAGCTTAAGTGAAGGATAAGCTTTTTCTTGCTGGTTTATTGTTAGCAGAGACAAGCAAATTCTCTCGGTTGTGGATAATATGGCAATCAATTTTATACTGGTCTTTGTCCTTGAAAACAAGCTTGTTCAGTGGCTGAAGTTCACAATCTATGGCTTAGGAGAGTTAGCTGGCAGTTTTTTGAACTTCATATATAATATATAAATATATCTTATTGATTATTATTTGGAACCTCTTTTCAAGTTCCAAAGTAATTTATTTTCAATCATTGCTTCTTCAGAAATATTTCTAAAAACGAAATGTTTTTAAGATTTAAGATTTTAAGTATTTAGACACTGCATTATTTCAAATAGAATCCCCTCTGTTCCCTTCCAGACGACACCTTCTATTTGTTTTTTTGTTAATATGAACATGTTTACATTTTCTTACTTTGCATTCTTATTGTATTTTAGGGTTGTATTACATTCTTTAGTTACTTGATATGCTGAAATATGTAATTAGAACCATTATTAATTACTATTTCTGCTCAGGTTACCCAAGGTGGTTTATTTCCAGCTATTCAAAAATTTTAGTTGTGCTTCATACTCCATTTACTTACTACATTTTGGTAAGAGCTCATCTGTACAAAAAGTTGGTTTTCATATTTATGATAGCTATTCTCCCCAGCAGTGGATTTTTTTTATTTTTAATCTGAAAATCACTTCAGAAGTCAGGTAAACACCCGTGGTTCAATACTTGGCTTTTGCTGTCTTTGCTGTGTAGTTCCTGTTCTACTAACTTCAAACTGGGTGGGTTCTAAACCTACTGAACTGTAGCACAAAATAACAAAGCACTCACAGAATATAATGCCAATATCAGAAGTGATAGAGGCTTGGTAAAGAGTACTTTTGATAGTAAAAAGTGCATACATTAATAAAAATATTTTTTGTGCAAAAGTGAGAGCCATTGACTATCACTATCATTCATTATTCTGCTTAAGGTTAAAGAGACTTGAAACAAAATGACATGAACTGCACACTACTGAAAAGCTTTTCTTGCTTTGCACAGGGCAATGCAAAGGACATTGAACTTAGTTTTATACACAGAGCTGTTTATGCCTGGAGTGGATCAATCCTTGACTAGCATAAACCCAAACAGATTATTTGAGGACTTTTGTAAGAGCTGCAGTGAGGCTGGGGAAAGCCCAGTGAGTGCAGAAACTCAGCCCTGCATCTTGTCTGAAGAATGGGGATTACATTGTGTTGACATACTTATTTGACTGTATGAGACACACTTTGGGTATCTAAAGGGTCTATAAACATTGCAGTAAAGTTCTCATTGCCTCTATTGGTACAGTACCAAGCTGGATGCCCATTGCTTAATGGGATCAATTGCATGATGATGTTAGTAAAAACATGGCTTAGGAAAAGTGGGTGAATACATATTAGATTGACAAATATAGTGTGCAGATTGAGACCAAGTTATAGAGAGGCTGCACAATCCACATAACCATTTTTGGGGCTGGGAGTGTTAGCATCCCTAATCTCTGTATGGAGCTTGTTTTTCGTGTCCTATTCACTTTATCAGGGTGAGAAGAAGGCAGGTGTGTTTGGAAACTGTCTGATTCCTTGCTTTCCCCTCAGTGTTGGGTGACACAGGTGTGGAGCCACAGCAAGGCTAAAATGGTGGAGAAGGCATGGCAGCTTCCCCAACCCTCAAGAGCTGCCTATGCCAGGCACAAAGAGGGATGGGAATTTGAGGCTGTGTGAAGGAAGAAGTGAGGATAGTGTGTGCCCCAGTAGCTGTACTCAAAACTCAGAGAGCTGAACTTGGTGGAAAAATGATCTAGCCCCTGATTCACAAATTCCAAGGAATGGGCAATACGAGATAAAATTCATATATTGACATTTCAGTACCAAAGGAAAAGGCCTGGGAGTGTGCAATGGCAGTGCAGAGGATGTGAGGAGCTGCACTGTGGTGGCTGTGCTGGAGGCTGCTGTGCCAGTGGTGGTGGTGGGCAGGTGGAGGACAGAGATTGGAGCATCCCTTAGTGTGTGATTTCCAGCTCCTGCCACAGAATTAAATACTGCTTTTTTGACTTTCACAGTGGATAAATAGACTGTGTAGAAACTTACTAATGTGCCTTTCAAATGATGTCTCCTCGTTTTTGTGTTTCTGCCTATAACGCCTCTGGTGAAAATACAGGTGGTAGGAAAAGTTCTCTGATTTGGTAGAGGATTTCAGAGTTCATATTGCTGCAAGCAACCAGTGTTAAATACTTTTAGGAGTAGATTTCAGATCCCAGTAGCATTTGACAGTTTGTCTTCCTTTCCAGAACAACTTCATGTTTGTGACTGGTTTTATGATTGTCTAGGACCCAGAAGCATAATTCAAGGAATGGCTGTACTAACAAAGAATATGTCTCCTGGAAAGATGCTCCATTTTTTCCTTGCACCAAATACTGTGTTTTTAATACAAAGTTTTACCCCCAATATATAATACCTTAGTGCTGGTAAATGATAGATTATTGTTTAGGTTTTAAGTGCTTGCTCTGATGTCCATCACTTCTCTTGAACTTGAATGATGACAGACTTGGTATTCTCCAGCAGTTTGCATTGCAAGCCTCTCTCTATCTCTCTTACAGATAATCACTGATCATATTTCAATGATTAAGTTAATCTATTAAAGTTAATCTTGGATTCTGAGCTTTCCACTCCTGTTTGCCATGATAATTCCATGCTCTTTGCACTTCCAAATTGTCGACAGTGTAACTTAACATTTCATTGTAAAAGCAATGGTTTTATGGCAACAACCTCCAGTGGTATAAGCAAAATGAGATTTGTCATCATTCTGTGAGTTAGAACTCACTATAAATAGAAAGTGTTCAAAAGGTGTTATTTAGTAGTTTGCATTATGCAGCTGTCTATTTAAATCATTTAATTTTGGCATCTAATCTAACTCCGAGTCTCCATCAGAGACAAATAAGAAACCATATGTGAAAGCATCTGCGAAAATCTTTCTTTTATTTATGACAACATTAAAGAGAGGCTCTGATGTCAGTTACTTAACAATAATAGACGTTCCTTTGCACCTATAGTGCCTGGTTACTTGGGCATATCCCTCTGTGGTATCTTATACCTACTGCTGTTTGCTTCATTATATACAGATGCACAGCAGTGAAGACAGTAATAGTCTTTCTTAATTAAATAAAGCTAAATGTTAATTAGTAAGAAAAATTGATTTATTTTCAGTGCATGAGGCTTTCCATTGTGTCTCTCTTCTTTTTAAAGAACAGGTTGGATATTTATTTAGGACTTTACATTTTTTCCTTTATTTCTGCACTGTATTTGGACTCTTGTGGTGGGATCTAATCGTCATAGAAAAATTATAGGTCTACAGATGTTTTCAAGATGTTACTCTGTCAGTAGCAGATTATCCCCTGTAGCAAAATCTCATTAAAGTGCAATTTACAGAGCTCTGCTGATGTTGCCATCAACCAAAATTAAAGGCATTAATTTTTCAAAGTTCACAGAAGTCCTTACATAAATGATGTAGCAGTTTGCAAGAACAATTTACAGAAGTGTTATTTGCAGAATTAACCTACATTAACAGAACAAATGTTGTAAGGGTATAAGAAAGGATTGGGCAGTGAAATTGCAGATGTTCATGGTTTGTTTTAGGTAGTGGGTGCAAAGAACTGTTGAAATGAAACAGTTCTTTTTCTTTGATGCAAAGTTGGGTAAGTAATTTGGAATCTGAACTCTGTCTGTGAAGAGTTAAGCTTATAATAGAGTGATCACCAGTTTGGGACACCCATGGAGACCTTAAATTCTACTTTGAAACATCTGTACTTGATATCTCTTAAAATATTCCCATTTAGAGAATGAGTTTATGTAGCTCATGTTGTGAGTATGCCTCTTCAATAGAGTACCAAATGCTTATCCAGGTATTTATTGTGTTAGGATGTCTATATTTTAACTGAGCCTAGAACTTCCATGTCAAATACACTGGGAAATTTCAGGCTATTGGTGATTTTTGGACCAGTACCAGAGTAAACCTCAGTTAAATCAGTGGGAGGAAATGACTCATTTTCAACATTTAGACTCATATGCATATGTAATGACCATGTTTAGTGAAAGTTCACCTGGCTCTGCCACACCCCAAAGTGCCAGCGTGGTTGTCATGGTGAAATCTCCACAGCCACAGTTATCACTTCCACTTCTGTACAGTGCTATCCTTCATTATCCAGAATTAACATTCAGCTGATGGGTAACCTGCTCCCTCCCACACAAACCAGCTGAGTGTGTGCTTGGGAGCTAAAAGTCACCATCCCTCCAGAACAGAAACATTTTAACTTCAATACTTACACAGGATGCACGCCCCACTCATTCACACAGGTTTCACTGTAACAGGGTGATATAACTGATATAATTAAACCAACATTTCTACCTGTTTTTTTTTTTTTTTTTTTTTAAATGCCAAACAGTTGTTTAGACACGAGCTGGTTAAGCTGGAAAGGTATCAGGATGCTTTCCACAGAAAGGAATGGTGGCCCTAAGCTTGAGGTCTTCTCTACTGTTTTGGGAAACATTTATCTTGAATATTACTTTGGTTAAAGATGTAACAAAAAAGTTGCCCTAATAATTTGTTTTTATCTGTCGCTTGTTTCTAGAATTCTCCCATTTTATGTTAATGAAAAATTCCCACCTTTCAGAGAAAAAATACTGTTTTATTTCAAGCAATCAGGTTTTACTCCGTGTGTCACTCACATTGTTGTCAGCTCTGAAGTGTCTGAACAGGCAGGTATGAGCAACACTGTGCACTCCACCACCTCAGGAATGCCTCTTGCCTGAGCTCTGTTCAGCCTTCTCAGCTGTTCAGCTTCCAAGGTGCTTAACACTTCTGTTGGGGCTTTGGTTCTTCGGTGTTCTGTATTTGCAGAAGAGATGCTGAGGGCTGCTTGCTTTTTGGTACCTGGTTACTGAATTTTAGAGATTAAAATGGGCAGGGGTGCTCAAGAACAACCCTCCTGAGCACTGAGATGCCAAGAGAGCAGACCCCCACACTCTGCTGGCACTGTGTTTGTGGACTGGCTGACAAAAACAGCGATGGACACAGGAGCTGCAGGAACGGCACAAGTTCACTGAAATGGCACAATTCCCAAACATAAAACCACAACCCAGCAGATTGCTTGTGAGTCACAGTTAGCCTTGGCAGTTTGACAGCCTGGATATTTAAATTGCCTTTAGCTGCTAGAGATAGAAAAGTGAGGGCTGAATGGTCATGTGGGTCATCACCTTGTCTGTGTGTGCAGCAGGGAGCAGGGCTGACCTGTGGGGACCACGACTGGCTTGTGGGGACTGGCTCTGACCCTTGGGGACGGGGCTGATCCAAGGGGATGAGGGCTAACCCAGAGCTTCCAGATCCCCATGAGTCTGTACACCCAGAGTAAAGAGAGGGGTCTAGATCAGGTTGGGTATTATCTTGGAACTGGCTATGCTGGGGGAAATCTGGTTTATTTAGGACTAATGTACTTGTATCTTTTAGTACTTGGTTTGCACGGCAGAAATTTCTTGAGCTTGCAGCAGCTGCAGTATGGACATGTGTCTGATTGGCATCTGGGAGTACAGAGCATGTCCTGAGAGGGCTTGCAGGTTGAGACCATGAGTTATATGGCTTAGAGACTGTGTAACAAGTGTCTGATGTGTTAATCATCATGGTGGAGGTGCAACAATATATGTAAGGGAGAAGTTAAATTGAACTGCATTTATTGCCATTTTATAAATGTTGGCTTATTTATAGAACCTACTAAAGCAATTTATTTTGGAATATGGCTGCTAGCACTATACTGTGATACACGTGCATAAATTACATTAGAGATACAAATGTCTGCTTGCTCCTCTAGTATTCAGTGAGTCTACAATTAGGCAGGAGTTGCTTGATAATACAGGCCATAAATTTCTCCCACAGATTTGCTCTTAAGTTTTTGATTGAATCAGAGTATATAATTAAAAAAAATGCACGTGGAATGGATCACAGTTGTTGGTAACATTCTCTGGTGTTTGAACACAAAAGTAATGGTGTATCATAAGATTTTGAGTATCAGTGACTGCAGCTGAACATACTTAAATAAAACCAACCAAATAAGCAAACAAACAAGCCATGCTTTGTCTCATATTGCAGTTTAATGATGTAGTTAGTGAAGAAGAGAATGTGATCCCTGATTGAAAATTTTTGCATCTCTTTTCCCAAGAGCTTGATTTCTGTTTGTGTCCCTAAATATAGTGTTGTTTTTCAAACAGTAAAAGCGTCAGCTTTTCTTCATATTCCAGCTGCCTCTGAGAGATTAGTATAAATCATATTGGCTTTCAATAGGAACATTTTCAGATAATTTGAAAAATTATGCAATGGAAGAATAGTTTGCAAAGGAAGACTATTGTGAAACCACACCACTTTAGCAACGTATCTGTATTCTGCAATAAGTTTTATTATCTGTCTCTTTTGTGTAGAAAATGTGTGATAAACACTGACCATAGTTGTTGTCCTTTCCCTTTCCCATAGATGATAATGTCACTTCAAAGAGTTAAAACACAAGACCATTTTAAGGGCTAGTAAACACATGTTCCTGATTTGCAGGAAATAATAATTTTTTCCATTCCTGTGAGCTGCCCCTCAAGAAGCTTTACCTTTCAATCCCAAAACAGTGTCACTCACTGAAGTTCCTACACACAAACCACTTTGACTCTTCCAAAAGCAGCGGCCCCGTGGCTGCGCTGCACCTCCAGCAGCTCCCAGCCCGAGCTGGGCTCCCTCCGCAGTGTGCGGGGCTCGGAGGGGCTGTGCGGGGCTCCGAGGGGCTCGGAGGGGCTGTGCGGGGCTCGGAGGGGCTGTGCGGGGTTCAGAGGGGCTGTGCGGAGTTCAGAGAGGCTGTGCAGGGCTCGGAGGGGCTGTGCGGGGTTCCGAGGGGCTGTGCGGGGCTCGGAGGGGCTGTGCAGGGCTCGGAGGGGCTGTGCGGGGCTCGGAGGGGCTGTGCGGGGCTCCGAGGGGCTGTGCGGGGTTCCGAGGGGCTGTGCGGGGTTCAGAGGGGCTGTGCGGGGTTCAGAGGGGCTGTGCAGGGCTCGGAGGGGCTGTGCGGGGCTCCGAGGGGCTGAGGGGCTGTGCGGGGCTCGGAGGGGCTGTGCGGGGTTCCGAGGGGCTGTGCGGGGTTCCGAGGGGCTGTGCGGGGTTCAGAGGGGCTGTGCGGGGTTCCGAGGGGCTGTGCAGGGCTCGGAGGGGCTGTGCGGGGCTCGGAGGGGCTGTGCGGGGCTCCGAGGGGCTGTGCGGGGTTCCGAGGGGCTGTGCGGGGTTCAGAGGGGCTGTGCAGGGCTCGGAGGGGCTGTGCGGGGCTCCGAGGGGCTGTGCAGGGCTCCGAGGGGCTGTGCGGGGCTCCGAGCGGCTGTGCGGGGCTCCGAGGGGCTGTGCAGGGCTCCGAGGGGCTGTGCGGGGCTCGGAGGGGCTGTGCGGGGGTTTAGAGGGGCTGTGCGGAGCTCCGAGGGGCTGTGCAGGGCTCCGAGGGGCTGTGCGGGGCTCCGAGGGGCTGTGCAGGGCTCCGAGGGGCTGTGCGGGGCTCGGAGGGGCTGTGCGGGGCTCCGAGGGGCTGTGCGGGGTTCCGAAGGGCTGTGCGGGGTTCCGAGGGGCTGTGCAGGGCTCCGAGCGGCTGTGCGGGGCTCCGAGGGGCTGTGCGGGGCTCCGAGGGGCTGTGCAGGGCTCCGAGCGGCTGTGCGGGGCTCGGAGGGGCTGTGCGGGGCTCCGAGGGGCTGTGCGGGGTTCCGAAGGGCTGTGCAGGGCTCGGAGGGGCTGTGCGGGGTTCCGAGGGGCTGTGCGGGGTTCCGAGGGGCTGTGCAGGGCTCCGAGCGGCTGTGCGGGGCTCCGAGGGGCTGTGCCCGCTGCTCCCCGGACTGTGGCTGCCGGCGAAGCAGCTCCCGGTGCCGCTCCCGGCGCCCATCCCGGTGCCGATCCCAGTGTCCATCCCAGCGCCGCTCCAGGTGCCCATCCCGGTTCCCACCCCGGTGCCCATCCCGGTGTCCATCCCGGTGCCGATCCCAGTGTCCATCCCAGCGCCGCTCCCGGTGCCCATCCCGGTGCCTGCAGCCCAGAACGCGGCGCCCGCAGCTGCCCCGGCCCCGCTCCCGCGGCCGCTCGGAGCCTCCCCCGCTGTCCCTGCTGCGGGGCACGGGGAGGACACGGGCACAGTGGCCGGGACGGTGGCACCGCGTCCCTTCCCGGCACTGTCCCGCTGTGGGAAGCCTGCCGGGGCCGGGAGCCGCCGGGGCTGCCCTGGGGACACACGGGAGGAGAGGAGCGCTCCTCCTTTTGCTCTCCCGCTCAGCCCTACGAAGCCGAAAGACGGCGTTTAAAAGTAGTTGGAGATAATGGAGCCAGCGCTGTCAAATGTGCGATACTTATTGTTATGCTCCCCCAGAAAATAAACAGGAACCAAAATAAAAGTGTTATATGAATATTTAATACAGGTTTGGCTATGTAAACGTAGAATGGGTTTTAAAAGAGATGGCACAGGGAGGAAAATGTGAATGTTCTCAAAGAAAACGATATTTCTCACAGCTTTTGGTAAATGCTTGAACTTAACTTGGGCTTCACTTTGCAGAAAATGTGAGAACCATATGAATGTCTGTGCCTTATGGAAAGCCATGAAATCTAAAAGCATGAACCTCTGTTCACTATTAACAAGTAAATCCCTATTCTTTTTCTCTCTAAGGTCCTGATTAATGGACAAAAACCTTCTTCCTTGTTTTTTCACATTCTTTTTGCAGTTCTTTAAATGTGAGACAGACAATAAATTATCTGCACAGATCCTACAACATACCAGTTACTATTTGGAGCTTTACTGAGAAGCAGAAACAAATATGGGTATTGTGCAAACCACATTGGGTACAAAGACTGCACACGGATTGCCACTTATAGTCAACAGCTGGGAATAATATGGGTCTTTATTAATCTGAATATTAGTATTTGCCATTTTGTTTCTTTTTTATGATTTTGACAAGATGGTGGGAGGAAAGACATAAGGGATTTCTTGCTGATAAGGATGCTCTTAATACTCCCTTTGTGCCAGTTTGTTTATTCGTTTTATGTGGAGTATTTATTTTTCTTTTAACAGCCTGAAACTTCTGTAATTAGAAAGAGAGAACTGAATTTAGAGCTGTACCAAAAATGGCAGTCCTGATCTGCAGTGCATTAGGAAAGGAGACAATGGCTTGAAGCAGGCAGGAGAGTGGAGACAAGAAATTTATTACTGGGCATTGCCTAATGAGATGAAAATTCCTTGGGATTTTCAAATGAGCACCACAGAAGAGCAGTATACCAGTGTTCATCTGCACAAACCTTCCCACGCTTCAATTTTAAAATAATAACTGTGTCTTGTTATGGAAGGACATGGACAGTGCTGGGAGGAAGGATGTGACTGTGGTTAAAGAGAGTATTGGATGCAGAAAACTTGACCTCTAATTCCACCCTTGGCAGTTTCAGTCAGTGGTAATTCACTCAGCGTGCCTCAGTTTCCCTGCTCGTAAAGCAGTGCTGATTGTGTGGCTGGGCACAGGGGACAGCTGAAATGTACATTCCAGTAGATAAAGCTCTATATAATCTAAGTGCATCATGTTATTTCTGGTTGAAATCCTTGCTTAAACAAAATTCTCCGTGACCTCCCTGAGAAGAGCTGCAAAGGTCAAGGCTATTACATTTGGGCCATTATTACACTCCAGGTCCAGGAATAAGGAAATAAATCACAGATAATGAGAAAAAGTTTCACAAAGGTTTTTTTAAAAATGGAGAAGAAACTAAAATGGAACATTTTCTTGAAAAAGGACATTTTCATACACTATAGAACTAATGATAATTTTACTGTATATTTCTAGTGTTTACAGCTCTTACAGAAAAAATGGGAATGATGCAGAGCTCTCCAAATCTCCTTTTTTTTTTTAATGTGGCTGCTTTTTGTGATTATAGGCTTAGACATGATGTGTAAGATTTAAATTCAAACAAAAGATGATGAAAACGAGAGGTGAAAGTGTTTTTTGTTTTCTATCATCTAGCACTCTATGCTCTGCTTTTTATGTCATTGTTTTAATAATTTAGCTAAATTGCTGGGAAAACAGACAGTGTTTAAATCAATGTAACAGCCTGGTGTGGATTGGACACAAGTGTGTTAGCTATAAAGATATTTATTACAGTATAGCTTTAACAGCAAGCAGCAGTGGTATAAATAAACTCTGTACCAATAATATTCTGTTTGTGATATGAGGTGGCACCGATTTTAGCCAAAACAATTTTTCCAGTTGATTTGATTACTTTGCTGTAGAAACTGCACTGAGGTAAAGCCTGAGGTGGGTGAGGATCTGACGTGAACAAAAAAGGTGTAGGAGGATGTAGCTTGGCTGTCATGCCAGATTGATTCTGAAAGAACTGGGAAGAATCTTAACAAGGGAGATATTTACTTTTGAGATGAGAATATTTGTTAACTTTTTTTTTTTTTAGATTGGTAACATTAAGTAGTGTTTTGGGTCTAGTAATGTTTCTATGCTTCAAATTTGTGGTATGAAAACACACGAAAATATTTACACTGTGAAAAGATTATAAGATGGCTTTTCCAAGTAGCTCATTAAGAATTGTCGTAGTTATTCAAAGGTTTATGTTGGAAATAAAATGTCTTTCCAGCTTTTGGGAGCTAGGTCTCCTAAGAATAAATTGTTTTATATAAAATGCTAGTATTTGAACTGACTCATTTACTTCCTGGAGATTGAGAACTTGTGTCATATCTGTAGAACATAGTGCATCTTTCTCCTTTTATGCTTCTGTTCCCTGATTATATTCTGTTTATCTTATCAGAAGAGTCTGGGAGTAACTTTGTAAGTGAAGAATAAAAAAATTGCATTTCTTATTATAGGCAAAATCCTGCCCTAGCCATAAGAAGGTGAAAGCTTGGAATATACCATGTTCAGATAGAATGATTTAAATTTTCTTTTCAAACTTCAGATTTGGTATGATTGTCCCACAGTTTCTGCTGCTTAATATTGTTAATTATATTGCTCATGAAGTAATCACACAATGGCAAACCAGGTTTTAATGCAAACACACCGAAGGATAGAATTAAGGTTGAATGTTCACCGTTAAGGGTGCCTATCCTCATTTTTATATGCTTAACTCTGCAGCTTTAATATTGCATTAACTTGGTTTTTAGAGAGAGTGTTTTGCCCTAAGTATAAGGAAAACGTTGATCTTTTATGTTGTCAGCCAGGGCAGATGCAAATCCTTCTACTTTTTATTGAAGAATTAACCATCTCCCTCTGGAGCACAAATGCCAGCAGTACTGGTATAATTTTATTTTTAAGGCTATGGCCTGTAGTAAGCTGATTGAATGGTATAATATGTTCTATTCAAATCTGACTGCTTATGCACTTTGTTTCATAATGCCTTTGAAAATATATCATGTTCCAAGATGAATACAAGTTATGCATAAAAAAGCTGTTTGTTACATAGCTCGGAAAATGTGGAATCAATTACTACTAGATTTGGAGAAAACCAGGAGCCTTTATGATGAAAAAAAATTATTTAGTTTGTAGTAATAATATCAAGTTACAGTGCAACAAATTCCTTTCCCTTAGAAAACCAGTTCAGTTTTACTTCAAAACAATAACTCTTAGGGGATAGTGAGTGCCTCAATTAATATTATGTCAATTTGTTTTACCATCTGCATATATTTACTGACCCAGGATATCTCAGAAGGTCTGCCCTAAAAATCACCATGTTTACTCAGCTGAAAACAAATCCAAAGATCCCATTTCATTTTCAAGCCACCAGGATGTGTTAGAGTAAGTTCCATGTGTTGACAGATCCTTCAGGTTTTATTTATGGAGCAGCATTTGCGTGAGAGATAATAGGCTAAGAATAACCATTACCTCACCTAATTGTTGTCTCCTTAAGGCTTCTAAAAATGTATTTGGGGTTGGAGAGCAGGCAGCACAGGCGGTGTGAGGAGTCCACCAACTGGTACCGTCTGTGTTAGTTACTACTAATCCAATCACTTGGGATCAGATGGTCTTGTGGCAGCTCCTTCCCCCGTGGACAGAGAGACACTTTTAGAATAGAAAGATGTAAGGACATATGGTAGATATATAATAGATATATAATAGCTGTATTAATAACAGATAATAGGCAGCAATTGTAATAATTATAAAATAATAGATATATCAATAAAGCATGCCAGGAAAGTATTGTGCAACTTGTTGGCCAACAAAAACATTTTAAAAAAAAGATGCATTTTAACCATATCCAAGCAAGACGTTCTTTTTGCTTGGTGAACATTGTTTCTTTTGAGCAATTTGTCTCTGCTTGCCTGGTATTTCCAGCCTGGCCCTG
This sequence comes from Oenanthe melanoleuca, assembly GCF_029582105.1. Classification (NCBI taxonomy): domain Eukaryota; kingdom Metazoa; phylum Chordata; class Aves; order Passeriformes; family Muscicapidae; genus Oenanthe; species Oenanthe melanoleuca. The sequence goes on along the minus strand of NC_079343.1, from coordinate 11,902,201 downwards.
TAGCCAGGGAATGGAGCAGGAGAAGGAGAATGGGAAGTGGTGGGCATTTGGTGAGAAGGGAAAGGGGAATTTGTGTGTCTGCCCAACCATAACAGCAGTAGATTCCCTTGCAAAAGACCTATAGGGCATTTATAAGGACCTTGAAATCCTCCTTTTAGTCACCATCCTACATTTCTCTGTAAAAAAAACCACAGTGCTAGAGGAAAGAATGTTCACTTAAATAACTTAATTCTTGCTTTCTTTCTTTATAAACATTGTTCTTTCAAAACACTTAGAAACACAAGAAACGCCCTGAAACACAAGAGATCTTAGTAGTACCCTGTGTGTGTTTGAAAACTTCAAAAGTTGCTGAAGATTTGGGAAGAAATTAGACTTTTTCCTGATTGTATTGTTTTGACTCCAAAACAAAGCCTACTTAACTTTTAGTTCATGTGCTTTTCTTAAGAAAATGAAAATATTTGAAGGGAAGCAAAAACCTTCCCTTGAATTTTTGGTAGCAGAGCACGGTTTATCTTTGGGCAACATTATATAAGTAATATACAGGGCAAATCTGACTCTTTCTCTAGAGGGCAAGAGACCAAACCTCACAGGTTATTTAATGGATAACCAGAGGAGTGAGATGGAAATAGGAAGATTTTTTTTTCTTTATGGAGCCCTGTGCCAGCAGTTCCACTGACCAGGTGGTAATGTAAAGATGCAGAGGGATGCAGTATTTAGGCTTGCTCAAAACAGGCCTGCTTCACCTGAGATCAAACCCCTGTGCTTTGTTCTGAGAAGCCTTTTACGTGTGAGAGGGGTAAAGACCAAACTGTGGCAGGCCAAGCTTGGGCTTGAAGACCATTAAACAACAAGGATTTCCTTTAGGAAAACATTTCTTCCACTTGAAGGAAAGATTGGATATCAACAGCCTCTCTTTACCATTTCCTAAGCAGGTGGAAGGTGATTTCCAGTCACCCTAGACAGAGATTGAAGGTAATTTAATACAAATGTAGTGGGGTGTCAATATATGGACAGGAACAGGATCTAAAGATTCACTGAAATACATATATTTCCCAGTATTATGATTAAGGAAGACACATACAGAGAAGCTGAGATGTTCACTGAGAGGGGGGTAGCACCCAAACCTGGAGAGATAAAGTGATCTACTAATTAGTGAACACTTCTAATTTAAAGTAACTACAAATTATTATGAATTTGATATACTACAAATATTTATATACTACAAATATTTATATACTACAAATATTTATATACCACAAATTATTTATGAATTTTGCATGTGTGCATTAACTGGAAATGATAGTTGGAGGAAGAATTTAATTTCTATGTACCTGTACAATTTTCCTAGTCTGTGGCCTCTGCCTGTAATTACACTTCCATGGTTGCCTTTGGGCATGCTTTGACTTAATCCACTGACTCCAGCCAAAGCTACACAAGATGTGAATTATGACCTTGCCTGGGAATGGCTTCTTATTTAGGAAAACACTTGAGTGAGTGAGATTAATATTTCCCTGAGCCTGTACCAAAGGACTGAAGCCCAGACTCCTTTTGCAAGATTACATTGAGGGTGTACTGCTTTTAGTTTATAAAAGACATGAGCACAAATGTCTCTGGTGCTTTGGTAATCTTCCAGTCTGTAGTTCAACACTTAAACAATTTACATGTGCTAGTACAATTGTAAAATTCTTCAGAACTTAGTAGATCTAAATATGAGATTCTTTGAATGGCAAAGCTATAAAGCAGCAAAGAAACAAATTTGGGCTTTCAGCTGGCTTTTTATTTCTGAGCCAAACAACCTCTTTCTGATGAAGTCCTGGAGAGAAGTGCAGATTCTACTAAATTCAATGAGAATTTTGCTAATGATCTGAATAAATCAGTCATACTTCTTCAAGATAATGTTTTCACTCCTTTTTGAAAAGATGTGCCATTATTGCAGCTCTACAGAGACTGAATAGTTTAAAGGTCTCATAAAAGAGAGAAAAAAACAAGGTGAACTCCTCACTCAGTGCAGCCACCCTAAGCAAGGTGCAACAGAAGAAAAGCTCCAAAAGCATTCTGTTTAAAGGACTCTTTCAGAAGGATGCTCCTCACAGGCTCTTGTGGCCACCTTTCTGCTAAGACTGGGAGAGGAAAAAGACCCAGCACAGGCAAAGATGTGAAGTTCAGGAGCTAATGGCATTATGCTTTCCTGGGCACTTGAATTCAGTGAGTGGTGGCACAAATGCTATGCTCCTGAGTGATTTCCATGAAGCAGGACTGCTGGTCCTGCTCAGGGCACGTGCCCTCTGTGCCCCACTCCAGCCCTCCTCAGAGCCCACTGCTCATTGCTTAGTGGCCTTATGGGGAGAACCTTTGGGAAGTTCTATTGGCTTATAAATTGTTTTCTTCTTAAACAGTAAACAACTTCTGTTAACTTACTAGGAAAGCAGCAAGTCAGAGCCAGAGGAGGAATATGAAGTTAAACCAGCAGAGCACATTGTGCAATGCCAAAGGCCAGGCATAATGCTTTTATTTGCCTGTTTTTCATTTGCCTAACTTTTTGGAACTGCTTTTTTTGTTGCACCTTTAACACACAGTACGTGGATGTGTAAACAAGACCAACTTCCTAAACAAGAGAGCTCATTAAAAGTGAACCATGTGTGAATCTGCTGCTGCTTCAAAATAGGAAAACTATCTTACCTCAGGTATGGAGGGAGTGAGCACTGCAAACCCCTTTCAGGGCATCATTAGCATATTTTAAACTGTTAGCCAAAACAACATCCCCTGCACTGGCTCCTTGGGTCAGGGCCTTAAGGTATGCCACTCCATGTGAGCACTTCAAGAGCTGCAGTCCCTTAGCTGGAGATCAAACAAGATTTTCTCCACACAGAGAATTAAACCAACACATGAGGGTGCCTTTATCAAACTGTGTTTGATAATGAAGGCTTCAAAAAGCTAGGTGGGTCAAAATGTCAGTGCATTTCTTTTGGTCTGTTCAGGTTCTGTATTGCCATACAAATTATAGAGGGAAAGTCTCAGAATGAGAGATGTCTGTTATTTCCCTTGGGAACTATTTCATTATTGGCAAGAACTTCTCTATGTTTCTTTTCCCCCCTGCTTCCCAATTTCTTGTGATTTTTCCAAGTGGTGTAATCCAAAACAGTCTTTCTGTCTTTATATCTACCAGCATCTTAATTCCTTATTCACAAACTGATAGATCTATCAATAGATCTGTGGGCAATTCTTGAAGGAAAGTAATGTCTCTGGTATTGATTTTTTAATTAATGAATAGAGAAAATTAAGACAAGTCTTCCAAACATTCTGTCTCTACACGGTTTGCTTGAGTCAAGTTGCATGATGAGTTGAGTATGTATGCAATAAAAAATGTAATTTAAATGCCTGTTGCTTTTTAAAAGTTGTTTTATGCAAAAACTGGTGAAATTATGCAAAAAACTGGTGTCCATTATTGCATGGTAGTGGATAGACCATGAAGTTGCTCTGCAGAATGTAAAAAGCATGTAAACAATCAGAAAAGGGAATTTGAAAATGAAGGGAAGTGAGCAAAGAATACCAGCTGATGAATAAAACATTTCCCAAAGTTCAGAAAAGTCAGCTGGTCTATGTTAAAGTGGTTGCCAGGCAACTCATCTTTTAAAACAAGTACTTCTGTGGCAGATAACTCATAAAGACATTGAAATGGCAAAATTAACTGCTCTTGAACAATTTCTTCGATACATTAGGTACAAACAGGCTTTCATTCATCATCAGGCGTGCATATCTTCTTGTTATAAGTTTTTTCCTTGAACAAATGCATGTATTTTGTCCAAAGCACTGCATTTTTAACTCTTTCATCTTATTGCCCATGAGGGAACAGCTTGTAATCCCTGCCTTAGATGTGGGCACTGACATAAATCTAGCTTGGATGAAATAAGGGAACTCATTCTCTATTTTGAGAAATAGACAGTCTTGTTTGGTAGGATTAGAGCACTTGCATGTAAAGAGGGGCTTGGTTGCAGTCCACTAAATATTTTCCATGAGACAGACTGACAGTGCAGCCAGAGAGGGAGAGGCTCCTGTAATAGATTGTAAAAAAACTTTAGGATAAAAACAGGCAGGTCCTGGCAGTTCTTGCCGTGTACAGGAGGATAGAGCAGTAACTGGAGGGGAAAACTGATCATATGGAATAATTTATTTGACTTTTTCCTTTCCAATTTTTAGCTGAACAAAGTTGTGTTGTTTTTTTTTTTTTCTTATTTACTATTGTGTTCATTATTCATGATTGCTCAATGAGCACTTTAGTGAAACACTGAGCACAAAGGATGTTTGCAGGCTGATCATAGTGCCTGTGTTTTCAGCACTTTGCTACGTGCTGTTTATCATTTGTAATTGATCACCCCTCATAGTAAGATACTCTTTCCATCTCCAGATTGTATAACTGAAAGTTTTACAGCTAAGAAAGGGAAAATTGAAAAACTTTCCACAAGATTATTCTTTTCTGTTGGACATGACAAAATTGTATCTTTACTGAAATAGAAAACAAATAATTAAATATCTCTTACTGATTTCAAAGGAAATCTGTAGCATTCCAAAACCTGTTTGGGAATGTTTATAAATTCTTTTTTGAGTTCCAGCTCATCTCTGCCACTTGGAAAATGCCTGGAATAACCCACATCTCTAACAGAGCAGCAAAGGGTGGTGCACCCTTCCTGGGTATTTGATTACTGCCAGCAATGCCACCACAAGTGAGAAATCCTCATTTTGTCGTTGTCCCCCTGAGTTGCCTTCTACCGGTGATTCAGCCATACCCATTATTTCTTCAACCACATTGAGTAAAACAAAACAGAACAATCAACCCAATGACTGTGCAAAGTACCTTTCCTGTAAAAAGTTCAAATGTACCACAAAAATGCTTATTGAGATGCAAATTAATGCAGTGTCGAGTGTTTTTCTTGGTAGCTCACAGTCAGTCCTTTGCAGTGCTGCTGTGGGGACATGTGGCTGATGCTAGGACAGCAAATTTCCACTTGGCATCCTGCTGCACTCCTGGGACATTGCACTCAGAGCAGAACTGTGGCATGGACACCAGTCCCTTGGTAGCAAATCAGCCCCTGGATTTCCATCTGAACATACCTTAGCTTGGTTTTGGAGTGATTTTACTAAAATACGTTAGAGAAAGAGATCAGGATGAAAGTTGGGTAATGTTTTAATATAGTGTGTTTTTCGTGCTAATGTTGAAATGTGCAGTAATTTTTAAGGTCTGTAATCTTTTTTGTCCTCAGCCATTACAATCCCATTGAAATAATTAATTAAGGCATGGATAAGTTTAACACTCAGTTAGATGACACTTTTAAAACAAGTTTGGATATTAGGGAAAATTTATTCACTGAATGGATGGTCTAGCATGGGAGCAGGCTGCCCAGGGAAGTGGTGGAATCACCATCCCCAAAAGTGCTCAAAGCACTGTGTAGATGTGCTGTTTTGGGACATGTCTCAGGGGACCTGGCAGTGTTAGTTTGGCTGCTCTTGATCTTAGAGGGCTTTTCCAATCTGTGATTCTCCTGATTTTAAATGCTTATTTATCTACTCTTTACCTGACTCTCTGATGTTTACCATTTTCTGTGCTCAGAATTCCCTCCTGGGCTCTGCAGTCACCGAGGTGAGCGCTGGGACACGTGGCAGGGGTAGATTCACGTGTGGGGACAGTGATGTGACGTTCTGTGAGCCCTGGCACTGCCACTGTGTCTGCTCCCCACACCCCCATCAGTGGGCAAATGATGGGCTGGGATGCCAGGAACACCCCTGGAATACACAGCTAGAACCATCTTCCCCTGCATGTGTATATAAATATATATATATGTGTGTGGATAATTAATGCACATAATTACTTAGATTGCTTGATGCAGATACTTATTTTTGTTTGTAGTAAATATGTTGGAAGGCTTCAGAAACACAGTTAATGAGCCTATTTAGCTATTCAAAAGATACAGGATCTGAAACTTTGGGAGCAGGAGGTGTTGCAGGAGCTGTAGCTTTTATTCAATTCCTTGGGTCAGGCCACCAGCAGCTGTGAAAATCAATAAGGCTTACAATGATGAAATAAACTTAAAAAAGAGGCATTGACAGAGAATATTCCACAAAGCCACTCTTGATGAGTCTGAGCCTGCTCAAACCAAAACCTGGAGAAGTTTTACTCTTTATTCTAAGAGCCTTTGGCCAATATCAGGAACTTGCAGGATTCTTTGGCCAAAGTTTTCCAAAGTCCAGTCTCCTGATGGATCCAAAATGTGCCTGGATACCACAGTACTGGAGCACACTGAGGTAGTGTGTCTCTCCATCACTCCTTCCTGCACTTCATTGATGGTTTTGGTGAAGCAGATACCAGTTGTGTTTGTTTGTTTGTTTTCTTTTTCAGAATGTTTCAGGGTATAAAAAACCCACATAACCTTGCTGGTCTTGCAAGAAAAATCAAGTTGTGCAGATATTAATAGCACAGACCTGAGAGTCCTTCATGTAACTTGTTCGTGGTATAAATTTTAATATACACTGGCAGCATTCTAAATAGTATTCCAGACAGTGAAAAAAACATAAATCTTCTGATACCATTATAAATATTCTCTTCTCATTCTCCTATACTCTGATTTGATGTCATATCAGATATAACTGCAAAGACTGGAATCCATATTTTTAAGGCCAAAGGAACTATTCACAGTAGAAAGCATCTATATTGGAAAATGTATTCCTATATAAAAGCAGTCACAGCCAACACATCAGGAAAAATTTTGGTCTCTGCTTTATGTAATATACTTAAAATAAATCCTGGTTAAACGCAATTATTTTCCAAATGATTTTGGACAAATCTGATGGCCTTTAAATTTTTTTCCCCATGTGTTTAAAATGGTCAAAAGAGTATATTTGCCAAGCCCAAGCAGTCTTGAATATGTCAAGCTACTGAACCAAAATGAGCAGAATAAATAAATGAAAAAAGAAAGTCTGAGAAAATAATGTTGTATCTGTTATGTGCTGTCTCCTTTCATCTGCTTTATCATTCATGCTTGCTAGATTTTCTCTGCAGTTGGGAGGGTTAGAAAATGAGAAACTGAGGTTTTGCATAATCACATGATTCCAGGAAATGCACTTTTAGGGAAAATGACCAAGTGTCACAGACAGTTGACAAGCCTGACAAGCCAGGAGAGGTTGCTGTCAGTTTCTGGGTGTGAACTTCCAGTTTTAGCCAGTTATGAACATTATGCCATTTGTTACTTTGGAGTAGCATTTATTTATTAACTCATTTCACCAAAGAAATAGTCAACTTTGCAAGTGTCTTCAAATCATTTGCTGTCATATGATTTGTAACACTTTTTATGGCCTCTGTAATTTAGGGTAAAGTGATTTAAAATATATACCTTGATTAGATCTACATTAGTCTTATATTTTTTATGTCAAATTATATAAAAATGGAAATAATGATTAATTTTGCTATAGGAAATTTCACCGAGTTATAATAATTTCAGTCTTATCTCTTTGAGCTGCATGTTTCTCCTATTGCTTTAAAACTAATTTAGGCCACATTATATACAAAATTAAATCTTACTTTTATAGCTACACCCTTGGGGTTCAATGAAAAGACTTTATGAGCTAGAAATTAAAAGTACTGGTTGAAAATACTATTACATTATACAAGCTATTATTAAGGCAATTTACAAAGTTGGTATTAAAACTATGCACATTTTTCATTGTTAGCACCCATATATTCAGCAAGCCCATGGGACCATTTTGTACATAATCTGGCAAATAAAATCAATTGGAAGGTAAACAGTAAGTCCACAGCATTTCTTGATAGGGAAAATTGCTCTATAATAACTGCAAAGCAGATTTAGCTTCAGATTGTTATTAATTTAGGTGATACACATCACATTTGTTAAATGTAAAAATCAGTTTGAAACTCTGTGTTCCACAAATATTGGAGAACACACAGAAACTCTGAGTTTGTTTTCTCATAGAAAACCCCGATACCTTATATTCAAAGAAATTAAATTAGGCACAAATCTCTTTTGCATCTTAAATATGTAGTCATGGTTAATTTTTGACTCTTGCATATATTTCCAGAATTTGGAGGCAATATAAGTGCTTGTTTTGCTTGGACTGTAGGTCACATAATGCATGGCTTAATGCTTTTATTTATGAACAGTGATGTAAAATAACTTCCAACATGATTTATTGTCTTGTAATTGCAAGGGTGCTTAAAGAGCAGAGACCAGCAAGAAGCAGGATGGAATATCAAATGTTGGCCCAAGGTGACAATACTGAGGCAGAGCCACATGAGCATGCAGTTGGTCCTTTAATGTTATGTATTTGTATGTTCACATTGGAGCACCCTAGGTGTTTTATCAAGGTGGGACAACTGTGCTCAAACAGAAGGGGAAAGGATTTATTTTTCCTCTCTTGTGGAAACCCACTACAACAGTGGAAATGTTTTGCCAAAAAAGCTGCTAGCAGGACTGGCTGGGTGCAGTGTGAGTGTTGGAGGAGTTGGAAGGATGGAGCATTTGCTGCAGCAATCCCTGGCTGCTCTGTGGCTGCAGGGGTCTTTTTTGGGAAGGTCTTGTTGCTGTGACTCAGAGGTTTTTTCCATCTACTTTACTCTAATTACTCTAATTTTACAGGAAAACTGACACATTGCTGATGGAGTCAGAGGACAAGGAAGGGCATTCTTCCCTTGGTTTCCAGGTCTGGGTTCTAGCTAGCATTTGGCAGTAAGCAGAGAGGACTTTTGGGATTTATTCTGAGGTTTAGACCTGTGATTTGTTTGGCCCATCAGTTCTTGCAGAGGAGTCTGAGAAAACCTCCCCAGAGTTTTTGGTGGACTGATCTAGACTTTAACCAGACCAGGAGAGAGCAAGGATGCTCAGGCTGCTGCTGCAGGTTCAGTGGGGATATTAATTACAAACCTGTCCAGATTCTGGGTAAAACAGAATATTGTAAATGTGCTGCCCAGTCATGGGCAGCCAGCTTTCAGGGGATGCTGTGGGAGTGCTGAAAGACAGAGATCCTTTCCTTGGATGCTCAGCAGTCAGCCCCTCTAGGAAAAGTATGGATTAGGTGTCAAAGGTGACTGGCACACTGTATAATCAAGCCAATAAACTCTGATGTGTTGCTGACCAAAAGAAACTTTGACTGCTCCTGTTGTGTTGGGACAGAGGAAATTCCTTTCAGGAATGTTGTGTAGAGCTGTTGTGACCTGAAGCCTGCTGCCAGTCTGCACTGAGGGGTCACAGAAACACCTGAAAGTGCCTGATTTTATTTATGTGAGGGATCAATAACCCTTTAAATGAAATAACCCAAGAGTGTAAGCTTAGGAACTCCTTTGTTTTTTTTTTTTTTTTTTTTTTGGTTTTTTTTTCATGTTACATGAAAAATTTGAGAAGAAACATGATTTTATTTGGCTAACAAAATCTCCCCTAACCACTCAACTTTATTCCCATTGCTGACTATAAAGATATGATTTATAGAGATTAAAGAAGCCTAATAAAAAAGGAATAGCTCTGATATTGTATTTAATTTTTACAGTCTCTATTATCTTCTTACTGTCCCTTAAAGAAAAAGCTTTTATAACTATTCAAGTATCATGTAAACATTGATATTATTAGATATTCATATTTTATGGCCTTGGAAAGTGTTGACATATAATTAATTTGATTATGGATAAAGTAATTGAATTTTAGATTGCCTACATTAATTTATTAAACACTGTAAAAGATAATAGATTGAGTGCAAAGGGAAATGGAAGAAATTATGTGTACTCAGAAAACTATCAAGCATGTTTAACATGTTTGTACAGAGGAAGGAAAAAAAAGACATTATGTAATACATCAATCAACCCAGGGAGATTACATTTCAAGGCCTTTTTGTATTGAACAAATAGAGCTTGATTTTTAGTCTTTTAGAAGTATCTGAATTTACAATAGTTTAAATTTATAAATAATGCATTTTACTTTTGTTGCTATTGTTATTATGGCCTGAGGATCAAAGCCTCAAATTAAGTATCTGAATTAAATATAACCACCCCTAAGAACTGATTATCACCACACCATATCCTATTTGTATAACTTTTCAGATTTAAATAACTGAATGAATTTAAAAAATATTTAAAATGAAGGAAAAAAGTTTAGGGGTGGGACACATCAAACCACAGGACCTGGAAACCCTTACACACATGCATCCTCTTCACTGTGTGGCTCTCTTCCCTTGAATGGGGATCCTTGTTACCCACACTGACTTCAGGAAATTATTTAACATAGAGTTGGCATAATAATGGTCTTATAAATAAAATGGTATGAAACTGATTAGATTTCTTACTAAATGATATGTTCTCAGTAAAACCAATGAAAGTTCATGTGTCTGCATGCAGAGATCTCTTTGTGTATGGTTTTGAAGCAGAGAGATCTACTAATCTAATTTTTCTCTTATGAAATAGTGTATTTCATTCCTTTTACTCAATTGTATCTTCATCACTTTCCCATTGGTTTTAGCAAAAATATGTTAGGATCTTCTTAAGTCTTGGAGAGTTTTGCAGAAATGCAAAAAATGATGTGTGCAAAGCTTTGTATGGGATTGTTTTAGATTTTGATGTTGGCAATTTTCTGTCTCTTCCCGACTGCTTTCAATTTATTGTTTAAATTTTATTCTAAGGAGACCATACTTATGACAATCTTTGATCCCAGGTCTACAAACAGGTACATCCTTACAAATATGAAGAATCACAATAGTCAGGAGTTACCCATATAATTACACCTTCCTATTAATTCTCTTAATTACTTTCTACTTATCAGTTTTTTTTTCTGTGGTATGTTAGAGAAAATTTTTGACTTACAAAGGCTAAAGGAAAAAAATTCTTCAACCCTTATCAGGAGTTATGTCCTCATATCTTTTAAAGGTGAATTGAACTTTTAAAGGCTAAGGTTTTCTTATGAGAAAGGATGATAATATAAAGAAAATACATGTTAAGCTAATGTCTTGCAGTATGTCTTACCATATTCTTGTTAAAACAAGATATTTTTTGGTGGAATATCACTCAGTTCTAAATGAGGATTCATTTCAAAGAGAGTATTTTTGTCAGTATGTTTTATTGCCATAATATACTACATTTGACATACATAAACATCAAATTTTGATATGTTTAGGCCAAGATATGTAACCTTTCTCCTTTTTCAAAGTCTTGATTTTAAAATTCTGAATTATGCTGTGCTGATTTGTTACCTTTGACGCTTGTCTGACACTCACCTATTTTGAATTGATGGGAGTACTATTAGATTGAACCATTTCCTGGGGTGCAGTCATATATTTTTGAAATCTAATCACAATGAGCTCTTTACTACAAGAAACAATACATGAATATTGCTGACATCTTATAAAGCAGATAGAAAGAACAGAACATTAAATGCCCAAGTTAATTCCATACATAAAAGAGAGACTAGTTTAACTTTGTCTTATCATATTTCATAGTAGATGCATATACAGATGTGATATAAACCTATTACTGCAATAAAAGCAATCCTTTGCTACTAAAAACCTCTGATTAACAATGAATTTGGTAATGATTGCTATTACAGCTACTATTTAATGCAAGCAAAAACTGAACATAATTTTCAAATCTCCTCGGTCCTTGTTATTTATGATTCTGATTTTTGAAGGTCAGATTATTTTTCATTCTCTTTAAGAATTCACTTGGTATATGAAATGTTTACTTCATGTCTGAACGACAACCAATCTTGTTTTAATTAAATATACCTCCTGACATTGTTTTAACATATCAGTGAATTCAAATCAGTTAGTAAAATGTTAAGCAAATCAAATTTGTAGTCACTCTCCACTCTGAATATCCACTTCTCTAGTTTCTTCCCACCTGCTGTCATGTGTTAATTTTTTTAAAGCATCATCTATTTGCAAAAAAAGAAAGAAATTGGTATTGTCTTGTGTTGTTTCATCCTTAAAGTGAAACCATTTGCAAGAAAATTATGGGTCCCTAGTGCTGAACTTCTTTGCATATTAATTTTGTTAGCCTTACCTCCTGTGGTCTTTAGTTCTGGAAGGCCTATTAGATAATACACAAGATAAATTTTCCCTGGTATCTTACAGCTAGTCAGAGGAAAATAATCCTTTCTTCTTAAAACTTAAAAATTGCAATATTAGCCGTGCATACATTCTCCCTATTTTATTAGTAAAGATTAATTTAATTAAGCACAATAATCTAGTCCATATTGGTTATATTTGTTTCCAGGTCTCAAGGAATTTATGCTTATCTTAATAATTGTGTCTAATAATGGATAAGAAATAGATTCTGCACAAAATTCTGTCAAATGGCGGAGGCAGGATGGGCTTTGATGGAATTTGTGTGTTTTATCTGAAATGCAGAAGCCAAGGGAAGCTGAGTAGTTGGAATAGTTGTGGTCAGGCACAAGCATCAGGCACTCTACATGGTTACAAAAGTGGATTTAATTGGATAAGGTTGGATGGCTGAAGACACTTAGATGTTGAGAACTAGAGAAAGATGCTTGGTGAGGACACAAAAGTGTCCAAGCAGACAAGACACAACTCCTATTTTCAGCCTGTGTCAGTGAATATTTTGGCATTTAGGTGAGTTTCTCTAAGTGTTCAAGTACCTGCAAATTCCTTTGGAAATCTGTCTTGGGGCTATGATTACATAGCAGCTGACTTTCCGTTGGTTTCTCTGTGCTAGGAAATGAATTTGTGGTTTTTGGAAAGAAAGTGCTGGTGCCACAACTTGTCCATTTACAAATGACCGAATTACAGGTCAAATTTCTTCAGCTGCTTGAATGTATTTGCCGTTTGCACCCAAGTATCATAACCTTTTTGTCACAACAAAAGAAATGAGTGGAAAGTCCTCAGTTCTTGACAGAGAACTTGTTTTTGAGTTATGTTTTCCCTCAAAACATCCTCTGCTTTATGAACAATAGAACTGTTAATATCTCTCAGAACTTTATAGCTGAACAGAGACCAGTCAATTTGTTTCAGGATTTCCAGCTCATACTCTGAAAACAAAGTGAGCCCATATTTAGGCTACATCACATCATTATTTACTGGCACTGCCTATTGTTTAAAATGGCACACCAGGCCACAATCCTATAGTAGTATTTTAGACTCTAAAAGTATGGTGGAAAAAAAGACATTTTCATAGTTGCTGACATCTCTGATTTACAACTGCATTGGGAACTAGTTATCAAACAGGTTTCTATGCTGTTACCAGATGTTTCTAAAAATCTGTTTTATTTTTTAGTGAAAATCTTTAAGACATTCTAAAGGCATTTTTTCCTCATATATATTTTATGTCATTAAATTGTTCTTAAATCACATACGACATGTAGATGTTCACTGCTCCTGAGAACTGTTAAACCATTATCTCTGACCCTTCCATTACCTGTGAGGCTTTCTGGGAAAGAAAATTCACCTTTTTTTTCCTCCCCCATATTAACCCACACCTAAATCAGACACACAAGGGGAGAGCACTCTTAACAGTGTGCCAAAAGTGAGAATTCACACTTAAACTACAAAATTTATTTGGGTGATTTCCTTCAAAGAAAAAACCTATTGAAACTCACAACTTATCTCTTTTTCTGTAAGTTTGTTAGCATTAAGACAAATGGACAGATTTAGAGTGTGGTATCTGCCAATGTCAAAATAGAGTGGCTTTTTCTAGTTTATTATGAAATTATTAATATTAACCAATTAAATATGCAAAATATATTTTGTGTATTCAGATGCAAATATCTTACAGATAATGGTCTGAAAGCATGTTAAATGGAGTTTTCCCCAATTAATACTTGGCTATGGGATAAGTAATGAAAATAAATACACAAGCTATCAATAAGAAATCACAGACAAGATCTACTCTGTTTCCTTGGGCAAATCTTTTGACCTTTCAATATTCCTGTTGTCCCTCTTTTTGCATATTTGATCTGCTTAGACTGTGGGGTGTCTGAAGAGAGAACTGGTTTTTCTGTGTTTGTGGAGCCCCCAAACAGTTGTGAGATCTCGGTTTTCTGCAAAGCCTCAAGGCACTGCCAGGCTGTTGATGCACCAACCTTTCAATTTACTGAAGTTTCTGCTTTATTGCTAGAAACAGGATCTATCAATACAAAATGGCTTTCAGCCTATGTTCTTTCATCAGAGTGCTTGCCTACCATGTGCAGAGACCTGATCTCTGCAGGGGCCGTTTGCCATCTCCTGATTTCTGCTTCTGCTTTTGCATATGGCTTGTAGGAAGCAAGGAGGAGGAGAAGGATTTTACTGCAGATTCTGTTAGAGAAGAAGTGACATCACCAAGAGATAGAAAGAGGAGAGCAATGAGCTTCCCTGCAGGGCAAGGGAGAGTAAAGAGAATGTCATGGCAGTGTATTTGGGGAAGCAGGTTGGAGAGAAGAATGAACAGAAGGAGAGAGAGCAATAGAGACAACAGGAAGAAGAGTAAAGGATGAGCAATGAGACAATATGATTAGAGCTTTTTTTCCACCAGGGAGAAACATTTGCAATGCAAACAATTAAAATCCGTTAGACTTTCCTAATAATGTTTTTCCATGCATGTAATCATGGCGATTGCCAAAAGGATGGGGAGGAAACAGCAGGCAGGATATTTTTGGGTGTAAATGAAGGAGTGGGACTTGAGATTTGCAAATGGGAGACTGGATGATTTTTATCTTGTGGTTGGACATAGGTTATTGGCATGCAATGACAGAAGAAGTGGTCTGAATGAATTCTAGGGGATGGAAAGTATTCTGTGTCCTAAATCAAACTGTTCCTATTGAGATTTACAGTTTTCATCAGTGTTAAATGTACAGACTTGTTTTATACTGCTAGGAAAATCTTTTCTACAAGTATTTAATACATAAGGAATGAAAATACTGCTTTTCAGTGACTATAAGGCTATTGTAATTTCTTTCTTACTTAAAAGGAGAAAATACCATAGTAGGAAATTGATCCTTTGAGTAGCAAACAGTATCTGGTAAATGCAGGTATTTAAATCACATGAAAATTTAATAGAAATTATCTTCAAAGACTTCTGGAATAAGTTTTAAATGTGTTCTTGTGAAAAGCCACTACATTGTACTCAGAGAATATGAAGGACCTGAGTGTAGTAGAACTATGATTAAAACCTGTCAATTAAAGCCCAGTGCCTTTCATTGTTTCTACCCTGGCCAGTCTGTGCCAAGGAACAAAAAAGTGACTTCAGTAATCTTATTGATTAAATTGTCTTCATGTAAATGCAGCATTGTAATACATTTGTTTAAGTAAGGGCAGGTATAGCTGCTGGGCTTGTCTTCCTGAGCACTGCACAGTAACTTTAATGTGCCATTTTTGTCAGGCTACCCTGGCTCTCCTTGAGAGTATTTGACTGTTTTATGTTTTTCTTCATTGGAAAAAAAAATCCTGAACTTGAAGTTCAGTTGTATTCAATTTATTTTCTTTTTATGTTTGATAGTTTCATGTTAAATAAGTGTTTATCTTTAATGTTGCCACAATGTTCTGCTTCCCAGCAATTAATTGCTAGGTTTTATTTTCCATTTCATACAAATTTATTTTATGACTTTACATCTTTGTCTGTTAAACTCATTAGCTGTTTCTGTGAAAACTTCAGTAATTTCTTCAGGGATTTTTTTTCCAGGTCATAAATAAACAAGAAATAATCTTTCAAAATATATTTTCATGATTATTCCCTCCATTTTCAAATACCTCTTGTCTTAACAATCAAAGCCAATTCTTTATTTCTTCAGTAGTTTCTGTCACATTTTTTGCAAATCATACAGTCTAGTGCTGAATATTGTACTGGTATCTCCACAGATCTAAAATCAACTGGGGTAGAATTTCTCCTGCTGACCCACTGTTGCTTATTCAAAGTTTTCTATCCAGTTTACTCTTCACTATTTCTATTTTGTGCTTTGACGTTAATTTTTCTAAGCAATACATTTTATATTTCTCTGATGAAGTTTTCACTACACTGATCTGGAGTATTCATATGTTCAAGAAAACAGGTATCATTTTGTTTTCATGTTCAACATGTGGTGAAGTCACTTGAATGGCATCAGTAAGAATTGAACATTCTGGTTTGGATCTGATCCCCATTTTCAATTTGTTGAAACAGTCTCACCATTGGCATTGTGTCAGCTTTCTTCAATTTATTAGTGCCTCCAAGGTTTGAAAAGGAATCTCTCTCTCTCTCTTTTTATGTATTTATTTATTTTTACTGCTTCCTCTTTCCTCCTGAATAGTTTTGACAGAAGCTTTTTTGTCATGTACAGGTATTTTGGCTTCCTGACTTAATCGTTTTGCTGATCCTGATTTTCTTCCATAATTCTTCTTGTTTCCTTAGGAAATGTAAATCTGCTGCAGCATCTGTTAGCTATCCTTGTTTATTAATAATTAGGCATGAATGTAATTATAAATTCTTTAATAATTTACCTTTACCACCTCTGAGAGGCCCATAACTGATCTCTTGTTTAAACATTTCAGATCTTTGTCTTACATTATTTTCATACATCATTCTCAAAGTGTTGACCACATTGTTGATACATGCAAAATCTCATCCTCAGCTCTTGCCAGGAATTTATCTCTGAATGTGTTATCTCTTCTAATTGGACATTTGGGAGAGAACAGATTGCTGGAAGCTCAGCCCTATGGCTCCTTAATTCATAGCTGCTTGGCCCTTCACTAAATTAAAGCTGCATGGAGCTGCCTGATTTAAGAACTCAGAGTATTAAGAGCAGCAAAGGATGAGATGCAGCAGGGCTGTGTACTTTTATGCTGGTTATACACCCTATTTGGATCAGGCTCCAAACACTAACCTTCACTTTCTCTTCATTTACTTTTGCCAAATTAATACTGCTGGAGGAACCGAGCACAGAGGCATCTCCAGCCATTGAGGAGCTATTTTGACTGAATATGTAGTGGAAAATGAGATTAGCAGACCAGAAATCTAGTCCTCTTCAGGAGGTGAACAGATGTGTTCTTCCAGCTTCAGCTGTGCTGGTGGAAGATATTAGTGACCGCAGCCTGTCTCTGGGTGGTTATCAGGAATCCCAAATCCCTTCCACTCTGCTAGGAGCGCTCTCATACAAGCTTCCTCTAACCTATTTTTTCAAAATGCACTAGATTAGCAAAGACTTACTGTTTATCTGAGCTAACCTGGGCTCCCTGGAAGTGGGATAAGGCAGGGAGTGCTCGGGTAACCCGCTCTGCCAGCAGATCAGTAGGGGCAGCAAAGAACAGTGGGCAGCAATCCCTGTCCCTGGCATGGCTGCTGCAAAGTACACGTCTGGCCAGAGCCCAAATGCTGCTAGATGCACATTTGGTCTCCTTCCTATCCCCGTGGGAATTCCAGATCCATTTACTCTTCTAATTTCTGCACTTTAGACTATTCTGCTTTTGACAGCTGCACTTTGTTTATTTCAAAAGCTTTCATTCTCCCAGAGGCTGTGTAGAGTGATGATCTGGTGAGCAGGAAAAAAGAGTGACTTCTAACCACACAAGTATGCTCCCCTGGTTGCCTCCATTTAATACATTTTTATTATTTGCTACCTCTAAATTCCTCTGTAATAAATCACCAGAATCTGCCATGTCACTCTTCTTTGTATTTTGAACCACAAAAAAAAAAAAAAAAAAAAAAAAAAAAAAAAAAAAAAATCAACTTAGAAAAATATGTCAAGAAAGACTGTGCCTACCCCATAGTGCTTCTGGCTCAAATGAGAAAAAACACAGATGTACTGGACACATTGTGGCAGAGATCTTCTGCTGGAGCAAAAAGATACCAAAAACCCAAATTACATTACACAGACTGGAGATTTGCTGCCTCCATATCATCAGATAAGGCTTTTTCACTTCTGCATTGCAGAATAGTAATGATAGCATTCAATGTTTTAGCTTATATATCTCAAGAAAAATGATTCCCCCCACCCCCAAATTAAAACTGTATTACAGTATTCATATTTCTTTAGTTTTTCCCTTTGACAAGAAATTAAAACTTACACATCAATATTTTTGACATTTTGAAGGCAATTTTTTCAGGCTGGGGATTTCAAAAGTGGGGGAAAAAAGTGATCAAATCCTTAAATTGCTCTAAAGATTTAAGAAAACATGTAGATTTAATGGCTTGCAGCTTTTCAGAGAGGAATCTGAAAGAGAATGAAAATATTGCAATGAAAGTGGGAGCCAGGTCCAGATGTACATGACAGCCTTAAGAGAGTCAAGGAAATTGAGGGCAGCTGAAGAGAAGGTGCAGTGGGATTTATTGGCACCAAAAAAAGTCACAGGCTCAGAGAATTTTGGTCTGACTACTATTTACTGTGTGTTTAATCACAGCGGCTTTGGAGCGAGCCAAATCTGTCTGGAGAAAGCAGAGCTGGAAAAGTAATGCTTTTCTATTTTTTTAACTGGTGAGAAGCTAGATGAGGGGAGAGCAAAATCGAACCAGATTTTGGAGTGGGGGGATGCAGCAGAAGGACGAAAGCGCGTTGCTGGTCCAGGCGCTGAGGCTGAGCATCCGCAGTGACTCCCAGTGATGCATCCGCAGGGACGCGTCTTTCCCTGGGGATCCCTCTGCTACGTGCGCCCGCGTCCGGCGGGAGGTGCGGGAATGAGCAGGAACTTTAAGGCTGTCAAAGCCAGAACAGAGAGCAGAACCACGTTCGGCGGCTGTGCGAGCCCGGGCGGTCCCGGCGGTGGCGCTGGCAGCGCGCTGGAGGCGCCGGGAGTGCGGGCACGGAGCGGTGGGGACCGAGCACAGCGGGGCGAGGGAGGGGAGAAGGAGGAGGGAAACAAAGCGAAGGGCTCAGGGGTGCCCCCCTGCCTCATTCCCGGCTGGGGGCTCGGCTCTGGGCGCCGCTCTTCCACCCGTTTGCCTCCCCTAGAGGTGCGTGGGTGAAAGTTGTGAAACCTCTCCCGTGGGTCATTCACTTCGCAGAAAATTTGGCTGTTGGGGAAAGCTTGCTGGGCCTGCTTTTTAGAAGAGAATAAAAGTTTAAAAATTCCCCATGCTCGTGGTATTTTTCGAAGTAGATTTAAGTGAACAATAGGCAGGTAGGTGAGCCTGATTTCAGCGTATTTCAGGGTTTTCTAGCAGTCATCATCCTAGATGACCCTCCATTTTCATTGTTTTGACAGTGTTGCAGGAGACAGATGGGATTTGATGTTCTGTAGATGAACACACACAAAGTTTGCCTGTTTTTGTCGTTATTTGTTCTTTGTCTTGTTTGTGGGTGCTTTGGGAATGTGGCAAAGGTGGCAGGGCTTTGAGGAGAGTCCTTTGATGTCTCAGATTCTGGCCACCAAGTCTCTTCCATTGGTATGTACTCAGACTTTCTCAAGAGAAAGGAATGTGTTGGTCATGCACTACTTCTATTTTAAATTAGAACAAAAAAGAGTTACTAGTTTAATATTGCCATCAGAAACTCTTCTCTAGTGCTTTATCTGGGCTATCTTTCCATTTTTTAGAGGATTACTTACATAAAAGAGGTCTGTTAAGGTTGGTCTATTGACAGAACAAGTTTTTTCATTTATGAACACTTATATTTTATCTATCTGCATTTTTTAATACACAGGTCTGGCTGACCTAGGAGCAAGATGGGCAAATAGGGAGGAGAGATATAGTTATTATGGGCAAAATAACAGTTACAAATAAGAGACTACAAGGAAAAAAAGCATCAGATTGTCACACTGGCTGAAGAAAGGAGAGATTTGCAGCAAGCCTTGCAGAAGACCATGTTCTTCTCACAATAAATAGTTGGTTCTGATGTTATTTTTGTACTTGATGATGTCATCAGAAACCCTCAGTGCTTGGAAAGAAAGCTAAATAGCTTTAAATATAAAGAGCCATCAAGGTGTAAAAAACTACAGGAACAAACTGTATTTGAAATGTAGGTACGTCTGAGAAAGAGTTACAAAAAAGAACTAATTACATAAGATACTATACATACCTGGTGTTCACCTCTATTTTTATATTTTGGTGATTTTACAGCTAGCTTTTAATTCTTCCTTTCCCTTAATTTTGAGCAATCCACAGAAACTGGGGGGAAATAAAATCTTGTCAAAGAACAGAATTTCTCATAATTTTTAAAAGTTTTTCTGGTTATGTTCGTTTCAAGTGATTTAGAAAAGTGCTTATGGCAGCTAGCTGAACAGACATTTCCTAAAGTTTTGGCAGGATCTTTGGCTTTTCCTTTTTGAGGAAGTTTGTATGATCAACTACAGAACCACATTAGTGTGACCACAACAATCATACCAGTAAGATCTTCCAGTATGACTTTCCTTGAGTTAGAGGAGAAGAGATATTTTTGACTTTATGCCACACTAAAGAGAGGATTATTTGTGTTTTTAAGCAAAAGACATAAGCATTTAAATTTACAAATAATTGAGCATTCAAGATTGAATTATTTTCCTATAATTTATTTAAAAATAATATTTTACCATAATATAATACTAGGACTCTGTTGTAAGGACAGAGGAAGATGTAAGATTAGCTCTTGGAGCAACATGATGGATGTCTTTTTAATAAACATCTTGGTTTGGAGTGGAGTATTTTGATTGTTTTACATGTTGTATGAGAGCTTTTATTCCTCAAAGCACCTAAGCATGCACTTGAGGCTACTTTGTAATTTCTCATTTCTAAATGATTTAAATAATTTAAATTATTTCACTGCAATAAAAGTAGCATGTAATAACTCCTCCTTGTGTTTGCTGATCAGGGCAGTGCTGGTGGTGGAGGGGATGAGGAGAGAGAAGCATTTACCCTTGACTTCCCCAAAAGCCATTGTGAGCAAATCTTCAGTGATGGGAAGAATTTTCTGGAGCTTGTTGACTTTCTCAGGGAGACTTAGCAACAGCAAATTTGGGCATTGGGTTCTTACCATGTCAACTTGCAATTCTTCTCAGCTGTCTGTATCATCTTTGACATAAAATCATAAATTTTTTTACAGTCTATATCAGAAGTTAAAAGTCAGTTTAGAGGCAATAGTTAACTTTAGATTGAGGTTGAACATCCTTTTTCTCCAGAAGACTCAAATTTACCAGCTTTCACATCCACAAATATTTCACATGTTCTATTCTAGTGCTTTGATCCTAGCAACACTTTGGGCTGGAACCCAAGTCCTTTTAAATTCTACTGAAGCAGAGTTCTTGGCATGAAGATTTTTTTTAATCTGGGGCAGATAGTCTATGAGCTGGAGATGTATGTAAGTGGGGCATGGATCAGACACTCCTTCCCATTGCTTGTGACCCTGTCATCCTGAATCATCCCTTGTACTGCTGATGCATTTGAAGAGCAGAGGGTCACTGGTAATTAAGACAGCTTTATAAAAGTGTTAGCAGTTGCAGCTGTAGCATGAAGAGTACCTGGAGCGCAGAATTTGTTAACCACATCGAATTCCCTTCGAAAAGGAAACCCTAACACTCACACATACAGTGCTGTCTCATGGGCTCAGGAGTTACACAGGGCTGCATTAGGTCACTATTTGGATGGATGATCTCCATCAAAAATGCCAGGTGCTGCAGGAAGCCTTGCTGATGCCATGGTGGCCAGGACTTCCTCTCAGAGGCATTACTAAGCAGTGCTCCACATGCCTCAGGACCTTTTGGTTTGATGGTGAGGATGTATTTTAAGCAGGCATCTCTCAGCTGAAGCGTTTAACACTGACATATAAGGCACAGATCAAGGGCAACAGCCTGCAAAATCCTTTTTGATCTGTGTGAGAATGACAGGCACTGCGTGATAGCTGCAGTCCAGGTGGGAAAGATCAACACTGCTCTCTGAGCTAACCAAAAAGGTGTAAGGGTCTGGAGGGGAGAATTATCACATGTTTCAGAGACACTGAGTAGGGAAAGAAGCCAGTTTAAAATGGCATCTGAAGCACATAAAATAAATTCTGGGGCTTGTCCTGAACGCCTTAGAATGTATTCTGACTGCTCAGTGTTTATCCTGCCTGCTTCCTTAACCCAGAAATCCTGGAAGAAAAGCATAGGTTGGAGAAGTACACCATCATCTGGCACATGTAGGCTGATATGCCAGCCTTGATACCTGCCATGCATCACAGCTTCTGCACAGTACATTACAGTGACTCATGTACAGAAAGACTAAAGGCAGAAGAGTGACACAATATGCACAAAATTGTATTTGCACCCACGTTTACAATCCAGCTGGTGTCAGGACATTTTCACTTAGAGATTAATATCATGGCACAAGGCACAAGGCAAAAAAAAAAAAGAAAGTAATAAAAAATATTTTTTCCATCAAGGGCATAATTGTAAAACGTGGCTGAATCTCCCACTTGTTTTTCCAAACAGCCTTGGACAGAACATGCCATTGTTAACACTGATAGATGGATATAGAAACCAGCTGGAGAGTCTCTCTTTAATGGCACTCATTACCAAAGTATGTACTTGGACAAAGTTTTCATGGGATGAGTGTCATTAATTTACTGAACCAACTTTTATGGTAGAGGCAGGTATTGGAATGAAGCAATAGGTCCTGCTGCCTTTGAGCCATTCAAAGAAAGTTCCATTTCTATAAAAACCATCAAGCAAAACCATCAAGCAGTTGATTGGCAGATACATTTGCATCTGGCACCATTCCTTAAATGCTCCTTGTAGAGCTGCACACACAAAGGTTTAAGAGAGGCACCCCATTCTCCCAGACTGCACTGTAGAAAGAAGTGCCACAAAGCTGAGTTTCAACAAGACCATTGAAACACTGGTGTGAGAGCAGCAACATCAGAGTATCTGTTGGGCACACAGAAATCTTGAGTATTAGGGTATCATGAGTATTACTGTGCAATTAAACATGAGATTGAACATATGTGTAGCAGAGAAGTGGGCCAGTCTTCCTAGGTTCATGCCCATTGCTCTAGCCACTTGATTATACTGAGTTTACATTACTGTATCAGCCATGGGAGATTTTCCCCTGATTTTCCTGACCCTTGTATCACACCACTAAAGTATGGGTCACATAGTCAGTGACTTGTCTCAACCTAGTGTCATAGGTACATTCTTGCTCAATTATTTTATTCTACTGTAATGGAGGACTTACCCTATCCTACTTCATCTCTGTAATGGAGATAGCAATTAAAGAAATAATCTACATGTGTGACTGCACATCTGACCCCCTTTGTTTTGTGTTAAATTAGAAGTAAAAGTGATAGCAACCAGATTAATTTCCCTCCTCATTCCTCCCTGCAGGCTGTGGTCCAGGGGCCTGCAGAAAATCTTCCCTGAACTGCATCAGGCAAGCCTAGTGTAAATACTTTTCCTTTCTAGAAATCACAAATTTGACAGTTTGCAAATACTTCCCTACATCAGTAAAAGTTATTTTGGCCCTGCACATGAATGTGCATCTTCTGTGGTGCCTGCAAGGCAGTGTGGTTGGTATTTGTGGGCTGGTGCTCCCTGGCATGGCAGCAGTGACATGTAGAGCTCTGCAGACAGGGTCAGGTGCTGCAGCAGTGCCCTTGGAGCACGGCAGGGCAATCTCCACAGGAAGGCACTGTTTGCCCTCATGTCCCCTTGGCCAGGCTGTTGTGGCTTTCCTACCCTCCCCTTCTGGCTTTGTCACCCCAGAAGGATGCTGATGGGCTCTTTGAGTGGCTATTTGTGCTGGGGTGCCAGAGTCTCTGGGATAATCACTTCACAGCACAGTTTACTGCAGTGAATGTTGTCAGAACAGCAATACATATCTGTTGTTGTAGCCAACTGGCAGCCAGCTTAAGGATCTTTCCCTCTGACTATTTAAATTAGAGTCTGCATTGTCTTGTGTGATAATGCTCACAGAGCAATAAGGCAGCATGCTTTCTATGAAATGTCTTGTAGCTGGTGATCTTTTAAGCCTTTCTTGGCTTGTCTTCTGGTCTGAACATCTGTGCTCTGCCCCTCTTTCTGTGTGGTGCTCACTGCTATTGGACATTCTGCTTGAGGCAAGATCACGTCTAGTGTTCTGCATTTCCCATCCTAATTGTGGGATTGTGTTGTTGCTGCATATGCTGTTAATCAGCTTCTGCAATCCTTCCTGGAATGTGTATATAAAATTTGTGAAGTATTCTCGGACCCTCTGGAATGTTAGCAGAAGAAACGAATTTTTAAATCAATAGAATACCTTTTCAGTTTTCTCTACAGCATTCCCTACATTATGTTTTATTTCAGGTCAATTATTGCCTAGGCAGTTTCTAAATGTGTGGTATCTGTCATCTGGGAGGGAGCCCACGAAACCTGAGAGAACCATGTCCTCTCTCTCCCTTCATCCCCAAATCCTTAACTTTTCATTAGGGTTTGTTAAAGTCAAGGAGAACTCTGAAGTGGTAGGTGAATAATCTCTGGGGCAATACCTGCCTAGAATGAGCCAAGAGATTTTTAATTTTGTAATCATTTGTTTAACATAATTTTCTACTTGTTTTTATTTTACTCTTCTCATTGTCCTGGTGAACTAGCATGCCTAAGACAGCAAAGAAGAATATTGTTTTATATTTGCACAGAGATTTTAACACATATCAGCATTGCATTTCATGCAATCAGAAAAAGAGTACTAAATGTAATTGCTTTGTTTTGTGCCAGTAAACAGTGGTCCTGCAACCTGTGTGGCATTCAGCAGCACTGTGTGCTGCAGGGTGGGCAGCAGTGCAGAGGTGACTGCATTTTCTGCTTCTAACAAAGTCACACTTGAACTTTGACCTCATGTCTCACCCTTGGTCCCAAGTGTGGGGTCATCTCACAGCAACCACCTGCCCTGCAATGTTTCTTCCTCAACATATCAATTGCTCTGGCAAAGCCATTGCATGCGTTTGGAAGATTTGCAGGCATATTGTTCCCATATGGAGTTCTCCTGCAATGAGATATTCAGTTGTCACTCCTGGGGAACACGGTGCCCCTTTAACCTCCACCCCAAGGCTTGTAAGGCTGAGTCTGCTGCTGAAAAAATTTCCCCTCCCACAGCGGGTAGTGCCAATGCTGTGTCTTACACAGATCCTTTCTGAAGCCTGTGGCTCACCTCTCTGGTCCAGGCTACCTTGCCTACCATGTTTTTGTGGTCACTGCTGATATTCTTAAAATAAATATAATTAATGAATAATATCCAGCCTTTGTCATTTCAGTAAGTGAAGTAAAGGAGAATGATCCCCACACTGCCTTTCTAAAGCAAGAATTCAGCATCGGAGGGAACGAAATGTTGCTGATCTGCTGCAAATGTGACCACAACAATCTAGCTGTGTATTCACAGAGAGAAAGTTATTAGTGTTGGAAAGTGAAATGCTGTGTAGGGGGAAAGCTACTGGGGACTTAACTGTTTTTTCCTCCTGCTTTGGCTGTCACAGATGTTAGTCACATCACATAATGCACTAGCTGAAGGCACTCAGCTACTACGGTGACGAGGGCAGTATAAGCACCTATACAGAATAGAAAATCTGTGAGCAATGGTGTCCTGTGAGGATGAATTCAGGAAAGAGGATGCCTAAGGGCTATACAGCCTAGTGGGTGATTTCACTAGCCCAGGAAATGAAAATAAAACTCCAAGTCTTGGTCCTTTAAAGGCTTTTTGTCTTTTCCATCTTTTTTTTTTTTTTTTTTTTTTTTTTTTTTTTTCATTGAGCAATCAGGAAAGCAGAAAACAAACAATTTTGAAAATTTTCTAAGGGCTCTCCACCCAAGCCCAGAGGAGAAGGGGAACACCATTTCCCCAGGTGTCTTCTGGCATTGCTTCTGTGTTTCTCTTCTGCCTTGAGCAGACCTGTGGAGATTTAGGACATACTAAGCTTCTATAGGCTGTGCTGCTTCCACCTTCCACAAATCAGTTGTCAAAGAAAAAAAAATTGTATTAGCCTACTTATGTAATGATAGCCTGTTGAAAGACTAATTTCCTTCTTCCTTGGTCTCCAGAAACACTTGTGCTCTCCTCTGCAGTGAATCTTCAGAGCCAAAGAGGCCCAAATAGGTGTTTTATCTCAGCAGGGTGGAGGAGGTGCCGTGGTGAAGCGCAGGGGCAGTGATTGCTCCGTGATCTGGGTCAGGTTCCAGGTGCCCAATGAGAGCAATGGCAGGCACTAAGTGCAGAGCTGGCCTCAGAATGTGGCTGCTACACTTTGGACAGTAAGCACATGCAACTCCTCCTGAAATCAATGGGAGGCAGAGGCCTCTCAGCACTGGAAGCAGGAATGTGATTCATCTCCGAAATCCAACTTTGCAGAGCAGTCACTACCTCTGAACTTGAACCACTATGTCTTAGCTGCATTTAGGGCTGATGGAAAGAAATAAGCATGGCTAATTCTGGTCACCAGGTAGTTCTAGGTGGCTCTAGGTAATTGGACATAATTAAGCTGATATTAAATGGATTCTGCTCCTGCTGTCTAAAATCAAGGACTTGCTTATGGGAAGCAACCATGGTAATGGGAAACTTTTGAGCTAATTAATGTATCCAGTGGAATATCTCATCAGAATGGCAGGGCCAAGGACAGGATCATGGAATCTGAACTCCCATTGCCTTACAGTCATCAGGCACATTTGCATTGTAAAGTTTAGACTGAAGAAATCTAAAAAAAGGTTGCTTTTAAACAGACAGCTAGCAATTTTGTTCTATGATAGACATATTATTAAAACTGTATTTTTTTGGAGCTGTAACCAAGAGATTTTTCAAAATCTAATGATTATAATTTTAAGCAAAATCTGCAGAAATTAGATACTGAATCTCATTCACTTTACGTAAGATAAATGGGAATTATGGGCAAGATATAAGAGTAGATTATGTTCTCTAGCTCTATTTCACAATACTGCAGGAATTGTAAAAGAATAATATAGGTAGTAATCTGTAACTATTTCAACCATTTTTTAGGTTGAAAAATACATAGCAAGTGCTTAACTTTTTATTGTGACTGTAGAAGAAGAAGAATGTGATAACATTTGTGATAGTCCTGCACTGTGGAACTTGGGAGATGTTTCAGTTCATAAATATGTTAAATGCTTCCTTCTTTGCTATTGTACCTAGTAATAAGCATGAAAATACACCATGTTGGATCTTCAATGGCTGACATTCATTCAGCCAAGTCTACTGCTTGCTCAATAAATTATGTATGTACATTAAAATATCATTTGTTGGATCCCCACAAAATGTATCCACTCTGCAGTGCACGTGATGCAGAAAAAAATGCAATTATATTTAAATATATTTCTGTTTTACCTGAGTACTTGTCTCAATGGCCTCATCCTCACTAAATGAAATTTGGTTTCAATGGATTTGGGAGAACCTGGTCCCCAAGACTTTGGCACTGTAGGGTAGTCGATTTTATTTACTGTTCTGGGCTGGCAGTTGCACCTTTTGGGGATGAATATTAATTCTCATCTTAGCATAATCATTTTAGAATATTCCCTTTGTTCCATTGCCCAGATGTGTCTCATGTCATCAGCAGATGAGCTGAACAGCAGTGGTTTGACGTGCTCGGCGGCTGATTAGGCACGCGGGCTGTGATGAAGGAATTCGTGTGGATGCTGCAGAGCTGCTTCTCACTTGTGCTGTGGTGTTAGGCAGTGGTAATGAAGGGCTGGTAAACAGGATGCTTTTGGGAGTGCCTGGGTCTGTAGGGCTGCACTCCCATTGTCAAGGCTTGAATATGCTTTGGGGAGAGCCCCAAACATGTGCAGGATAACATGCTGTCACGGAAAAGGAGCCTTTACCAGTGGAGGTATGCCCTTCAACTATTAAAAATACTTTTGAACTGGGGAGAAAAAGGTGGGAAATTTCTCCTAATTATGATTAGGATGACTTAGACACAATTTCCCTGACAGCAGTAGCACTATGCCTACTGTCTGACTATGTGAGAGGAGAAAAACCCTCCAGCTGGTGTTTTCTTGATCAACTTCTTTCAAGTGGAGAGGAAGAAAAAAGCTGTAGGTTCAGCAGATGGTTTAAAATGGCCAGTGGCATCCCACAGCCTGTGCCTCTGGTACCTGGAATTCAGTTCTCTGACCACTGACACTGTTCTGCCTTAATAAGAGAAAAGCCATGAAAGAGAACAAAACTTGTTCACAAAGCTGTGTCTGAAATGGGTGATTAGGCATGAGACAGTTATGATCATTTGTCCTAGGCGCCACGTTGATCACTTTATAGTCTCAAATTGTCTTAATGCATTTATGTTTTCTGTATTCCCACCAAGAGGCTTTTCCTTTCATTTCTCCTGCTGTAATGAACAACACATAGCAGCAACCAGGCAAAGAACCATTATTTTTAGTTGGTGGCCTATGTCTTCTGCAGCAACCTCCGACATAAGTGAGCCCAATTTTGTGACCGTAATTACACATGGGCCCAACTGTTTGAACTTGCAATTGCACCCATTTAGAAGCTTTGCAATTGGGCAGTTAGTCTTCTAAATGGGGACAATTGCAAGCTACAAATAACTAGTCCAGCATTTAATTGCTGGTGTAAAATGATTCCTACAACATTGGAGGTCAGGTAGAAGTCCAGCTGAAAACAAAACAAAACACAGCCTATTTGGGCAGCACAGAGGAGGCATGAACTTTCCTGGTCAATAAATCTGCCAGTGAACTACAAATGGTTGCAAAAATTGAAAGCCACGTGTGTTTGTGAGGAGAGAAAAAAGCTGCCTGGGGCAGTGTTGAGTAGCAGCAGTGCAGCAGGCTCAGGCTCTCACAACAGACAGGTAGATGAGCTGACTGGAAGCCATCCAAAACACACTTACTGGTATTTCAGTCACTGGAATGATGCTCAAAAAGCAGTTCCAAAAAGGTCACACTCCAGACAACAGCATACTAGCTGAGTTTAAAGACCAAATAGATTTGGCTTATGTTCAACTAAAGAAACTTTTATGTCACAGACATATTTGATACTTAAAGCAGTTTTTATACTTCAAAAGAGATGTAGCACCACCCCTTTCAAAACCTTACCTTAAGGTTTTCACCATTTTTCTGAAGGCAAATGAAAGCTATTAATAGATTGATGCCTACTTTTTTTGTGGGTGCTATGAAAGTTCTTGATTACAAACCCAAACAGCATCTCTGAGCTGCATTTAAATACATGTACATATTCAGGCACAGGGTTCTAATTGTTAACTTTTCCCTTTGACATTTTTATCCCATAACCAAGTCACCAGAAAGCATTAGTGAGGAAGAATTATTTCAAGGGCAAGAGAATTTAAGTGTGAGTTTAGTTTAAAGCACATTCTTCTGGAAATCAAAGGAAGATTTTTTTCTTTCTTTATAAATTATTTAATTTCAAAATATAAAATTTCAGTGCAAGCTGTGTAGAAGGAACAGCACAACCCTTCATATATCTGTTTGCATTTTTTGCTTTGATGTATTCACACTCTTAAATATTTGCTTCCCCTGAATATTCTTTTAGGCAGATGAGCTTTCTGGTGGGGATAGTTATGGAAACAGGACACTTTAAACACTTTTGAATATATCTATATATATATATGTATAAGGAATAATTTTTATTTTGCAAATATGGTACTGCAACCTGTTTCAGACAGCTTTGCAAATTTTATCAAAAAGTAGGAACATACTTGATGGATTTTTCAAAAATTTTAAGTGATTGCCTGTCAGATGAAGGACAGAGCAGTGAGAGGTGGTTGTAATTATTCCCTAAATAGCCCCTAATAGCAAATGAATTGCAGGGAATCTAGAGCTACTTCTCTGAACTATTAATATATAGAAAAAATCTGCTTTGTTATATAAATTACTTTATCAATTATGCTAAAACTGATATTGCAACTGCCAAAGAATCCTGTCTGACACACTAATATTTTTTTCTTTGCTTTTCAATTAAATACTTTAAGTATTTTCTTAGCAGAAGACTAGTTAAAACCTGAGGCTAATGTCAATCCTATACAGAGTGAGGAGAAGGAGCACCTTTGTATTATCACTGAGGACAAGAGAATCTGGATAATTTCAAAAAAGATTTTGAACCAGTGCTGTGAAGAAATAGGGAGAATTGCCCTCACATAAACTAGAGCTCATCCATGAATTCTCTATCAACTATTGGGTTTTCTACCTATAAAACTGCTGAGGTGTTTATGTGTTTTGACTCTATGCGCATTTTTCCCATCAAAACCAGTTCTTACAATTAAGCACATGACCAAATATTTTGTCTGATTAGTCTAGAATACATTCCTGGGAGGACAAAGTCCTTCTGAGAACTGCATCCCACTGGGGTGAGGTTATATCATACATATATACTTGGTTGTGTTAGTGACTATGGCAGTACTAATTCTGATATAAAATAACATACACATATTTACATACATAAAAATCCACACATATATATATGCACATGCCGCATTCATACATATGCATTTGATTCATACATATTATAGATATTGGATTTTATATTTTGACCTCCTTGGGCTGCAGGAAGGGGAAGGAACCTCCAGTGAGCCTGACTGTCCCTTCTTGCTCCATAGTGTGTGGGTCTCCTGACTGGAACACTGTTTTTCTGGTTTGTGAAATTGTTAATATTTACTTTTGGCTGTCGTGCACTTCAGATTTGTCTGCTTGGGAATACCTAGGGGATACATGTTTGCTTGCAACACATTGTGGTTTAATTAAGCTGATTTTAGTTGGATTGTTCTGTGTGCTTTATGGCAAGCATGGAATAAGCAAGTGGTTTATTTTATTTATTTTTAAAGAAAGAACTAAAAGGAAATGGTACAATGCAGAAGCATTATAGATAAGTATCCTCTGGGGCAATTGTTTATTGACCCACTTTTTAGCAAAACACCATATACATTATCATGCTGCATCACAACTACGATTCTGCTCTGTCAAACTGAAGAGGATTTCTGCCAGCATCTTAAATGAGAGAAACATTTGACCCTAAAACAGCAACCCCACATCCTGATGAATATGAGATAGTTACCATCTGTACAGTGCATAGTAAAATAGTGAACTCTTACTCCTTAAATATATTCTTTAATGTGCCGTTTTAAACATAGTTCCCTTTTCCCCCCCTTTTTTTTTTTCTACAAGCTGTTATGGATGTTTGCCTAAATAATGTGCAGTCTGCTTTTCTTAAGTAAACATTTTCCAAATAGTGTTCATTAATGGCTATAAAGTAAATCCCAGTGCAAGCTGATCTTTTATGTTCCCCCTCCCTTATGTCCACATTTCTGAGAACATTGATGCTGGAACCAATACAAACCATCCCAGCTGTCTCCAAAATTAGTACTGAGAAAAATAAACTGTTCTTCAAAGTAATAATTTTATATAACTAAATAAATAAATATTGTCAACACTGGGTCAAAAATACAAGCAAAATTACATCAAATTCACTTCATAAGATGGATTGTATGAATGCATTTCAGTTCCTCTCTCATCATTCTCCTTTATATTTTTAGACAGTCTTTATGTGAATACAATGACTCCAATATCAAACATTTTAAATGATGCTTGAAATATCAGTCACTTGGCTTTGATGTCACACACAATTAAATTCAACCCATCTTCTCTCAGTTAATAACAGCAATCTCACCAAGTCTAGTGCCTAATTAATACAAGCTATTTGTCACATAGAGGTGACACATGTATATCAGAAAGCTTGAAATATTGTTTTGTGCTGCAGTAGCGCTACCCAGCCCTGCAATATAGAAACTGTCTTATGTGTGATTGTCTTTAAAGATTTCAAAAGGCCTCAGAGTTTGGTGTGCTCAAGCTGGGACTCGACAGTGCATAGAAGGCACTACTGATGTGTTGGCTCCCTTTAGGCTGCTAAATAGTGAGGTATTAAGAAAGAAACGCTGCTAGAATTGAAAGGATCCTACCTGATCATTCATTTAGGTGATCGGCAGAATTACGGATATGCAGTGCCAGTGGTAATTTGCTTAACCTGCAGTTTTTGAGCTATGTGATAGAATACACAATCATACATTTTCTTATTGTTGCATAAGCATTTCTTCATATTATTTATGCTCAGCATTTTTAAACAGTGTGTTTCAGCCAGGTTTGCTGTTGCCAAATAAATGAGCTTGTCTGCCTCGTGTTAATTACCATTGTGTAATAAATAACTGTATAATAAGGTGGGCCTAATCCTGCCTTCTTAACTCAGGCAAGAATTCTGTCTGCCTCACTGGGTGTTTTGCCTATATTAAGGCAGCAGACTTGGGACCAAAAATTGCCTACATTGTTAGTAGCAGTAAATTAAGGATAATTTGTTATTGAACTCTTCTTGTGAATAAAGCACAACAGAGAAAACCTCATAGGAAGGAAGGGAGGAAGGAACTCTGAATTAGTAACCATAGTAATACCTATGGATTTTCAGTGCATTATATTTTGCAGCAAGTGTGAAAGGCTTTTCCTGGATTTTTTGATTATATGTGTTTTTGCTTCTCTTATATATTAGCAGTAGGGTGTTCGTAATGACAAAAACCACCTGTAGCACATTGGGGCTTACTTCCACCCAGAACTGAGCATGGGAAGGTCTACTCCAGCTGCTCTTGGCTGTGAGAAGGAGTACCACCACAATCAGGGGACAGCTGATGCAAAATTCAAACCAATGCAGTCTCTGGGTCTCTCTTTGTTCACAGCCAGTGTTGCTGGTGGGCACAGGGGTGTTCTAACTTCACGGGCAATTTTTTCTCTGAATTGCCAACCGAGTGGTGTTCCCTAAATACAGGTCACTAAACCTTCTGGCAGAGAGAGATATATGTACAGAGATGGATTGATGATTTTTCTCCCCTCCAATCTACCCTTTGCTAGCCCTCTGTTAAATACCCTCAAGAGTATGAAGCACAGGGAAAATAATCTCAAGGTCTGGCTGTTGCAACACTGGGATAAACTCTACCTTTCATCATGGGATTTTAGGATACATAATCATGTACATTCATGGTCAGTGAGGGAAGGGAATCAGAGAGGCCTTTACAGCAGAAACAAGTGGTTTTTTTCCATTACAGCTTAAGAAAATGTGAGAAGTTAATCTCACATCTTGTCAGACATATACATGTTCACTTTCAAGCCCATCAAAATGTGAGCCTATATCAAGGTGGAGCTGAACAATGTCAGACCTATATGCAGAAGAGTGGAGAGAGCCCCAATCTCTGTATCACTTGAGCAGAAAGGTGTGTTTGAGCTCAGTGACAATCTAACAAGCTAGTCTGTAATAGATTTGAGTGTTTTTTTTCTCAGCTGTGGTATCTGCAAATGCATAAAAGTTGCCGTTACTGGAAGGAAAAATTTAATTGAAAACAATTACTATGAAGAGAATTTAAGGGTTGTGGTGGATAAACACCTGAATATGAGCTCTGAAGGGATGTGCTGGTTAGAAAGATTAATGTGCTTGTAGATAGTGGTAGCAGTAAGTTGATCTCTTTATGCCGGATACATCATAAAGAGCCAGGAGGAGTTTACAACCAACGCTGAAACTGAGCAGCAAGTAGGGCAGAGGAGCAGAGTGTGTTCTGTGAGATGGAGTGGTTGGACACTGAAATCTGACAGTTTAACATTAGAAATCAAATGCTTCTGTTTGACAGTGAAATTATTCACCACTTAAACAGAGTATTCAGAGTTGCAGTGACTGCTTCACCACCTGGCATTTCTACATTGAGTCTGAAAGAATTTCCAAAAAGTAGGATTTTTACCTTTAGTGGTGCAGCCTTTGTGTAGTAATTGCTAAATGAAAATTTATTCCAACACTTTGGAGGTCAGGTTGAGTGATCATAACAGGCCTTTCCATGCCTAAGATCTTTGAAGAGCTAGTTGCTGAAAGGCAAAGGTCTCCTTTGCATCTCTCATTTTTCTAGTACCAAATGAGCAGATCATCTTCCTCCCCTAGACACACCTGTTAAAACATATTGTTCTTTTACTGCTGATAACAGTCCAGTCTCTGAATTAGAAATCTCTCAAAGTTGAAAGGAAAGGAGAAAACCTATTGAATAATTAATTGATAAACTATCACTAGTAGAAATGTTTTGGGGATGTTAAAAATATTCTTGTATGTGGTGTAGGATGTGAGAAAATTGCAAAGCACATTACCTCTGGAAATGAAATGGCAGGCTGCCATTGTGATGTAGGGACAATGTCACCAATGTATCATATATCTCACAGTGCTACAGTTCTCACTTAAAAGCATAGAACTGGTTTCCATGTGACTGTCCTTTTGGCAAAGATTTTTTAAAATTTATTTGTTTTTGTTTGTTTGTTTTTGGTGTGTTAACTTCCATCAAATTATGCTTCAGTTACCTAATAGACAAAATGCATCCTCCCTGATGGTCTGTCAGCTACTTCCTGCTACAAAGCTTCCAGGGGCTGAAGCGCTGGAGGCGAGCCAGCCTGGCAGGTGTCCAGCCCTGGCTGGCCAGCTGGCTGCTGCTGGCCCTGCTGCTGCTCCTCCTGCCTGCAGCGCCAGAGCCCGCACAAAGGCTCCAAAGAGTCTTGGAGTGACCATTCGGATTGCCAAAGCAGAGCAATAAGGAGCTATCTGAGGGAAAAGGCGACACCATATGCGTTTATGGAGAGCTGTGCTGCCTGTCCCCTCACTGGGTGACATGGGAGCAGTTAATGGAGCTGTGTCTGTGCTGAGTGTGCCCAGCGCTCTGCAGATGATAGTGCTGGGTGCTGCTCTTTTGCCGTACTGTTTTAGAGCTGCCCCCTACTTTTTCCCTGTGAAGCCCAAACAAAAGAGAGATGTGTGTGCTGGTACCTTCAGACAGGGCAGCTGTGGTGCACCCTGGCCTGGCACTCCCTGTCGTGATGGGAGGAGCAGGGACAGATCAGATCCCCTCCTCAGTGCACTCCTGGCTGGGCTGAGGGACACTCAGAGGGTCAGTGCCCCTCTGTCCCCTGCCCTGCTGCAGCCTGGCACCCTGCCGGGGCTGTGGGCATGTGCCCAACGCTGCAGTGCAGGTGTCCAGCCTTGCCAGGCTCCTCTTCTCCTTCTAAACTGGCGTGCAGTTTTCCAGCATCGCTCAGGGAAACATCCCTGTGAGCAGGTCAGCATCCAGCTACCTGAGGCTTTGCTGTTTGTTCTCTGTGCAGTCACTGTGTGTCATTCCTGTGCCTCAGGGCACAGAACACTGCTCTGTTGCTGTTGAGGTGAGTTGATTTTGACTGGAGGTGTTGATGAGGTGTTTCATGTGGCACTCAGGCCTGCATCTCTTCAAGGAGACATGGTGTGACCTGCTTACAGTGTACTGGCCTGCATTTATAAAGCATGTGAGAACTTCTACCCAAATCTCCCCAAATAGGTCTTGTTTTGATCTCTTCAAAGGTATAAATGTGCTTTATTTACCAGAGTGTTAATAAGCCATGTATCCCCAGAGCAAATGCTGTAGAACTAAGAGGTGTGAGGGCTGTGCCTCCTTCCACAATCTGACCTTCTAAATTAACCCCTGGTACTTACCTGCTCAGACCTCTGTGCAGTAGATTTGGGCAGCACTCAGGCTAATGACATATACCTAAAAATCACTAGACTCAGAGCTAGCAGGGGTAATGAAATACCTTGAATAGGCTGGAAATGCAAACTGGCTGTGAACAAAAACAGAGTCCTGCCAAGGTCATTGCAAAGGCTCAGTATTTACCAATTATTACCACACATGTAACACAGCTATCCCCTTCACTCCCCAGAGTGAGATGAACGTGGTGAGCTCAGGTGCTGTTGTAGGCTGTCAGACATGTCTGGTATGGGGGCAGAAGGGGAAGTTTTTGGGGTCAGGAACCCATCCTGCTTACAAAGAGTTATCTCACTGTTTGGAGTGTTTGTAAGAGAGGACCATCCCCAGGCAGCTCTTGCTGAAATTTGAAGATGTTCCTGGCTGGCTCATGGGGGATCTTCCCTAGCTTTGCTCCCCAGCCCAGTGCTGTGTCTTGGTGGCCTCTGCTGGTGCTGGTGCCAGAGGTGCCTGTACCCTGGCTGACACACAGCTGCATGTGGAGAGCCCTGAGCTCTGCAGGGATGGTGTTGGCCACTGGCCACATGCAAACAGCTCAGCCTGGGAGTTGTTGCTCCACAAGCTGAAAGTAAGCACCAATTTAATTTCTATGCCTTTATGAGCAATTTTAAAGGTGAAGGATATTTTCTTGCCAACGTTTCCATGTATTAGATTGGGAAAGTTGTCAAAATTAAGCACTCCACAGTGGGTAGATGTTTTGTTTGTACCAAAATGGGTTTCCATAAAGTGATGAATTCATGAAATGGAGTACTGAGGATCATCACATTGTATTGCCAGAACAATGGGTGATTCATAAAATGATCTGCTCGTAAATAATTTCTGATATCTGCTATGTACAACACTACTGAGTCTTATTTTCTAAAATAAATACTGTTTTCTTTTAGAGAAAAAAAATAGAGAGTGGGACTGCCAAAATATTAAATTACAGAAGACTTTATAATATAATTTTATTTTTTGTCATTTCTTTATCACTATTTTATCATGCTTATGTAAAATGCCAAGGTATTATTTATTTTCAAATTACTATCTTGTTACATCAATAGCATTTTTGTATTTTTTGATTGGTTTACATTATGATGAATGCAAAATGGCTGCAAAACTTTAAAATGTGTAATATTTCATGTAAATATTTTACAGGAAAAATCTCAGTGTGATGTATGTTATTTCTGTTGTTGACACCACAGAAAAGACATGCAAAAATAGAAATAAATAATTCAGTGATTTTACATTTCTTAAACTACAGTATTGGAAATAATTTTGTTACAAAAGTGCTGAAATTCTTTTTGAAATGCTAAGGTAAATGGAGGATCTTTGAAATAACATCACAGACTTTCATTGATACATTTTTCCATCTAAACAATGTTTTCTTGAAATAAATCCTTTTTTAAAGAGTACTGATTTCTGTGAAAATGTTTTGGTGAAAATAATTTGTACTGAGGACAGATAAATGTTGCAAAAATTGTAGAGAAAGTATGATCCCAAAATATCTTACTGTTTAGAGGAATTGTTTAATGTTGCATCTGTGGCCATTGACTGAATAATATTACACCTTTGCAGGTGAATACATCATCATCTGATGTTGAAGCATTTTGGAGCTATGTTGATGTCTCTGTTCGAAGAGAAAAACAGATTAAAAAGTCTCTCATCCTGTGCTCTTTAGTTTTTCTTACTGTTAAATTAATAATATCAATCAAATGAAAATAACCCACTTCTAGAAATGTCCTGTTCCTGCTGAATTCAGAGGGTGTGGAATAAATGCTTTTTAGGGGGTCTTAAAATATAATGAGCTGACAGTGTAAAGGATGGTTTTCTCTCCTGTTGAAGTCAAGGGGAAATCAGGAAACCTGGCCAGAACTGGAGGTTCCTGCAAGTGGAGTCAGTGTGATCCAGCAGTGTGGCTGTGTGTGAGCCTCCCCACTGCTCATTAAAGGATCAGGGCCTGGCTTAGGAAACTAAATCCTTATCTTAGCAATGTGATGTGAAGCACTTTAAATCAGGAGAACTTTGTTTCTTGGCTGATAAAACAAAGCTTGGATCCAACTACCTAGGGTTTGATTCTGCATTTCTTGCACATCAAGGAATTTGGCTTTACAGGGAATTTTAAGCTTTGAAAGAAATCCTGGATTAAGCTCCTGAATGATTAAAATTTAAGTGCTGTCAGATTTCTACGTATAAAGTAAAAATAAAATAAAAATTAACATTTAAAAAAATAATACCCACAGTCTCCAGGACCTGAGGCAGGCTTGGAGCATTGTAATGGAAATTTCAGTCCCATGTGCCACAGTAACTGCAGCACAGCAACTTTTTAAAATAGCCATAATGACGCTGTTGCTGGTGGTGAAGGGAAAATATCACAAACCCTTTCTTTCCCTAACATGTCTAGTAAAACTCAGTAATGTGCAGCCAAATAATATTTTGCTAATTTTTCATGTGTTCAAAGATTGCTGATGGATACTTGAAAAGAGAGAAAAAAGTGCTTTCCTTGGCATTCTTTTGGAAGACACAAATTTTGGCCAAACAAAAGAAATGACAACCCTTGCAGAATGGAACTGACACTCCAGTTTCCCACAGATTTTATTCAAACAGTAAAATGTCTGTTTCTGGATCTTTAATTTTTAATTCTGGGTAGCATGTTGGTGTTTTAAATGTAAAAATATAATGTCTCCATTAGCCAGATCATCTGAGGAATTTGTCTCATTCTATGTGTAGTAGAAACTGGTCTTGTGCAATTATTTTTCTCCTCTCAAAAAAGCAATATAATTTACTGGATTTTTTTTTTTTTAAACTTAAAACATGAGAAAGTTTAAAGGTCAGACAGTGAATGCTTTTTTGAGGGGTTGAGATAACTTTGGGCAATGATTCTTAGGGCAGATACATTTAAGACAGGATGCTTTTTAACATCAATTTTCATTTGTAACATACTTAATAGTTTACATTTAAACTATCTAAATCAAAGAAAACATTTTAATTTGATGTCAATTGCAATTTTATGTCAGAATCACACACAAAAAAGGCAACAAGCTTTCAAAAAGGCATAAAACATATAAAGTAGTAGCATATGCATGTCACCTTTTAATTTAGTCTTTTTAATTTGGTGGTATAAAATTACCTACATCAGTGCATTAAGCCAATCCAAACTCAAACTCTGAGAAAGCAGTAAAATTGTGTCACAGTAGAATAATAAAAAAAATTTGCAGTATTTATGGTGTTGAGAAGTCCTTATTGTAGGTTACAGAACAAATGAAGTCTTAAGTTACCTCTTCTGATTTTGATGATAACAAAAGCAACCATTTCAGAAATACAGTGGTGTTAGAGCAATCAAAGAGAATGCTTTCTTACCATAATGTTAGCATCATCTCAGCATGTGGTGCCAGAAAGGTTCTCTTTCTGCAGCATACCACTAATCTTGCATTGTCTTTATTATCTTTATTTTCTGATAGATGCTGATCATTCACAAACTGAAGAGATGGAACACTGAGGTCTTCAAATATTGATAAATTATATTAATATTAGGATACCCTATAAACTCTTTAGTATTCTTTGAATTCCAGGTTGCAGTCAACCCACTATATATATATATATATATATATACACACATACATATATACATATATATATATATATACATATATATATGTGTGTGTGTGTACTAATATGGAATAAGTATTTTACACTCATATCACATAGGAAGAGGAAATGATTTATAGCCCTGCAGTAATAAGAAAATGTCATCTCTGGAATACATGTTTATGGATATCTTTTTATAACAGATGATTTTACATGTGCCCATCCCCCTTTTTGGATGTAAGAAAAATATGTGCCTGAAATATGTGTGTCTGCATTTCTTGGAACCTGTAAAAATGAATTGCAGATATAAACTGGAATGGTTGATTGGCACAAGCCCTTACTGGGATGTAGACTTGGGATTTGTGTTTTAAATTAATTTTGGACAAGTGAGGACATAAACTCTGACCACAGCATATCTTTGTTACTGACAATGCTCCTGCTCATTGAGTTGTTGTGCTGTTTGCAGTAGCTCAGCCTATAGACTTAGCTGTGAAAAATGTCTTTTATGAAATGCAGGATTTAACCTGTAAGTAATAGTAACTAAGTCATTGGTAGTGAGTGGCTTCACAGAAACCAAATATGAGAAACACTGTGAGTCCAATTACATCATCTTTACATCGAGTGCTTTCTCATATTTCTGTTGAAGTCATTTCACATACCTCCCAAAATGACTCTTTCAAAATAATTACAAAATCATTTTCAACAGCGAATAAATGCGTAAAGGTTCACCAGTGATTTTAAGGTTGAAAAAAAGGGCCCTTTGTGTTAGATAATTTCATTGCTCTATGTTCACAAGTGATTAACTCCCCAATGAGATCTGATTGCTTTTTGTATTCAGACCAAAAAAAGACATGTAAAATGAGCAAAATGTTGTATGTTTTGAGTGCTGCCTATGGGGCAAGTTTAACACATGCTTTTTGGGACATCACAATGATTTTTTACTAGCCATATTTGCTGCACATGTGCAACATGGTAGCCTGCCAAAATGTGCACAATAGTTACATGATGGGTCACTGAAAAAAATAGATTTCAAACAGAGTATCTAAATACTTAATTCGTATACAGATATGGGACCTCTTCTAAGACAATGTGGTCGATTAAGGAAATAATAATATACATTTTATTAGAAACACATGCTGCCTAGAAACCCAGTTCCTTCTTCTGTTCTTGTAAATGACAGCAAGCCTCGGACCTTAAGATGCTGGGCTAGAACCCAGCCCAATTACAAGGTAGAAAGACCCAAAAGAGTGAGAATAGCTGTCTTTTCAGGTGGAAAGAAGATGTAGACTTATCCTACACAGAGATGAGTTGACATAAATATAATGCCCATCCTCTCACCCTTTCCCAGTGCCTCATTTGTTGCTGTTCAGGATGTAAGCAGATGGAAATGTTTCAAATCATGCTGGGCCTGCCCTCCGTGTGTGACTCCACTCACATCCCATCACTGCCTGTGCAGTGGAACATGACTTCTGCTGCTCCAGGGCCTTGCATGGAAACAGGGCAGGATTGCTTCTAACTGTGGATGTTCTGCAGCTCTGTGGCCACAGCTGAAGGAAGTTCCCAGCAAAGCCACTGTAATAATAACATGGAAAATTACTCAGAGAGATGTTGTGCCAAGGTCGTTGGTAAATAACTATTTCCCAAGTCAGCCATTCAGTTAACATGGCAGCAGAGGGTACAGCAAATCCCACATTAGTTTAGCTGTCAAGTCTCTCCTTCTTGGATGGGCACCCCAAACAGCCAATGACCCCATCCTCCCCTCAGTAGGGCCATGTGTGGCTCTTGAGGGAGAAGGGTCGGGCATAGCACTGCCAGTTCCCATGGAAATTGTAGTTTTTGGGGAACTGGGGGATTGCTTGAGGACAGCCTTTGGAAATAGGGAGGCACTGGGCTGTCATGGAGACTTATTGGTCTTCTGCACCTGAGGTGGTGGGAAATGCAGCTGAAGTGTCTAATGCACGTGTGCCTGGACAGCTCAGCATGGTGTCAGTAGTGCTCAAAGGACAGAGGGATCCATGTGTTCCTTTGGCTATATCCCAGCTACAAGGCTGCCCTAATTTTTCAGGGTTGGACAGTGCCCATTACCAGCTGAGCAAATGTCTCTAAGCTACATTGCCTTAGCTCTGGCATAGTTAATTCTTAAAATCGAGGTGTGGCTGCTGCCACTTGTTCCTGTTGCATGTTTGTTGGCATGTGCTGGTAAACTCTAACACCAGAGTGTGGTGTAAATGGAGAAGTCTCCAAGTGGCTTCACTTGGGTACCACACTGACCACTGCCTCTGTGCCAGGGCTGGACCTGTTTCTCCTCTCTGCATCTCTGCTGCAGGTTCTCCCCATCCAGGGAGACCTCAACCCTCTGCTCCATTTTGCCTGCTCTGTGAGCACCAGTTCCAACCTCCAGTGATGACCATGCAGCATCTCTGGCATCATGGTTGCCTGAACTCCCACACAGTCTATGCTGAAACCTGGGCTGGAAGCTGATATATTCCATGTTCTCCCCATGTGCAGCAACTGCTGCTGGAGATGCTGGGTGTGACGTGAAAGCACCCAGGCACAGTGGATCCCACTATCACAGCCTGACATGACAGCTGTGTATGCAGTTGGGTTCAAGATTTCTTTCTGGATTGAAAGTTCTAAATTTTACATATTTTAAGAATAATTTTAAAGGTAATCTAACAGAGTTGGAGTTTTTTTTTTTTTTTTTGGTGTGCGTGTGAATTTTTTAGTTTGTGTTTTGAGAAAAAAAGAAAAATATTTTATCTGAATGTATGGAACAGAACATAACGTTCCTGACTATTAATTCTTAACTGAATGTGTCAAAAATGAAAACCGTTAGGGTAAGGTTGCATAACGCCTTTGAATGTCAGGTATTTATAATTGTTCTACAGGCTATCAGTAAAAAAAGCAGCAAAAAATATCTGCATTCAATATAATAAATTATCAAATAAAAATTCCAGTTTGAAGTTAAAAAAACTATTTAGATGTGGAAAAGGAAGCCTATTACATTTGTCATAATAACAGTGTCTTTGATATATATGCTAATAGCAGGACTGTTGACACTGGAGAGATTGAAATTAATACTTGTCTATTAGTCCAAGGCCAGAAGTTGTTGCCTCAAACCAGAATAATTGATTCAGTAGTGCATTTGTCTAATGGCCCTGCATTATTCTGTAGTGTGCCAGAAAGGATGGAGCACTCACTGCCTACCTGTGTTTGGGTGTACATTGTAATTCTGATTGTATTTACAGCATGTAAAATAGGAACAAACACAAAGTCAGTTGGAGGCATTTGAATAAAATGGGTGAAAATCAGAATCAGCTCTGTGGGTTCCCATGGGATTTAGAAGAAGGACTTTTAGCCACAAGAGAAGCTTTTCTTCACCCCTGAAATGACTTTTTGAGTATTTTTAATATCTCTTTGTTCAAAAATACAGATTTTGGGAGTGAGGAAGAAGAGTTAGTGGGGTGAATCTCCAGGAAATTCCAGGTGATTTGGTAGGGAACATTTCATTAGGAATACTTAGTCTTTAATAACTAGGGATATTAAAAACAACTGTATTTAACATGGATATTTTTATTTGCTGTGGTAGCATATTGAGTTCATTGATAATCCAACACTACTAGTAGGCATAAAAATGAATGTTTTGGCTAGTGAGGAGCATAGGTCTATGTTTGAATCTATGTTTGAATGGACTCTATAGATAATAAGTAATTACACTGGAGTTTCAAATATATGTGTGGTTCACTTTGGAGGGAAAGAAATGCATTTAGAGTAATATGGCTATTCTAGTGTTGACAATGACTTTTACTATTTAGAAGATAAACAGTAAATTTAATTTGCATAATTAAGTTAATCTTTTTAGATTTTAATGTAGTGTATCACGAGTTCCCAAGCTTGTAAATGGGATTTACTAGTGAAACTCTTATTACTAGGACATATACCATTTCCCCCTAGCATCAGCAGAGAGTGCAAATCTCATAGATTCCTTTGTCTCAGGTCACCACAATTTTACTGTTTTTCCTTCTCTTGAGGGTTGCTTTAAAAATTGTAATAAAAAATAGAACTTCTGTGTAATGGTTGAAAGTCTATCACTTTGCAGGAAAAAAATTCCAAGGGCCTTCTGCCATAAGGACTTTCTTGTAAAGATGCCTGCCTTTAAAATGCAACTTTTTTGTTGGATGAACAGCCTAATGTTCCATGCATTGTACTAGTAGTAGCATTTTATGCAACATTGAAAGACTCAATTA
The DNA here is from genome assembly GCF_029582105.1 of Oenanthe melanoleuca. Taxonomy (NCBI): domain Eukaryota; kingdom Metazoa; phylum Chordata; class Aves; order Passeriformes; family Muscicapidae; genus Oenanthe; species Oenanthe melanoleuca. The sequence goes on along the minus strand of NC_079343.1, from coordinate 11,858,985 downwards.
ATTTGCATAATTCCATGAGTATTACCATGACTTTAAGGTAGGTTAGCTTGCTCAGGAGTCTTGCCTGCCCAATATGTATGTTTGCCATTTTGACAAATTAATCATTTCTGAAAACAATTAATTATACTTATGACAAACTGAACCTTATACCCATGGGTCTTAAATTTTTATAGCAGAAATCTAATATTAATGTGTATAAGATCAGTGATTTAGTGAGTACCTTAACAGTCAACAATGCCTAAGGCTGAACAAAATTAATATTTTGTTTCCCATCTGGAGACTTCAGTAAAATTAATGAGGAAGGGTGCCTTTTGTAATACATAATAGAAATAAATTTACAATATTTAACCCGGGGATTCTACTGACATCAGCATTTGTATATTTGGTCTATTTCCCAGTTTGGTGGATGAGCCATGCAAATACCAAAGCAGGTAATCCTGGCTGAATAGGGGACTCATTTGTGCTTTTACTGGCAAAGGTAGACAACCAGATTAATTTTCTTACATGATGAAGGTCCTAATCTTAGAACAAAGCATTTGTTTCTGCTAAGGTACTATTTGTATACAAAACATATTTGACCTTTCTAAAAATAAGAAAAAAGGGCAGTATCTGCAACATAAGTGTTGGATGCAAAATAAAACCTGGTGGCAGAAAATGAAAAATGAATCATTAACATGCAGAATTTTATATATATATATATATATATATATATGTGTGCGTGTGTGTGTGTGTGTGTAAAGTGGCTGTGATCACTAAACTACAAGATAAAATTCTTGTCTATAAGATGCTCTGGAAAATGACTCACTAGTCTGAAAAAGAAACAATTAAATTTGAAACCTAAAATGTGACTATTTAGAAGCATCTAAATGCAGCAGTAGTGCTTCAATAATTGCAATTTTTTTTCTAGTAGCAAAGTCTCCACCTCTCTCCACTCTGACCATCATCAGCAAAATGAACCAGAACAGCAAGAACAATTCCATTCATCCCTTCCTGTGCTGTTTATTTTGGGATTATTAGTTATATGTTTTAATGACTTCATGTTTTTCAAAAGCAATTTTTATTAACGGCAGTGGCAAACATCCAATTGAGTTCCTGGGTACAAGCTCCAACCCCTGTATCTGAACATCTGTTTGAGGTCTGAACAGAGCAGTTTTCCTACCCCCACAAATATTTCGTAGCTAAAATATCATCCACCAATTCCTGTGAATTTTTGTAATACCCTCCATCTGAAATTCATTGCAAACCAGGTTGTAGTTGCTAAAAATACATGTGTAATAAATAGTTGATCTGCAAAAATAAAAGGGAGATATTACCCGTGTGGTATGTATATATACTCTTTGATTAGGTTTTCTTTCCAGGAGGAATGGCAGATGAAATGTAAAAATAGCATAAAAAAGCTACACAGGCAACTCAATTGTTACTTAGATGGGAACAAACAACCAAATGTTGTGATGTGAGGTTTCCTGCAATTAATTTTAACACTTT